>NW_027437199.1:19044368-19399368 GCF_033239565.1 Halichoeres trimaculatus
ATTCTCCAATTGACACAGTTCACCCACTTTTCTCTTTAATCAATTTGGTTCAACTAAAACTATTTTAACTATTGACTTGAAAAGCTCTTGTAAGGTTTTTTAGCTGCATTTAGATAAAGAATTAATTACAGGTGGATAGGTCTTCATGAGAATTTCAACATCTACTATGGTAGGTACCAATGAGCATACATGCCAACCCTCCCGATTTTCCCGGGAGACTCCCAAATTTCAGTGCCCCTCCCGACAATCTCCGGGGCCCACAATTCTCACGAATTTCTCCCGATTTCCACCCGGACAACAATATTGCTACACCATCCGTCTCTTTTGACTGGGTTTCAAGCGCGGCAAAAAGAACAGAAGAAGAAGAAGAAGCAGAAGAAGAAATGAGTAAGAAGAGAAAGTACTTGTGTCAATTCCAGAATGAGTGGAAAAGAGAATTCCCATTTACCCGGGACAGGGCGAAGGGGACGGGATATGCTATGTGCACATTTTGTAGATCTGACTTTTCGATTAAACACGGTGACCAAACGGATATCACAACACATCAATATGACCCCGCGCCTTTTGAAAATCTCCCGAATTCTGAGGTCTCAAGGTTGGCAAGTATGCCAATGAGTAATGCATCATACTATTGGAATAAAGCAGTATGACATAGAAAAAAGGACTTTAGAAAAAAAAAAGGTGTCCAGCGGGGGCACCAAAATCATTACAAACCAAAATTTATTTACTGAAGGTGAACAAAACCAACAAATGTTACATAGATGTGTCTTATTTTTCAATTCTTTACGGACAGGAAGTACTTTGATTATTGCAGGTAAACTCCTGCCAAGAAATTGGTCAATGTCTGCGCGCTGATTCAGGGGGAAACTCGAGCTGCATCAATCTGACACTTGTCATGCCTCATTTTCACAAATGTATCATCATCATTTTCTGTCTATTTAAGATGCAAGATTTCCATTCCATCCCTCTGCTCTACCAGAGAGACGCCAGTGCTCCATCTAAACTTTCAGCCTTACATCTCCCCCTGCATCTGTCTGCAGACTCTGGCCAGCGGGGTTTGAGATATTATCTCATCACTATTCAATTATCTGCATGTAAAATAAATCTGTGAGGAGTGATGAGCTCAGGCACCAGACGGCAAACACAATGTTGACCTGCTAGAGTGGCGTTTCAACCTATATCAGGTGAGTTATCTGACTAAAATTATTTAGACAGGCAGTGTGGGGAAGTTGGGTTGCAATTTTGGATGGATTGATTCAACCCTACAAACCTGTCATTTTTAAAAAGAAGTTTCTTCAATAGTTTACCAGTTTGGAGCAAAGGATGAGTTGCATTTGAGTTGTCCAATTAGATTTTAGCACCCCTTTGTGTACCATTTAACCCTTTTTTGATTAAAACAGTTGGGTTTGAGCCTGAAATATGATCTAACTTCTTGTAAAGACATCCGTGAACTGTCTCTTCCTCCGCTGATCAACTGGAAAGCTGTGATTCAGTGATGATTTGTTACATTTTCACTTTGATCCATGGCAAGAAATCAGAGGAAAAAAATGTTCACAGCGATTCTTGACAAGGACAGTGAATGTGATTCTCATTGACACCAGCCAATCAGAACCCTCTGAATATGACAGGCATCTCCTGGTGTGACTTTGACACATCTCAGCAACACTTTTATTTTGATGGGGATTGTCTTCAAGATGGCCAGCGGTGACAAGAGGACTCAGATGCAGGAAAAGTAGAGGAGGAAGCACTTAAGAGACCAGGGAGAGGTCTCCTCTCCTCTGAGCGAAGCAGTAATAACCTTACTGTCTCTGTCTATGTCAATAGCACTCCATCTATGTGTCCATCTCTTTCAATCACATCCAGACTTCCTGCTAATGACAGGAAGTGCTGATAATGCACTGGAAAAAGCCACATGCCTCTCTGGGATGGCTGCATTTTGGAAAACTTCAGAGGCTGAATGCCTGTGGAAGATAACGCAGAAAACACAGACGTAGACGTTTGACGTATGAGATGGTATGCATTTGAATCAAAGGCACACACACTTACACTCACACAACCTGCCAGAACAGTTAGTACCTAGGGGCAAAGTGGTCCTCTTAAGAGAGATTGAGCGTTTGAGGACTCTCTATTATGATCTAGTACCACTAATGCAGTCCTTTACCGCAGAATCAGCCCACCTACTTTCTACTTTTCATCCCTCGCTCCCCTTGTTCACCGACAAAAGCGCAAACTTTCAAAAAGAGACAATTGAAGAATCTCAAGGCGAATTCTCTTGCCTCTAAAAGTGGCTCGAGAACGCGCAGTACGGTGCTGTTTAATGGCTTTGTAGGGCAGGTTGTGGCTTTGCATTCGGCCGTGAGACACAGAAAGATTCACCAGTAACTCAAGCGGATTACGTCAGAGAGGAAAACCAGTCACTGCCTGACCTAACAGTTAACTAGCCGACAGTGAGTGCGGTGTTGTTGTGGCTGGTCAGGCAGCTTCAATACAGATGACATCTTAGCAACCTCTCCACAGAGCTTGGTTATTAAAGTTTTGTAATCTCTCCAGTCCAAATCCTTGACTTTACCTCAGCATCTTAAAAGATTTCATTTATTTTTTTAACATTGGGAGACTTCTTTGTGGAATGCTTTTGCTCTTGTGCTGTGCAAAATGTTTTTAAAGAGTGACAAGGTGGCTCTAGGAACGCCAGTCAACCTACCTAACCTGGGGAACTGGGTTTGGTCTTATCTTGCTTGAATCCCAGAGTACTTCTCTGAAAAAGTCTGAATGGGAGCTTTTACTACACCAAATCTTGTGAATATTTTTCAGCGGTAATGAAGCTGTCCTAGATGCAAAGGTAACTACCCATGTCAAGAGCACCTTTGATTTCCAATACCATCATGGGCCCTTGCATGTGAACTGAGTGCTTATAAAGAAAAATAGGTTGGTCTTTCCTTGAGTGAGGAATGGGACCTCAAGGTTCAAAAAGAAAGAAAGAAAGAAAAAGTCTAATTTTTGTGTCAGTACAGAATTTATTTTTGCCTCAGTTTAACCCCACAGGGCACAACGATGTTGCTTGTGTCTCTGCACCATGTTTATGATTTTTATTTATTGTTTCCTATTTGCATTTTATGGTTTTAACCTATTTGGAAAACAGTGATGAACTTTGCTTTGTATTATGCTAGTAATTTTTGGAGGTCATTTAAAGTTAATGCAGTGACTTCCATTACAGAGTCATGTGTTTTGCTCCCTGAAGGCCCAAAGATAAGGATGGACATAGAAGGTGTGAAGCATTTAATTATGTTCCAAGACAATTTACAAAGCAGGTTCCCTTAACAGAATAAAGAGATTAATCACAGTTCCTGGCTTTAAGCAATATATCTTAACTATTTGACAAATTCCAATGATATGTAATACACAATGATTTTATCTTTCCAGGATGTATAGTTCTACTTCTGAAGCATTCAGCTTTTATCCTTGGGACAACAGTAGCTGTGTCTGTACTGTACTGTCTGTACTCTGCTTTGGTGCTTCTAAGACAGTTGCTCTCAACTGGTCTGACTGCGACCCAAGGAAAATTTTCAACTTCTTAAATTTATTGAAAAGAAAGAACAGATAGTGCACTGGACATGGAGTACAACTTATTTGAGCTGGTTGCATGACTACAGGTCTGACCTGGTTTATTTGTGGAGCCATTTTCTGGAAAATTCTCCACTTTTGAGTTTATATTAGTATCTTTCCAGACTAAAGGGCAAAAAAACCCTCAGGAATATGAAAACCTGTTATAATAATAATAATAATAATAATAATAATAATAATAATAATAATAATAATAATAATAATAATAATAATAATAATGATAATAATAATAATAATAATAATGATAATAATTTCATTATATAGCACCTTTAAAAACAGCAGTATACTAAGTTCTTTGACAATAGACAGAACACATCAAAGCACAAGGAACAAATCAAAAACAGGACACGATACAAGACCCTAGCAAAAAGCACAAGTCATAGGAACCCATACGAACTCAGACAATACAAGAATCATGCAAAAAGAAAGAAGGCAATGAAAGACAAATGAACAACAAAAAAAAAACAAAACAGGACAGCACATATGAAAAGATGAAATTATGATGATAATAAAATAATAAAAGATAATTAAGTAATGATTATTATATTAAAGAAAAGATAAATTGATAAATTAGAACAACACACAGGATAAAATAATTAAGGCCTATAAGGATACCAATGAAGGGATTAAAAGTGAAACAACGCTGAGTCACAGATGAGATAAAATCTGAACAAAAGTAAATTACTACATTAATATGTTCACATAACGTAAAACAAGTAAATAAAAGGATGGATGGACTTTTAAGTAGTGGGAAATAAAAGATAAGAGAAAGGCTTAAAAACAGTAAAGCAAAAATACAAAGCCAGTCGGTAAAAGTAAGTTTTAAAAAGTGATTTAAAAGAAGCGACTGTCTCTGCACGCCGTATTTCCTCTGGCAGGTCGTTTCAAAGTCGAGGAGCTCTGATGGAGAAAGCTCTGTCACCTTTAGCTTTTAGCCTCGACTTTGGATCGACCAGGAGACCTTCGCCAGAGGATCTGAGGCTGGGATACATGAGACATATTTTGCACAAGAGAACAAAAAAGAGACTATAACATGTGATTTAATGGCTTTAAATCAAGCTCAAAGCCTGCATTCATTTAAGTGTCAGAGGTATAATCTGCTTTCCTAATGAAATTTATTCAAACCAGTTACTGTGGCACAGAATATAGGCCCTCAGCACCGTCATGTCAATCGGGTGTAAAGTATAGACAGCACAACAAACCTTTATCTCAAACACCAACCTACTCATATGGCCTCTACCGGCTCTGTGCCCACTCACAGGGAGGAGGAGGAGGTGCTGGTGGAAAACATGCAGGATACGCTGCCAGAGAAGCAGTGACACGAGGCCGGCACCATGCCAACCACTCAGTGCCCACTTAGGCCCTCTGAAGTGGGTTGAAAATGTGTTAACGGGTGGTCAGTAATTAACACACACACACACGCACACACACGTACAAACAGCCAATGTGGGAATTAATCAAGTTTGACATGAACTTTCGCGAGGTGCTAGCCTAAAAAGTTTCATCACGGTTGATGAAAACAGATATTGAACTCTCCACCCACAAAGATCAGTACGGCAACTTTGGTTCAGTTACAAAGTGATTATTTTACAACAGTATGAAGGGTGGTGAAGCTGACAGTTCATGAAGGATTCAACTCAGTCCTACATTAAATAGTCCTACCTGGGGATACACCTTTTGGTAGATTTGGCCCTCACCTGGAACCATGTTATTGGTGCCAGTGCTAGCTGTGGCTAGTGCAGTTTTGCTAACATCTCAGACAGAAATATAAGCCAATTCAATTCCTGTCTTTCGCTGCAGTGGTTTATTTCATTTTGATTCCTGTTAGTATTGGGGTTTACCCATCACATTTGCACTTTTATAACACCATAAAATACTTTATTTGAAAAATAAAACAAAAATTAATTCATTTTGTTTACAAAGTTAGAGAAGTCTAAAGTTGTCAAAAGATAATTTTCAGTCTCATCTTCATGTTAAAGAATGGGGGGCATTTATACTGCTCTCAGGTTGGTTGGTATCGGCCTTCACCAGTGCTCAGGTTTCTGTGAATCACTGTTGTAGGTATTTCCATTTGTTTCAAGACACACTTTGCCATGCGTCTATGCTAAGTAACTATGCCCTGTAGAAAAAACAAATGAATTGAGTGGATCCAGAATCCTTTACAAAGGTGAACTGGTCTGACAAAACCAGACTGGATACTTGCGGCACCAGTTTTGAAAGATGCAATCTTATTCGCACCAGTAACACCAGTTTTTCTTGTTAGCTTGTTATTTGTTCTTCATTTCTGTACGTCATGGCGGATGCAGACTGCCCTCTACTGAGTCAAAATGTGTAGACCTGATGAAAGTAAGTAACATCTGTAATACACCAGATGCATCCTCGGTCCGTCTCCAGCACCAGATAAGTCAGGTTTCTATTCAAGTCAATGTGCCGACTTACACGGGATCCACTATTTAGCTTGACCACAACAAGCAGACATAATAAGCAGAGCCAGACCAGGGCCCTGTTCTACGAAGCAGGATTACTGCCTAGCGAGGTAGTTTTGAGGATAGGTTCCGGATTCCCTGTTCTATGACACGGGATCACTTCTCAGCGAGGCGAGTCTCCATGGTAACACAC
This sequence comes from Halichoeres trimaculatus, assembly GCF_033239565.1. Lineage (NCBI taxonomy): Eukaryota > Metazoa > Chordata > Actinopteri > Labriformes > Labridae > Halichoeres > Halichoeres trimaculatus. The sequence goes on from NW_027437199.1 coordinate 19,050,609, forward strand.
GCTGAACGGCTAACCTGCTCCGGGGCAGGTTAGGTTCTAGATTGAACTCGCGGACTTAAAAAACCCCGCCCACTGACCAATGAGCCCTCACGAAAAAAGGCTTGTCCGTTCTTAGAGGATCCCGTGGACATCGGAGCCCGACCCACTCTCTTTTTCGGATGACCACCTTTATGAAAGTTTTTCCAGGGAGGGGTTGGTAGTACATGACACTTTCTACATGTAGTTAAAGGGAATGAAGAACTCTCATTGCCGTAATAAGATCTTTAATGCCAACACTTCTGTTCCATGACAATATTTTATTGCCCATATTAAAATTGTGACAGGAATTCATGTAGGGCTCATGTGGGCCAAATATTACAAAAAATGTAAACCCGATAGGAATGAACAAATGAATAAATTCATCTAAGAAATAAATTAGGTATGGTGCATGTTACAGTAAAAGTGCATGGTGAACAGTGCTATTTCAGGATAATAATGGCACAAAAGATTATTTATGCACTACACCACTACACTTACGCATTTAGACTGTCAGCAATTTTCTGCCAGCACTCCTTCCGTGCTTTAACAGCGGCGACGGTGTTGCTTTTAACGTTAATTACATGTTTCAGCTGGTCATACTTCCTCATGATCACCTCCTGCTCCTCCTGAGTGAAGTATGCGGTCCTTCTGTCTCCGGCCTGCTCTGACGCTCCAGACTGCTCCATGGTCGCGATTGGTCAGATGCAGCGGGCCCCGCCTTATATGTGTGCACGCGCTCATTGCCTAGCTGGATCCACCTATGAGGTTGATAACCAGCGTCGTGAAACCGTGTAGCGAGACCGCCGGCTACCGCGCTCAGTTCAGCGAGGTAGCTCCAAGGCTATCTCTCTAGGCTAAACTTGCTTCGTAGAACAGGGCCCAGGACTCAACATGTTTGAAGTTTTACAGCCCAACATGAATGAAGAGAGACTTATTATTGGAGTGGGAACCACAGAAACTCCTTGGTCTGTGACTCAAGCTGTCTGTCAGGCATGTGGCTCATTGGGCTGAACCATAGACTGTATATAGAGTGGACAGCGTTGCTTCCCCATTTACCATTGTACAGTTTTGAAGCCAAAATACCCCTGTCACAGGTGCTGCCATTGGTAGCAGTTGTCCAGCCAGAGTCTGCGCAGTAGAGACTGTGAGGGATTCTGGGAGAATCTGAGTGGAGCCGGGTGACAAAAAAAATGTATATACGTTTTTTTCTTTCGAGAGTCTAATCACTTCTTGACTCTACCTCCTGACATATTTTACAACCCCCCCCAAAAAAAAATACACAAGAACGGAATCTGTCAATCATCGTTACATGTGACGTAAAGCCTTGTTTTTAACCTCATATAACTAATGAAAACTCTTCAGAAAAAAGAGGACTTCAATACAAGGCAGCCAAATGATATCTTCAAATCACCACAACAATGAGACATGAGAAACATTTCTACCAAGTGTATTAGTTTTTAAAGTTTGACCACAGCTCATCTGGAATGACTGGAGAGACAGATTTTTTGACCTATACTGCAGCCAGTCACCAGGGGGAGCAGTTTTTGTGGAGACCTCACTTTGAGCCAAGCAAGATGACGTCCATTTGCAGAGCAGGCCGGTCTGCAGACATAGCTGGTGCATTCGAGACGTAAGGCTTCTGTTGGTGTTTTTTGTTTTCACTTGATTGAGTTTAGGACCAATGTATAAAAATAGAATATTACTGTTTTGGATGACATATATTGTGCATTCGTCTTTAAATTGTAACTTTGCACAGGTTTTCACCAAGCAAGATAAACCCTTTAACTTTTGTACTTTTTAATCCAGTAATGTTTCACTTTTTAAATGCAGGGAAATAAGGTCCATTTAATACGTTTATAAGTAAATAATAAATAAATATGTTTTTTTATAATTATTTTTTTATGTTGTTGGAGTACTAACATCAGACACCAAAAAATCTGAAAAAAAAAAAAAGAAAAAAAAAAGAAAAAATCTGAAAAAAAAAATTCAAGCTGTAGATGTGTCCCAAACAGGTATTACCCTGTTCAGCATACCAAAGGTTCAGCTACAGGTTATCAGTGACACATCAGGTGCTGGTGTGAATTGTGCCTAAGGACAAATTCTGTTTTTGCTTGTTGGTAACTCAGTAACCAAAACCCAATATCGAAGCTGTAAGGGTTTATACCTCCTGGGGACCATGCCAATGCTAAATTTTTCTGCCCTCACAACACTCTGAAAAACCAACAAATCATTTTTCTCCCAGAGTCTTGCCAATAGTGTTGCCACCTCTACCTGAAACATGCAAATGATCCATCACACGACAAAGGCTCCGTACATGTCATCGTCTGAAAAGATCAAGAAAACTAACCGCAGACCCTTGGTGGCCTTGATAGTTACTGAGCCATCCATCAAAAGACTGACTCTCAAATGATGGAGCTCTTTTCACACCTTTCTGACAGCTCTTATAAATGACCCTGAGGTGTACTGGGATGGGATGAATAAATCAGGTTGACACATGATGCAAGCAAGGAAACATATGAATCTTCTATTTATAGCTCCTGTGCCGACTGCGTGATGCATACAAATAATTATTCAGCCATGCTTGACGACCTTATTTAGAGGCGACCCTCAGGGTGAACATACCCTCATGCAAGTTGTGGATAAAAAAGATGTATTTTCACAGCTTGAACCGTCTGATGCCAATAGGTTAACTGCTGGGGAAGTTGTATTGTACAGCATCTGAGAAGCTGGGATGCCTCAGACTCTTCAGACCATAAAAGTCATTAAGAGTTTAAAAACAAGCTATCTGATGTTTATCAAAGGAGTACTGAGGAGCTGGGGTTAAGGGAGTTGTAGAAAGAAGGTCAAAAATAACCACTGACGAAGGGAGGGTGACATGGGTAAAGCTATTTCCTTTTCCTGAGGTCATTGCCAAATATGGTCGTGGAGCTGGAAATAGGTATTTTGGAGCTCTTTCCAGAGGCTGCGACATCAGCCGTTTGGGGAAAGGTGCGTTAGAAACATACGGCACTCTGAGTGAAGGAGAGTGTTGTTTTCACACAGAGTGGGGTCCAAACCAGCCATCCTGCTCTGTGGCTTCCAACATGAGGCTGACCACGGCTCCATCTGGCATTGCTGTTTTCCTTCCCATGGTGCACGGCTGCACAGTGAAAGCAAGGCTGAGAGAGAAGTGTTGGAGGGAGATGGTGGGTGGAGGAAAGCCTCAGTATGAGCTGGAGAAGGGCCAATAGTCATACCAGTTTCCAAATGCCTCCAATGCCACTTAAAATTTAGTGCATTGATACCCCAATTATTGAGGTTGTGCTAAAGTTGCTGTCGATAAAACAATAATTTACTAAGCAACAGTATATATTCTGAAAGCCACTTAAATCTGCTGCAAAAAAGAAAAATACTATACAAATCTGAAAGAAATTCATGAAACAATGTCAGACATTCCCAAAGTGAGTAAAACCTTTAATACTTTGAACCTTGCGCAGCATCTGTTGCAAACTCGCCCAACCAGAGGCACAGCTCAGGTCACGTGACTGACGGGTGACTTACAGCCAAAGCGCTTGCCACTCCCAGTATGGTCGGGATAGCTGATTTGCTTTATTTTCCATTTAAAAAGCAGACAGGTGACATCAGGGAAACTATGTCCATTAATTATACAGTCTTTGCATTAGCAGCACTGGTTGGAGTCCTGAAGTAGTGATGAAATGAGTCAATTTGGCAGGAAAGTTAACTGCATCTCACAGGTCAGGATGACAATGATGTGTTGCTATATCAAAGTTTTGTACGACTTCTAGAAAAGTAAAGGTATCACATTGGGCTAGTAGAGATAAAGATAAAAGAGTTCCCTGCTCTTACAGTCACATGCCGAAGTCTTGGGCAAGAAAGTGAACTCCAAATTACTCCTGCTGTTGGTCAGCAGTGTGTGAATGTGCATGAATGAGATTGATTAATACTGATGAATGCTTTACTACTGCAGCCTCTACTATCAGTGTGTGAATGTGACTCGCGTCAGAAAGAAATGAGAGGTCATGGAGGCTACGTCTGTATATTATTTAGTCTACGCCCTCAATGACGACACTCTCACTGATCACCACCAGATTTCCAGCTTAGTTACACTTTTTTTTTTTACACCTTATTTTACTATAACCTATTAATTTGTTGATGTAGACTCAGTTTTTACAGTTTTCTGATCCTGAGCTTACCTTTAGACAGGGGTGTAAGTAATGCATTACAAATACTCAAGTGTTTTTTTCCAGGTGTATAATTTTACTAAATCTTTGGTATAATTGACTCCATGTAACCTACTTTGCTACTTTTGAAACTACAAGTCTCCACTGAGTATGCCACCATCTGAATCACTATTCAAACCTTCCATCTGCAGATTGTAGCCAATAAGACTGTCAGATCGCAACCACGCCAATGATGTAAGGAGAGGAAAACTTAGCCACTGCAGTTGTCTGGAAGTAATTTACCAACACAACAGAGTTGATACTTGACAACTGCCTGCGGCTGTACCTGGAGAAATTTTTCATGTATGGAGGGAGAAAAGGAAACAGCCTCTAGATAAAATGCATCACTCAGCCTTAAGTGTTTTTTATCTACCTCCATACGCTAATGTCTTGGATAGTTTATGATGTTAATGCAAGTATTCTTCTTGTAACTTGCTGTCAAACCCCTCAACACACATCATTGGAGCATCATGCAAATGACATGGGGTCACAAATTACTACTGGTTGAGATTTTTCTGCAAGACTGGGAACATTTTTTTTTCTAGCTGCATGTGTGCATGCATAATCTTTTTTTTTTTTGTTTACTTTTTATTATAATTTTTTTTTTTTTACAGTTATACAGATTACAGAATTTAGAATGTTACAGAAATATATTTTTTTGCAATGATCCAAAATGTATTTACAAATTTTTACTTAATACAGTGACATATCTGCAAAGTTTAACCAAATTTACCACTCATTCATACGATGCTAAACCATCGAAAGTGAGCTCCGATTGTTTCCCTGGTTAAGACAGTATTTAAAAACATGTTGTCCCCTAGTGCTGATGGCAGTGATGTAATGAAGTAACATTTGAACATGGTTCGGGATAGCTTTTTTTTTTTTTTATCTCTACAGAGGAAACATCATCAAAGATTGAGCAGTACCATGACATCACTCTGGCAGCAACATCTCTCATTTAAAAAATAATACTTTAAGTAGATTTTGCGAAGAGTACTTTGTACTTTTACTTGAATATTATTTTAACATCAGTACTTCTACTTGATATTGAGTACAATTAAAGCTATGTAACAATACTTGTGCTTAAGTACAAATTTTTAGTACTCTTTTCACCTCTGCCTCTAGACTCGTCAGTTTGCAGAAATTTAAATGTCAAAGAAATCCGTTGCTCTGAAAGATCTCTGCTACCCAACCACACTGTGGGGAGTGCACAGGCTGGGGTATAATTTTAAACTGAGCAAGACACAAGAACAAGCAAGACCAGAACAGAGAGGCTCTCTGTATATTGGTAGTAGAAAGCCATCAAAACAGGGACTAGAGACTGCAAATACAGCGTGCACACACGTGAGTTAACCCTCTTGACCTTTCTCCCTAGTGACAGTTGTGTTCCTTTGGTACTCACGACAGGCTATGTGTGCATTTGTGTTTCTGTGTGTGTGTGAGTGTGAGTCGGCGTGACGTAACATAAGCCGCGGCTATGCCCAGATTCTGCACAGCTGGGCTTCTGTGTATTCCAGATTACAATACGTCACTGCTTCGCTCCCAGCCCTCCCTGTCAGCACACTCACATCTACTTTCAACACATGCATGCTGACACAAACCGACTGCAGTGATGTCATTGAATTTGTTTCTGCCTTTGCCACTCCATCTGCCTTCCTCGCTCAGCCTCTCCATCATGCACACAAATTTGTTTACCCTTCCTCCGTCAGTTAGGCTCTGCATATTTACCCAATCCCCCCTCTTCTCTTTTTATTTCATCTGATGCTGTGTGTGTGTTTGTGGATGCGCAGTGCTCCCTTTCTGACTGTCCTCACAAAGCCAGAATCAAGGTTTGTTAAAGCAGAGCAAACCACCGGCCAGATGTCAACATTTTGAATTTGCCTTGCGTATTTGTATAAAACTACATCCTGAGGAGGAAAAAATACACACAAACCAGACTCCTTTTAGGGGAAAAAAAGGTTAAAATGAAACCCTTAGGTGTTTTTGTATCCTTGTAAAAATAAAGCTTTTCTTCATTTAGCTATCTTACGTCTGCAACACTTTTTCCATCAGGAATTTTCCAAAATAAAACATTGATAAACCACGTTTTTTCCATCAACACACAGAGCTGAATTCAGCATTTGGCTTAAGGTGTGTGTGTGAGTGGGTGAGCAGCAAACCACAACTTGTTTTTGCAGCAGTGTAGAGGGCTGAAACTATTACAGTGTGAGCTATAAACTGCTACATACTTTAGTCATGCACTATTTTAGTGTTTTTGTGTTTGAGGTACTTCAGGGGTAGAGCATGTTCAGTTTTATGGATGCATGTGAGCAGAAGGATTTCAGGGGCCTTGTTCACGTTACATCAACTGACTCTGGTATTTTGCTTCTTTGCTGAGATTTGAGACAAATTTATTATGCATTTTGCAGGAAGATGATGGTTTTAAACATGTTCAAAATGCTTAAAATGTATCAATAATGAGTTTTCACCCGGTGTATTTTCCATGCAACTGAGATTTCTTTGCATCCACACCTGCTAAATGTGTGCAAATGACACTGTTACAAAAAGATAGAGCACATACCAAGGTTTTAGTTTTCTTCAAACTGTACTGCACAACTGGCATCTCCATGCATCAGGCCTTTTGATGCAGTAATTGGGTAAATTAGCCAATTTCTACCCAAATACACCTCATTGCAACTAACCTCACTTTACTAACACCTGTGCTTATTAGTAACATCAAGCACAGGTGTTAACACTTGTGGGCACACTTTTCCACTACATGTTTTGATCTGAAAAGGCTGCTCCCGTTAGCTCATTTCAAAGAGGAAGCTGTGTTGTACACGGTGAGGTCTGTATCACATCTTTAATGAATCAACTTCACAGGTAAGACATTTTCTTATTCAACTCATCAGTCAAAGAATTTGGCTTTATCAAAAAAAAGGCACAGAGCTGAGTTTCATGAAGTTGCTGACAGCTCATCTCCACAATCAGACACAAAACAAGAGCAAAAAGCATAGACAGCAGAACTTTATGATGTTTATTTGGACTTAAACACTCAAGGACAAAGCAAGTCCCACCAAGACTGATGCAGGTTTGGGTGCAAATAAATGGAGAGTCAATCTTCTTTTTTAATCTTCTTTTCCCAGTTTAAGAGAACTTTTTATTACATGATTCAAAGTGATGAGGTCACACATTTATTTGTAGTAGTTAGTGCTGTCTTTTAGAAAAAAAAAAAAAAAAAAGTAAACTTTGCTGCTGGCACAGTGTCATCTTTTGCACAGTCATGTTTCATTTTTCCTTTGCAAATTGCACAGTTCTTTGACATCCTTTAGGTGCACTAAAAAAACAAACATTTTTTTTCTAACTTATGTCATTCCTTTTTTTAATCATTTTTTTTGTACAAAATTCATTATTATTATTATTATTATTATTATTATTATTATTATTATTATTAATTTATTTTTCCTACTGCTAAAGCCAATTTTTTTTCTCTCTTGAGTGTGTATTTGTAATAATTGTACAGAGAGAGTGCGAGTCAAATTCCTTGTATGCTAGAGATACTTGGCAAATAAAGGTGATTCTGATTCTGATCATGGGGGCTTTCTATGTGCTCTAAATATGTTCATGGTCTTTTGGGAGAACCTGAGCAGACAATGGATGCCAAGATATAGCATTTAGAAATAACTAATTTTTGCACTGATAGAAAAGTAATGAGTCATGAACAGGCAACGTCACCTTAGGATCACAGGGCCTTTGAATACTTAAAAGAGGCGTGGTCACACTAGCCTTTAAACCGTGCCATACTCATGTACAATTGCCCCCCTGCATTGCAGTTCACCTGCTGGATAGTGTGGTCAGACTCAAGGTAAAACATGGCCCGCCCGTCATAATGAAGTGTCTCTACACAGAAGCCGGTCTCATCAGAGTCAGCACAACGGCTACCATTTTAGTGACTTCTTTTAGTGGCTTATGTTCAGTCGTTTTGATCCAACGCAGCACTCTAAAACCTCTGTTATTGTTTAGAATGATTGTTGAGTGAAGCAGTTACAGCAATCATACGTCATACCCACGTGTTTGTGCTCATGCATATAGTGTACTGTGCTGAAGCCCACCTCTCTGAAGCGTGCCAAAGCAAAGAAGTGAAGGGTTGAAGTGTGCTTGAGCACGGTTCAGATAGCCAATAAGACACAAATGAAGACACTGTTTCTTCTTAATCAGTAAGCAGGAACTTTTCCTTAACAAAACAATATACGCTAACTTCAAAGGTCTTCTGCCACTAAAATGAAGCTGTTGACATGAAGTGGTCTAGTCCAGGGGTGGCCAACCAGTCAGGGACCAAGAGCCACAAAAATTACCGTGGTACTACATAGAGCCACGTCACACACACACTTCCTCTCACACATAAACGAAAGGACATAAGATGAAAATCAAAAGCTTTCCAAATTTTGAAGTGACATTTTTTGCGTTTGTAAGCGTGTTTCAATTCGTACCAAGAGCCGTGTCAAAGACAAATTTTTGTTTTTACTGCAGAAGAGACAATGTTTCATCCATCTATCTATCTAGATAGATAGCTATGAGCACATGTGCAATGTAGAGAAAAGAAACTGAAACTTAAGTATCAATCTCATCACCCAAGTATTGATCAATACTGATCACAACATCAATATATCAATAATTTAGATTGATTGGTACACCACTACTCATAACAATAATGAATGGATCAAAGAGCCGCATGGGGCTCCCGAGCCGCAGGTTGGCCACCCCTGGTCTAGTCCAACCTTGTGCTTTCATCTCTGTTTTTGGATGTTCATTTGTTAATTTCAACACCTCCAATTTCTTATTAAAGTTCATGAGACAGCATCCTCTGCTATTGGGTACCACTGCTAATAACGAAGGCATCATTTCCTCTATGGGTTGGTTTATTATTCTTAATATTTTCATATGTGAAAAGGTTTCTTTGCCTTGCTCCTGTAGAGGTTTATGAAGAGTAATACTGAACACCATCCAATTACACACTCCATTCTATTTTCATGCTTTCCTCACTTTCTCTTTCAAGATGTCACCACATTTGAGAGAGGGGGGAGAGAGATAGAGCATCCTGCTGGACAAAATCTATTTTCTACAAGATTAAGCCAATTTTCTGAAGGGGATTGTATCAATTTACCCAGCTATCATGCCGTCACTCTGGCTCTTAGACTCACAAACCTTCAGTTTGCTGCCAAGGTCATTGTCTACTTCGTGTGCCCTGGTGTTACAGGACGCACACACTGGAGAGGAAGAGGAGGTGGAGGAGGAGGAGAAGATGAAAGGGAGGTGAGACACGTAAAGGAATAAAAAGAGGGGATGAATGAGTGAAAAAGATGGTGAACCACAAATACAAGTGCACTTGTTGGTTAAACTGTGCGCCGTTCAGACTGCAGAGGTTCATAGAGGCATTTCTGTCTGGTCTGATCCATGTGTGTGTGTGTGTGTGTGTGTGTGTGTGTGTGTGTGTGTGTGTGTGTGTGTGTGTGTGTGTGTGTGTGTGTGTGTGAGAGAGAGAGGCAGCTGTGAGTTTTGCACTTAATCATTCTATGGAATACTACACTACACACACAAGCTGCGCATCAACACACACACAAACACACAAATAAGTCTTATGCCATCAGACACACCAGGATTAGATCCCTCCCTCTATCTCTTACACCCACCCACACACACACACACACACACCCACACACACACACAGACTCCCACTCCCCCACACACAAACAGCAGAGATTACAGTGCAGCTGCAGCTCTACTAGCCTCTAATGGTTTTCGAGACATCATGACGGCTGTGACGATTGAATGATGATGTCACTGCTTCAGTGGAGCAATACATACAAGCAGACACACACACACACAGACAGAGTACACACTAACGTGCAGATTTATACATGGGATTTGAGCTCAAGCTGGTGTAAGACTGACCCAGCCAAAACCTTCCTGAGCATACCATTTTAAAATGCATTCACTATTAACATAAAAGACCTGGTATCTTTGTTCATTAAGGTCTTTTCTAAAGACAATCAATCAAGAGGAGTCCATTATTAAACAAACTCGAAATTGCAGACAATTGAATTCAATTCATACAAATGAAAATACTGGGGTGTGGCTGAGTTAGTCAGTGTTGGGCAAATAACTTTAAAAAGTAATAAGCTATATAGTTGTTACTTTCCAAAAAAGTAACTGAATCAGTAACAGAATTACTCCTTCATGAATGTAACAGACACTCAAGACTCTGGGATATTACATTTGCAGCTCCTGTCCTGTCTGGCTGAGTGAGCCAGGCCAGATAGACTTGCCAACTCTCCTGGTTTAGGAGGGATTCTCCTGCTCTTTAACGCTGTCTCCTACTCCACTCTTGTAGACTTGTAATTTCTACCAATTGACTCCTTATTTTAAGGGTCTGTTCCTGTCATCTCTAATATTATTTTAAGTTAAAAGAAGTCGGCTACTTGTGCCTTACATTCAGACCTCAAAAAGCATCCACCCCTCTCCCTGGAGTTGGTTTGATCCAAAGACGCTGCATTAGATCCTCTCTGACTGCAGGGTACACAGACACACACAGGTAGCTGTGTGATATTTGTTGATGAAAAGTTGACTTTAGCATCAGCTCTTTGTTAAAGATGTGCCAACATTATTGTTCTCATCATTACTTGTGTGTCTGATGCTTTTCCCCTCATTATGTTAACAGCTCCTCTCTTGTCTCTGACTGAGTGAGCGAGGTCCAATAAACAGTAATGCACCACATTTCACTGTCGGTAACTGTAACAGCGTTATAGTGTTTGAAACAGTAATGAATTAGATTACCCTTTACTGGAAAAAGTAACAGTGTTGGTAACGCCATTAGTTCTGACGCCATTATTCCCAACACTGGTCATTGTCCATGTGCCCAAACCAAACCTTAGCAAACAACTTATCGCTCCAGTGGAATCCTGTGTCGTGAATTTGGTGACTCTACGTGTGTCTGAAGGCCATCCAAAAATGACTTCCTGTTTAATGGCAAACAAGAATTTGCCGCAGGAACAGCAGTGGATATGGGCTTACACGCTTCATGGAGGCTTTGAGGAAACTGTTGCTTGGACGTACCAGAACAGTCTGAAGGCTTGTAAATGCTCAACCTGAAATATGGATCCCAATCCAGGGAGCCTTCTGTCCATGCTCTGCGTTCATTTTATCCATATGTCTGCACATTTCCATACAGCTAACGGATACAGACCATGGAGAAGTACCACCGGAAACTGTGAGGGTAGTGTTGCTGTTACTACCCGATATGTAGCTCTAGTGAGACACAAAAAAGGAGTAACAATGATGATGTATTTTACAGCCTCATCCACCACTGCCTCCATTTGTGTATTTTACGCAAGAGGTACATTAGCAATGCCTTCTCCAAGGTTGCCATGTTTGTTTTTGAGTTTTTTGTTGTCATAAACTTTTGACTCTGGGCTGCCCCCATCTGGTGGATGGATTGGTTTCAAGCAATGCCAACGTAAAGGACATAAAAGGAAGTTTGTGAGCAGTGGTGGTAACATGGTTTGAAAAGAAAGAGTACATTTTCCTAAGTAAACTTAAAGGGAGGACCAATGGGCCTTAAGGGGAATTCATCCAACCAGGTAGGATTAAACAGTTTTTGATTTTCAGAAACAGAACTCTAAAATTTCAGCAGTTGTAGTACAGTTTTTGTGCCCATATACTCATATTTAGTTGGACGAGAACAAATTGAAGTATTGGGGCAAGACATATCAAAATAAAAATCTGCAGCACCAAACCAACCAAACATTCAACAATGACAACTTGCATGTTGCAACCCTATTAAAATAATGGCCTGGGTCATTTTTGACAAAAATGAGTTTTTGGTTTATATTATCCCTTGATTATGCTGGCCATCTCTGGTAAATTTGCTTAAATAATTAGCTAAAAAAATCATGCTCTTTATGCCGTATAGGACAATGGCCTCTTCAAAGAGGGCAATTTAGGCCATTTTATTTCTAGCCTAAGTCAAAATTTTGGATTATTTAGGATAAAATGTGCGACTTGGGCAGTTTAACAAGCTTTCATGATGGCAGCTGCTTCAAGAAGAAACAGAAACTTAAGTGCATAAGAAGCTGTAAACATGAGTCTTGAATCAGTTTCTACTGGGGAGTGATAAGGTTCACTATCATAAGTAGTAATAATCAATAAATATCATATGCTCTGTATTTGGTTAAGGTTTTTTTTTTCCAAAAACTTGAAAAAATGACATGGGCCATTATTTTAATAGGGTGACAATATGTCCCATCAATATCAGCTGCTGGAGAAACTGAAACTTATTATGATGCAGTTGATCTGATACTTTTGCAGATAATCACATTACTAGTTATAAAAACAGTTTTTCTTCTGGTTAAATGTTGAAAACCGACAACCTGTTTCAGACACTGAACCTCTGGTTGTAAATGTGTCACCTCTGAAGAGTGGCCTTATGTTGGTGAACATGCTACTTAAGCTGTTGCATATACAAGGTCCAGGCTAAGTGCCATTAGTCAGCGCAGCAGCCACTCAAACAAACAGCACAGTGATACTACTGAAAGAAATGTGTGATTGATTCAGGGAGCGACTGCTGCAGAAACATATATGCTCTGTTTTCAGCAGCACCGTGCTTTATTTTCCTCACAGCTCCACACATTCACACCTGAGCTCTGCCAAGTTAAACTGCTGTCTACTGAAAGCTCCCGAGCAGCTGGGATGTTGGAACAGTGTTGGTGCTGCAGTCCAAAAACGAAAGCCTCAACTGTCTCCGACTGTCATTCAGATATTACGAGTGACTTTTAAGAAAGTTCCTTTTCAGAGTTAAGAGAAATTATGAGGGGTTGATACTTTGACTTTTCAGAAAGTTTGTGTTTAAGAAGCGTTGTTCAAGAAATTTCAGATCTAGTAGATGAGGTAACACACTCACATAAGCAGCCACAAATTCTCTGATTAAATTCAAGTGTGCTATCAAGGGCAAACACTTGTTACAACGGTAGGATCAAGAGCAAATACTTTGAATGGGTTTCTCCTGCACTTCTTCAGTAAATCAAGGAATAAAAAGCACTTTAAAGCTACCACGTTATTCAAACCAGGCACAGCAAACCTGGTGAACTGTAGACGAAGTGCTGCTTGAGCAAATATTTTCCTCGTACGTTGTAATTAAAAGTGATCAGACAAAAACAAGGCTTTGTTTTTTCCTGACCCTTCATACTTGTTAAATCTCTTGAGTCTGTTAGTGGATGTTGCCCAACACATACTCAACAGCCATCCACAAATACAGAGATGGAAAATGATATCACAAGGACCCATGGCCAGAGTATCTGCAGGGCAGCTTGTATCATTACCTAACCCAGTGCCATGGCTTATCAAGCTGTACTTGTAGGGGCGGCACAAGTGTCAATGGGTTGCTACAAAGTGGCATCGCTGTCTGGACACATGGATGGGGTGCAGGCCTGACATGCCCTGATACCAGCGAGTGGTTAAACTCTCAGTGCTGAGTGAATGGACTGCCAGGGTCCAATGATCCTGTAGGGAAACATGGGAAGGAAGTGGAGATTCCACCAAGGCAAGTGAGGATAATCTGTTGGAGTTCCAGATTTCGTTTTCAGCTGTTGAGGTGACAATAGAGCAATGGTGCAATCTTGCAGTCAAGACAGCACCAACTAGAGGGTAACTAAGAAAAGTACAGTCTACATTAAAATTCCTCTGGACATGATCAGTGACATCTTCATTGATGGAAAACCAAGATTATCTCAACACACATGCTAAACCTGTCATTTGGACCAAGATTCAATGGTAGCCTGCTCAATGTAGTGGCTGTTGAGCAATATAGGTTTCATTCATCGCTTTCATTTTGCTGTAGTGCTCTCAACATATATTCTCCGGGCCTTCTAGTGGCTAAGGGCTGCACAAGTGGCCACTCAATGCAGGAGCTCCCTCTATCTTGTCCTTTTTCTACGTTTTTCTCACCTTTTGTATTTTTCTTTGTATTTGGAGCCTTTAATTATTTTGAATGTAATGGCCACTTGTTGGAAACTGGAAATCCGTCATGTTTACAGTGTTGTTTTTACTATTTTGTTTTTGTCTTGGGATCCTACAGAACACAAGGTTGCATTGTTTACACATGAGACCAGCTTTAAGCAGCCTGTAGTATGTCGGTGCTAACTGGTGCTAAGCCTGATGTTCCCTGCAAGCTTGGAAGAATGAAGCAATATTATTTTAATCAGGGGAGACTTATACACCAGAAAGATTTATGAACAGATTTAATTAAATGCATGCAAAGAAAGTTTGGTGGTAAGACCCCATCAAGGGTTGAGCAAAATAATCAACGTAGAGGGTACAAAGGCATTATGAATTATGAATATCCCCAGATGGAGTCTAGACACTGGTGGTGGTGGAAAGAGTCATTAGAAGGCTGGGTCTTGAAGATCAGTGTGGACTGCTGGGCTGAAGAACAGAGGACTGAACAATGGAGACTGGGGGTGCCTGGGGAGGAGGAGGGTCAAGATGCGAGCCTGAAAGACAGCTGACAAGCAGTAGAGTCGGCATTTAAACGTTGACAACTATGAAATGATTGGCAAAGAGAGAGAAGCAGGAAAGAGTGCGGGAAGGAACAGAAGAATGAGCGCCCAGTCTTCCTGACTGAACTTTTACTAAGCTTCACTGGTATGGGGAATGTTAGCTCTGTCTTCAATAAGATAGGCAAGCAAGGGGTGCTAACCCAGTAACCCAGCATCTGAGGAAATGCCAGTAGAGCAGCATCATGCTTTTCACAGAGACATGGTTTACACTTGACACAAACACTACAATGGGGCGTTTTAATCTTCTCAAATGAGAGTGAGACTGAACAGACTGGTGAAGAAGGCCAGCTCTGTCCTAGGCTGCCCTCTCTGTGGAGGTGGAGGTTGACAGGAGAATGATGGCCAAGCTGTCGTCTCTGATGGACAGCGTGTCTCAGCCCTTTCAGAAAACTTTTTACCTTAATGTTATCAGTCTGTGCACATTTCCTACCTGTGAATCGGTTCCTTACATATTTCTTGTGGATAAAAAGTCTGACAAATAAAGAAGTTTCTCATCTTATCTCATTAATTTTCTCAGTTACCATCATCTGTTGTAAGGGACTGTGTTTATTCCCATCTTAAATGGCAGCATATTGAAACCAAAGCTGTTAATGGCTTCTATATAATATTTATGAAATTATTTTTTAAATGAAATTTGCATTTATCATAAGCTACATGCTCTCTAATTATTGCTACCTGCATTAGCCATTACAGAAAAACAACTTTGGTCCATTAGTCCACTGGTGAAAATACTCCCACCAACTTACAGTTATCTTGTCAATCTTTTCTTCTTATCTTGCCTTGAACCAACATTAATTTTGCTAAAACTGTTGGTGACAATCAAATATTTGACAATAATTGGTAGAACAGAAGTCTTTGATGGCTACAAATATTTCAGTGTTAAATCTTGTGCATAGTAAAAGGACTGACAAAAATTTGGTACAAATAAACTTTAGACACTTTGTAAACTATGACTCAACTTTCGTAAGGTCCTGACTTTTTATATAACCACTGGATAATATTGACTGTTTGAAGAGAAATTGCTCAACAAGTGTAAACAACTGGTGCAGTGTCTAAAAGATAAAACTTGTTTTTTTCAGTGACCACTGAGGACCTTTATTGTTTAGCCTGGTGGCTAATGGGTTGAACAGTCGGCCAAAGTGTCACAGAAATATCATAAAATGTTTTTACATTTTTTGTATTTTACATGTTTTCTGTATTTGTTTTTTACATTTTCTGTATTTATTGATTGATTTGTGTAAATTTCAGTGTAATTACTGATTACTGGAAGATGGTCCATCTACAAGGTACTCAAGTGATACCTGAACTTGTCTCATCATAGATATAAGTATTAGGATCATATATACTGTCCTAGAAAATAATAGCCCACAATGTTTGAACCTGATTGTAGTTTTGATGGTGTATGAAAGTGTATTCAACGACTTTGGTCACTCAATTTCTAATTTTTTTGAAAACCAGTCATTGGATTTGCACAAAATGTTAAATAAACATTTCAGAGAATGCATCAAGCAATCTAAAGCAATCTCTGTTTGCAGTTTTGAGAAAGGCACAGTTAAACAAATTAGGACTGGATGCTGGGATTCTTGGTGCACAATTTCTGAATCCTATTTACTGTTGTAATCCCCAGAAGTTGAATTGTAAGAATCTCCTTATCAGAGTTAAAAGTCCATCCCAGTATTAGGACTAAACCTTGACAATTCTGATAATATGCTTCCTTTTTTTTCCTTTTTTTTTTTTTTTTTACACTGAATCACTTTCAATTTGTACTTGAGTTTTTTCAGGGATTTTTTATTAATGAACTCTTGGATAAGTTTCCTTAAAATTTTCTGCAGAGTTTTATAACCATGTAGTTTTGACCCCTGGTCATGAATTTTGAAATGGTGCAGTGACTGAAAGAATGAGATCAAAGATAATGGAGCTGGAAAATGCTTTTCCCATTCAGGGCTGACCCTTGTGTTTGAATGAACAAGCAAATGCATCACTGGTTTCCCTTATGGATGTCCATTAGGTTTATCTCTTTTGGCACTTTCTGGGAAACACGACATTGAAGGCTAACTCGATGTGGACTAAAACAAGCCAGAGGAAGGATTTTGCTCACCATCTGGCCTGGAAACATTTTAGAATCTCTAGACTGGGGTGGAAAAGCTGCTTTGCAGTGACAGTGGGGAAACCTGATGGAGCTAGCTGCTGTTGCAACCCAACCCCAGTCCATCTGATCCTTTGCCCAAAACTGGTCAATGTTTGATTTTTACAGGGTTATATTTACTTGTTCTAAAGTAGCCGTAAAAAGTTGTTTGAGGTGCTAAAAGAAGAGCCAAGGTCCAGCTTTTATCAAACATTTATTATGTAAAAATTGGATCTACTCCCCAAAAGTTAATTGAGGTGTTGAAAGTAAAATGAGATCACGGTGTCACATACTTCAACTCAGCTTCTCCTTTGCTGTATATACGGGCGGCATCATCATAACACGCCTGTGAGTCAACAGCAACTGGAGCAGAGGGATTTTATGCTCATGGTAAACTAGGTCAGCTGAGGACACGCTGTCGCTGTCTAGTTATTTCACCATAGAATTATTTCCATACTGATCGGGGTTAATGTCCCACAGACACAAACACACCCACCCGCAGATTAAAACCTGAAACACAAACTTACACAGCAGGGAAATCTTTTACTTGTCGTAGTTTTTTTTAATGCTTTATGAGTTTTTGAGATTAGGCCTCGAGTTTTAAAGGCTAATTGATATTATGTGTTAGCACAACAATGTTATGTAGCTCTCAGGTCAAGGCCGATCTCTTCTTCCGCCATGACATCCATCAAAGTTCAAAGGGACAATGAAAGTGGTCGAACAGATGTAGCACGTTCTGTCATCTTCAGACCACTCAAAGGGCTTTCACATCGCAGGTCACGTTTTACCATTCAGAACATATTCACACATCTATGGCACAGTTTGGGCCACAGTACCTTGGACAAAGGATCCTTGGTTTGAACTCCTGACCTTTTGGGTGAGAGATGGTCAACTCTGCCACTGAGCCACAGCTACCCCATAGTAAACTATATTTTTGCCATTTAGAAAATATTTATCTTGTTCAGCCATACAGCCAAAAAAAAGGGCACGCTAACTGTGCATTTAAATATGAAATTTGGAAGAAATCAGCTAGAAAATCTCATGGCATAACAGAGACAGAAGGCAGAGAAAGATATCCACTGAGAAATTAACAACAAACCCCGTGCCCTATCTGACAGAGCACACACTTTGGCCTGAGCCAAAGTCCCTGCACTGCCACCTTTGCTCTTTCGGGCTCAATAAGCACAAGACGACCCATACAGGCAGGGACAGCTTCATGCTTAGTCAACGATTTCTCTCCTCCTCCATGAAGGGTTTATGGCGCAATATGGAAAGTTAATGCCTGTTTATTGCAAGGAAAGGAAGGAAGTAAACAACTGTGCCAAAGTGGGTGAGGGAGATAACAGAGACCTATATATCTCCTGGCTAGGATTCAAGGATCAATTACTTTGTCATCAGAAAGCTGTAAACAGACGTATTGATTTGGAAATAGAGAGGTAAGTCAGTTCTGTTACTCTTTCACAGGAAAATGTTCACATTTATGACTCTATGGTAATCAAGGATTTGAAAGAGGATGGGCCTACTGGGTTCAAACTCTTTTCCTTTTTAAACAGGCACTCCTGTGAGGTGTGACATAACCTGTGAGCAAGATGTGAGCTGTGGTAAATCAGTGACAACAGAGATGAAGGCCGCAGAGAAGGCGTCTAATGAGAGTCCACACTTTCAAGATCTCAAAGATGATCGATTTTTACACCTTTGTTCTTATGGTGTGGGGAGTCCAACAAGATTTCCTGGAATGGAACTCACCAAGAGTTTCCATTCATAAGCAGAGTCTGGACTTTTAAAGTTTGATAAATCTTACAGTCAGAGGTATCTTTGGAGTGAACAAATGTGGTAAATGATGGGTAGGTTAAACCAAACATTGCTAGCTGCTAGCAATTTCTGTTCAACACTCCTCTTTGCTAGTTTTCTACCCTGTCACACTCATAGATGCAACATTAGCAAAGAAACTAATGGTGTTTTTCAACTACAGGAACTTTTCCTCAGAACTATATGAGTTTAGAGGAACTATGACCTTAATTTAGCTCTGGGATCATAAGTTTAAACCTGAAATTAGGCCTGCCTTGGGAGGTAAGTATTTTCCAGATTTCCAGGAACTTGGGGGAGAACCCACAGTGTCAGTCCACAATAGCACCACACACTGATGTGATCCATTTGGATTTAATAACCCTTAAAAATTGGCTTCTTTGAGCCTGATAGTGTGAATGTGTCCCTGTCGGCTCTTGGTGTTTCAGTTTAAAGAGTGACCCTGTAAACTGGAGACCTTCAGACTGAACATGTCAGTGGAGATCCAGTTTACACAGGAGAAGTCCTTGAGAATGCATCCTAGGTTAGTTTTTTATAATGTCAAAATATTCTCATAATGTAAGTATTTAACAATAACCCAAAGCTGTTTGGGAAGGATGCATTCTGCCGATAGTCTTCAATTAACGGACATGTCTCTCAAACCCAAACATTGGGCGATCTCTTCCGTCTTGTTGCCGCTGGCACTTGTCTACTTTCAAGTGTCAACAAATCCATCTGCAGTGCAATAAAGCACAATCAAAACCAGCACAGGCTTACTCTCCTCCATGCTAACAGGCTAAGTGTGGTGATGCTCATAACAATGTCAGCCTTTCTTCTGCCTTTATGGTGTCAGTTTTTTGGTGCATTGTGTTGCAAATGACAGTTTTTTCCATATTTCACTGGCCTGATTTCTTAGATCTGTGATTGAAATCCAGTTAAACAATAGACCACAGGTACATTTAAGCTGCGTTAACACAACACCAAAAATGGTAAAATCCGATTACGTTTTGTTGCGTTTTGGCCTTGCATCAGATGAGACTGCGTTGTATTTAGTCCGAAAACGGAAACGTTAAAAACGCTCCATCCTGCCTCATATTAACACAGAGCAGAGCGTTTCAGGGTGAAAGGCTCATGTCACCGCATGCGCACTCCCAGTTTCAGTTGAAGGTTGTGCGCACAGCCACAATTTCCAGTTAAGCCATTCCAGTCCAGTTGGTGGCGGTAATGCGCCTCAAAGGTTGGATTGCCAACTGTCTCACACAATCAAACGGCAGAAAAAGAAAGAGCAACCACAACAATGATGGCTGATTCCGAGTAGCATATATACACACATATATCCACATCGCCAACTACTGGCCTGGTATGGCCACTATATCGTTGTGACTTGTCCTCTTGGAGTCGTATGAACGCGGATCGTTTTCACACCGTCCTCATGTAAACACAGGTGGCTTTTGGAAACACAAAGGAAGAGTCTTTGCGGGAGTCTCCGTGTAAACGTGGCCTTAGTTCCTGGGAAAGTTTTACTAGGAACTAAAGGTAGCTAGATCCTCTGGTAGAAAAGCTCTGAGCGCTGTTTGCTCCACTCATGCTCCTCCCTTGAGGAATCATTCTTTGTCTTTCAATAACATAAAGCTACTTCTAGTTTTGCACTTTACATTGAGAAGCTAGAAGCTACTAAAAGGCTTTGACAGTTTGATGCAAGTGTATGTTATTGTCAGTAGTTTTCTCAGACAACTGGACCTCGAGGTTTTCTTGGAAGGACACACTCTTGCAGGAACCCCAGAGTCAACCTGGTGTTAATATTAAGCACAGCATCAGCATGTTAACTGATGAGCTAAACATTAATGTTTAAGCCGCTGCTGTGAGACAGTTTTGGACTCTATTTTTCAATCAAGCTTTCAACAGGTTACGGCCTGTTTTCTGAATCCATTGAGCTAGAAACCTGGCTTGATACCCACAGCCCTCTGACTCCAAGGATGTAGACATAACAAGGACACGGCAGGTGATCAATATATCCTGGATGGTATCCTTTCTGTCAGCGTGAGGGAGCATGAATTATGAAATGGCTATTGAGGGCAGATTCTTTCGCCAGCTGCAGTTTGGACAGGTTTGCAGCCAGACCTTGAAATCAATCATCATGGTTGAGCGAGGAAAGGAAGTTAATTCCAGTCAGAGGCACAAGAGGTGAAGCCTGCTGAAGGATTCACAGTGTGCTACAAATTTCCTTCAGGTTTGTTGCTTGGACCTTGGATTGTACAGGAAACAGGATGATTTTTTTTCAGGTTGTATCCTGGATGCTTAACAGAGCTGAGACCTTTTCCGACAAAGCCCAACCTGCCTGTTAGCGTGCCTGTTGGTAGAGGTAAAGGGAAAAAAAGAGAACAACAACTGGAAATAGCTTTTTATTTGGATGGACATCTGGGCTCAGAGGCTTTATAACCAATCCGCAAGGTCCCACCCCTGCTGTCCCCACTGTGCCTCTATCCTTTCTCTACCCTTTTCTCCTACTCTGTCTGCCCTCCTGTATCAGAACCACTGCTTCTGTTTTGCCCTCAAGCACAGTCACAAATTGACATGCTGAATTCTCAACCGGGACATTAAACCCTGGGGATCAAGCATACAAAGAAAGCTCTTTTATATCCTCTCCCTTTGGAAGTTGTTTATGTTCATCGCATGGTGCACTAGGTGGATTTCCGCACAAAAGACTCAAATCTGCGACAGCGTTGCAAAGAAAAAAAAAACCCTTCTCCCTCCTGAGACCAAAAGGCAGATGAGGACAACTGGGATTTATTTTTTATACTAACAAACGGCTCACGTAAAAAGCAACGCTTCTTTTATCCAATGCAACAAGTCGGATGATGATCCAAACCTGAGTTGTTCAACAATCACTTTAAAACCGAGGAGAGATTGCCAATTTGAGATGGTGCATTCATGCCTTTGTTTTATCCTTTAAGCATTGGCTTTATCACTATCATCACACTCCACTTCACATAACTGCCACTCACCTGCCTGCTACTTTATTACGGCTGCCAGCACTATATTATTTATACCCTTTTCAGGGAGATGATTTATACAAGGAGAGAAGGACAGCTGGGACACAAGGGGAAACGCTGTAAAAATGTGTCGAGCTGACGCCTCCATTTGGAAGCAGTATCAGTGTATCATTGGTTCATTACATATCCGTTTTAGAATTCAAAATCAGAAAACGGATAACGACGTGATATTTATTTCTCGTTTTCACATCAAAAATGGGAAAACAAATAACTGCCTATTTTTCGCTGTTTTGATTTTGTTCTGAAATCAAAAATAGAATATGAGAGAATGGAATTATCATGGGATTTTGTTCTATTCGTTTTTGGTTTGTACCATTTTCGATGTGTTGTGACCCAGGAGTTGTTGACTTTTTTTTTCTCAGGAAGGATCAGTCAGTCTGTACCGGGTGATTCCAATGATGGCTGAATCGAGCAGCACGATAGCTAACGTTTTACAGTTATTATTAGTTTACGTTTTTGTCAAGGATGGCAGACGTGCTTTTTAAAGAGGGGAAGTGTGTCACACTTAGGGGGCATCAGAAACATGACATTACATGTCTGTTTGCGTCTTATCAGCTTTGAACAGCTGCTTAAAGATCTCATATTGTGCAAAAATCACTTTATTAAGTCTTTTTGTGGGTCTTTGTCTTTCCTCCCAGCTCACAAGATGTGATATTTAATAACAAAACCTGTACTTAGTAGTGCTTGTGAATGTAAAATCCTGACCTAAAACGAGCTGTTTGGAATTTTCGGGATTTGCGGACGTCAGCGATTCCCAATCCCAATTCCCAACTGACCAATCAGGAGCAAGTCTAACCTGATTGGTCCACCGGAGCAGATACCCCCGAACCCCCTCTCCGCCCACTTCCCTCTCCAGCAGCGGGAAGGAGAATGCTGAAGTTGAAGAGTCATCACTGCTGTTTTTGGCTGTAAACAGCCACATAGTTTCATGCACAAGGTTCCCATCTCGGAAGAAGACAAGACTAAGTGGCTAGAGTTCATTTATCAAGGAAATGTGCCAGCTACACTCGGTAAAACTGTGCATGTGTGTGCTAGTCACTTCACAGCCAACTGCTTTTCCAACTTTAGACAGTACAACAGAGGGCTAGCCAATAGACTGGTCCTGAATCCAGGCTCATTACCAACCATCCGCCAACAAACCTCGGACCCTGGAAATGTGAGTATTTTAAATGCTGTGTGCTGTGGAGCAGATGTAAGAGCTTTTCCTCAGTGCCCCCCCTGTCTCTGTATTAGCTTCAGGATGCTAACTTTAGCTGCAGTTAGCCTGTTGTTTTAGTCTGTAATTTTACAGTAAACGAGCTTCGCTGTTTTCTAAACATTGTGCACTCAGAGCTCGTGGCGCCGCTCTCAGTGAAGCAGATATCAGCCGTGGCTCATTTACATATGAAGGCCACGCCCACTAGATCACAGCGTTCTGTACAGAGGGGCTATGAGAGCCTGGAGTTAGTGTCTACACTCAGATGAACACAGCCCACTTTCAACAAAATCAGCACCAGCACCCTCCTCACCAACCCCTCAACAGCAGCTGCTCAGTGTTCTCAGCCATCAGGTGAAACATACACTACTTTTGCTTTCCACTGGCATCTAAGAAATCTATGAGGTGTTGGACAATGATATGGTACGTTGTGATTCTGATATGACATACTTTATGAATATGGGTTGCTACAATTCAGCTGGTCATATTGTAAGGTATGTACTTTCTGTATGGCATTTTAACTTTAAGCACCTGCCCCTCCTAAAGTCTTTGCACGTCCCTGCCAAAGATGTCTCCTCCTGCCATGAATAAAGGTCAAAGTTTGATTTAAAGCAACTCACCAAGAACCACAGAACACGCACTGCAACTTTCGTGGTACAAGCTCACTAATTTGTACATTTTAGCGAACACACTGAGCTGGAAAGGTCTGATTAGGACACTACATGTACATCCTCTCAACCTACACCTACGTACACACATGCTCTCCTTGTCTTTTCAGGTCAGCTCAGTAGAGAGCACTCTACGGTAATGAGCTGCTCCACTTTCATGACAGATGGAAAATGTGCAGGACGCCACACCGCTCCTCCCTTCCCTTCCCTTCCCTCCTCCACTCCACTTTGCCCAGCTCGCGCGGCCAATCTACCCTTCGGAGCAGTCGTTACCCCAGCGCAGCATCATATCAAATGATCGGGACACGCCGAACGAGAGGAGGAGCTGGCCGGCAAGCTGAGGCAGTGGAAAAACCGCCTCACCTCCCTCATCAATATTTCAGCCTTACCTGGTGAAAGCTAACACCAGCCAACATATTCCATCATGTCATTGGAAGACAGGATCAGATGCCTGGGCTTGACATGCCAACATTGTTGCCTGTACAAATGATGACGCAAAGCTTGCTTCATTATTCATGGGTCCTTTAAGGGAGGAGGAGAAGTTTGAAGGGAATGGAAAGCAGAGGATGTTCAAGAGTCCAATTATCAACAAGTAGGTCTTGTTATTCTCAGCTGAAAAGAGACGAAGCAGAACGTTTGGTGAGCTTGAGCTCCTCCTGGTGCAGCGGGATGGGAAGAGTTTGGAGTGGTGAGATAAAAAATGCAAATATATTGAATTAGTGCAATATGGATAAAAGCTGATAAAATGCTCATTGCAAAGCTGCATCTACTAGAATAAAAACCAAAGACAAGTTTGTGTTTGGACAACCACATTAGACCTCAACTTTTTTCATTACTCTTCTTCACAACACTGAGCAAGCAGCAAAACTTTCAGATATTTCACAGGCAATGCTGCAGTGCTGAGAAGGAAATGAGATTGCTTTTTGGGGTGTTGTTTGTGTCTCTCGCTCTCAACAAATGAAACTCAAGTGCCAGGAACTTTTGCAGAAAGTGAAGCAGCGAGTGGATTTAAGGCGAGAGACAAATCCATAAGTCAATCGGCTTTCGACAAAAAGTTGGGACTCACTCGACAGCGAAAAGTAAAACTGTATATTGACACAGTAGGTTACTTTTCCTCAACTGTGGTTAAAAACAAAATGAAATGCATATAATATGGGAGACTTTAACCTGAGTGGTTCTTTATGCACCGTTTTTTTTTCTTTTGCAGTTTTTGGTGCATCACTGGATAAAGTTGACAGATAACTCTGGTGCAGTTCTGTCAATGTGTTACTATGTTACCCCCTCTGGATGTAGAGTTTCATGGTTAAGTCATGTTTTAGAATAGAATAGAATAGAATAGAATAGAATAGAATAAAATAGAATAGAATAGAATAGAATAGAATAGAATAGAATAGAATAGAATAGAATGGAAAAGAAAATACTCTATTTGTTTATAAGATCATACTTTTCCCTATTTTTGACATATAAAGTTTTTCACCCCCTTTAAGTCAGTATTCAGTTGTTGCACCTTTGGCTGCAATCACAGCACTGAGTGTGTGGGTTCGTTTCAATCAGTCCTGCTCATCTACACACTGCAATTTTGCTCCATTCTTCTTTGCAAACCTAATCAAGCTCTGTCAGGTTACACAGGTATCAGGAACCACCCATTTCAAGTTACAGCTGCAAAGTCTCTATTGGATTGAGGTCTGAGCTTTAACTCATCCACTCCTGAGCATTTACCTGGCTCTTTTTGAACCATTCCTCTGTAGTTTTTGCAGTTTTCTTTTGGATCATTGTCCTGCTAGAAGCCGTAGTTGTGTGATTTTCTTTATGGATTTCTTTATGGATTTCAGTGTTTCTTTCCTGTACCTGTACAAGCCTTCCAAGGCTGGCTGCTGAGAAACATCCCCACAGCCTGAATTTGCCACCACCATGCTTCACAGCACTCTGTGTGGTGTGTTTTTTGGTTATGTGCAGTTTGGTTTTGGCCACAAGTAACATCTTGTTTGATGACCAAAGAGCTCAGTTTTGGTCTCATTAGACCAAAAAACCTTCTTCCACTTGAACATGCCTTTAGGCAAACTCTAGTTGAGATCTCATATGGATTTTCTTCTCATTGCCATAAAGTTTTGAGTTGCTTTATGCCCAGTCTCTCCTGTCTCAGCAGCTGAAGCATATAACTCCTTACCCCCTTTATGCCTGTTGTCGCAAATTTGCGACATACCCTGTCAGGTCTTGATGCAGCTGAAATGACCTTTGTATCGTATTATTACCTATTGATTCATATTCTACATGTACCAAAGATCCACTATGTCACAATATATTGGTCAGGGGATGAACTTCTCATGTCTTTTTTTATAATATAACTTCGTTAAAGCTATTTTGTGTACTATACTCAAATTTACAATCTCCACTTGATTTTACATCTGTAAGAATGCAAAAACACATAAGAACAATCTGGCAGTAAGGGGCTAAGAGTAGTTGGAGTGAACTTGGTGGCTTCCCCTACTTGTCTCCTACTTGCATCAATTTATGAGGACAGCCTGATCTTGGCAGATTGACACATGGGCCATATTCCTTCTATTTTTTGATGATCGATTTTACTGGGAGTGTTCAGCGCCTTGGATATTTGTTTTGTATCCATCCCCTGACCTGAACTCTTCAATAACCCTTTCCCTGAGTTTCTTGAAGTGTTTTTCTGTCTCCATGGTGTAATGGTAGCTGGGTTCAACCAGTCCCTGGACCCTCCAGACACTTGTGTTTTATACCTCAATCACTTGAGATGCACTCACAGCACTCAAGTGATCCTCAGCTCACTAAATGTAAGACTATTGGTGTCAGTTGCATGGACCTCTATTGAAATAGACCTTTAAATTTCAAACGGGTTGATTATTATTATTATTATTATTATTATTATTATTGATTTCTTTTATTTATTTATTTTTATTTTAATTTTTTTTAAATTAATTTTGTTAAAATCTGTTTTCACTTTGACATTAAAGAGTTTTTTTTTTCAATTTTTTATTTTTCAATTTTATTTTCAGGCTTTGTTTTTTCTTTATTTTATTTTATTTTTTCATTTTTTATTCTTTATTCTATTTCATTTTTCATTTTTTTTCAGAAAAAAATCTAAATTTAACTGACCATGATTAATTTATAAAAACATTAAAAGAGTTGAACAAGAATACCAACAATGGGCTCTGTATCTGACCTATCCTGCCATTTGTCCATCAGTGCAATCAACACCTGCTCTCCCAAGCTCTGGTTACTATCCCCTCACCTCATTGGTCAGTGGAGGAGTGCTGATATCGCCACAGACCATAACCATGTGAGTGTGTTTGTCAGTGAATGTGTGGCTTTGAAATACAGTCTGGCAGAGGTCAGGGTTTGCACACATTTAATCTGCTCTCTTTTTCCAGGCCACTCCAAGGACTTTGACACATTGCGTCTGCATCTATTATTCACAAGTGGCCTGAGACTCTCAAGAGTGAGTGTGCGTACGTCTCCCTGGGCTTATGTGCTGCACAATGAACAGTCCTTGAGCTGCATAACACAGCGCAAAAAATTCCTCTGAATTTTATTTGCAGCTATAATACAAACTCTGTTGCATAATCACACCAATTCCACCACATACAAACTTACACTCACACACACAGGCACAGTGTGCTCCCACTCCAGTTGCACAACCCCTGAATTTTAGGATAGAATGGCCTGGTTTCATAAGCGGTCTGTCTCTGCTGGCAGCTGGACTGTCAGATGAGGTCATTCCTTAGGGCGGGCTGCAAGCACAGACTGGACACATCAGTAAAAGCCAATGAGTGTGAAGAAGAATGACAGCCAGGGGCGGTCATGGAGCTCTGCAGGAGTTAGCCATGTGCTCGTGTTGCTCCTGTTTTGAGCCGCGGCTCTGCAGCGATGCATTTAGGTACACAGAGCTCAGGGCAGTCGAATGATGCTTGTGTGTCAGTGCATGCGTGCAGGCTGGTATTACTAAGAGCTCAGTGCCAGGGTGGGGTGAATGGCCTCTGTGCTATCTCTGGAGCACAGCTTGTTTACCCTAATGAACACAACTCCAACTCCACTCCAACAAATCGCGTAGAGGAGGACATTTGCCCATTGAAGCCGCTCCAAGCTGGATATGGATAAATATAGAAACAATAGCCACCCTCAGGGACCGTTTCTTGGGATGCTTAGAGCCTGTTTGGGGAAACCAATTTTAACCAAGCACTGATGGCTCTTTTATTGTCTGACCCTAAATTTTGAACAAGCTCACATATCATTTTTTGCCATTCGGAGAACTCCTTTGTGTTGCCTGAGCGCTGCCCCGTCAGGCGCACTACTTATTTGGCGTCCGTACTAGGAAATTGTTTTAGCTCTTTCCATGAAAGCAGACTTAATTTAATGTCAATATTCAACATGTCCCCGAAGAAGACTTCTGCTAATACTGCAGGGCAGCAGAGCTCTCAAATCGTTTCATCCAGTAGCTAAAGCTTTTTTAAATCCCTCCAAACATGAATTTTTTCAACCAATAGGAAAATAGTTAATGTGATGGGAGTTAAACGCCGCTCCATCCAATAGTCGCGCACCTCGGATGTTTACCCAAATCTCTAAAATCCCTCCGTGAGTGTTTGTTCAGCCAATGCGAGGGCAGCTGCCTTGGCACAGAAGGACGAATGTCTGCCTGTGGGTGTGTGCTGATGTTGCGCTGCATAAGGCTGTGCCATGGCGTGCGTGTGACCATTACATCATGGCTAGTCTCTGAAACGGGTCGGCGCACCATCACGTGACCTCCTGCCGACATCTCAGAAGCACCGCCTGGCTGATCCGATGACTTTTGCGATGAGACGCTTCTCTCCCTGGCGTCCCACTGTGTGCGTCTTAATCCCCCCTGTGCAGCCCATTGTTTGATGAGAGTCTGTGATTGACATCTCAAAGTGTGCTACATGCTCGTCTGCGTTTTTACATAACACTTAATATGTCTCTTTAGATATGAGCGACTTGATCTTTCCCCTCATTGTGGATTGTTTTCTGTGTCACCTTTTTAACCTCTAGCCTCCCCACCCCCTCCTCTCTGCACCCCGCCAAAGCCGCTTTGAGCTCTTGTGCTCTGACATCACCATAGTCATCATCAGTGGGCATGGATCGTACCATCAGTTGACATACAGGGGGGATGACACTCAAATCAGACCCTTTAAGTCGAACTTCAACATATATGACACCTTCAAATTCAGATTTAGGCTGTTAAATGCTGATTCACAGCCGAGGGATCTTTCTTTTAAACCTCATCTTTACACAGGGGATGCACTGAGAAACACAGTTTAGCCCAGTGCCCCTTTGGTGCTGAAGGGATGCTCCAAAAATCTCTGCATCAGCAGAATAAATCTGCCTTTCTCCCTCTGGCTGGCTCGCCATCGTTTTGTGCTGTTATTTGGGGGTCATGACCCACATGAGGAGCAGGGAGGAGACAAATCGGTGAGATTTTAAGGTAAAAAAGTATCCTGACTCTGTTTCTACAGCACCAACTCCACAAATGGCTCCCACAGTCTTGCTTAGCGACATTTTACAAACTGAGGTGTAAGTTGCACATACTCTGAAATGTGGCGAAGCCTGTGTCTCATACAGGTAGTGGAAGCAGCAGGATGGCAGCAGCAGCAGCCGCTTCAGTCCAGCTCTGGCTCAGTGTTGCGTGCAGTTCAGCAGCATTTGGGCAGCACTCAGAGGCCAACACACAATTAGAGTAAAGAAAATAGACTTAAGCTCGGGGATTTGTACAAATTTTATGCTCGGACAGGGACCTTTGTTGCATGTTATCCCTGTTTATCTCTTTCCCTCCATCTCATCTCTGTATACGCTCTGGGATAGAATAGAGGGAAGATATCTGTATAATACTATAGAATCACAATAGAAGATATAAAAAGAATAAATGCCTATAACATATGGAAACATAAGATAATAATATAGTTGAACATAACAAATAAAAGACCCAATAAAGTAGCCAAACTACACCAAAAGCCAAAGTGAACAAGTTTGTGTGTTTATGCATGAGGCAAAAAGATTCAGGTAGAAAACCATTACTCAGACTTGATTTTAAGCAGTAATTTAAAGCAGTTAGGACAATGTTCCTTTACATTTTGAAAAAAAAAAACTTTTAAAGGTTTTTATAGAGTTTGTGTACAAGATCATAAAGGCCTAATGGTAGCGCTGCAATCAAAAAGATCCTGAAAAAAAGACAAGACACTAAAGTGCAAACTGAAATTGTTTAACAAAAAAAAAAAGAAATGTAAAACAAAAAAAAAGGGTTAAGTTGAATTTTGTAGTAGTAGAAAATAGCATATTTTTTCCACTTAAAAGATTTTTTTCCAATTTTTGTTTTAGTTTTCAATTGTTTTTGAAAAGCTTTTCAACGCAAAAATTTATAAATGTAAGACTGAACACAATGAACTTGACCATAGACTTTCTACATTATTTATGAAAAAAAAAAAAAATGTTGTACTTAGCTCTCTGTTGCTACACGGAAATCCTCATTTATCAACTTGACAACTGACTGGCATTAAACAAAATGTACCAAAATATTTGCAAACACCACCTGAACATCTTGCTGTTACATGGCACAAATGTGACGCAGAAAATCTCCATTAATCCAGGTGTTCACAAACTTTAGATACAAGACAGCTCCAGGCTTTGCAAACACAAACAGACAGGATTTCAGAGACCAGTGCCTGAAGCCATCAGCAGATCACAGTTACTGTGTTTTTCTTTATTCAACTAATTTTTGCTTTCAATTAAAATGTCTTTTATCTGCCAAGGCAGCAACATATTTGTGTTTTCATGAAAACAAAAAACAAAAAACGTCAGTTTCATCAAAGACAAATCAATAGAAAGTGAGCACTGTTTAAAGTCTTTTACTTCATCTTTTTAATCTAGAATAGATGGTGCAGTTTAAAGCAGATGTCTCATTATAAATAAATAAATATATATATTTAAAAAAAAAAAAAATATATATATATATATATATATATATATATATATATATATATATATATATATATATATATATATATATATATATATATATATATATTACCCTGTACTCAGAACCTCTGACACTGTAGCCTAGATCCAAACACCTGTTTTACAGCAGGAAGTGGAAACATACCTATAAGCTAAACCAGTGGACACAGATAGCATTTTAAGCTAGCTAAAATCCCCCACCTCCACCTAGGACTACTTGTTGAAGGACGTTCTAGTTTGCAGCATGTATCCAGCTCTGGCTGGTATAATGCAATATTAGCAGATCATGAGGATGGATGATTCACATTCCTGTTAGGACACCCTTGGCATGATATCACTGCAGCTGGGAAGCCCCAACTCTGGAAGCCCCTGAACATCCCCAGAAACTTCCCCCAGCAGTTTGACTTCAACTCTCCCTTTCCTTTTTCCATCGCCCTGAGCTGGCATGGACAGTTAAAAATAACCCGCCAAGATGCCACATGACATATGTCTCCATGGAAACCTGAGATGACTGGTTGTGGGAGGTCAGAGGTGGGATCTTGGGAGAATCATGTGACCACAGGGACGAGGGTAAGTATGGAACAAGAGGGGGCAAGGAAAAGAGGGAAACTCATGAGATAGGCAGCTGCAGCAATGACGAGGAAAAATCCCCTCAGAGAGACACGGAGAGGGGGAGCTCTGCCCTCCACCATCACTCACTTGGAAATATAAACATGCCCTTTGCAATGGAGCTAAAGTCATTATGTCATTAAGCTCCTGGGGTTTTCAGCTGGACATTTTCAGTTTGTGAAACCCCGAAGAGGGGCAGATCACTTCTTCCACCTCTGGGTATGACAGATCTGGTTCCTCTTGGAGCTTGAAAAGGTGTGAAGTTTCCCCTGAGGATGGCAGACTATCATTTTGTCAAATCAGTGGGAGCTGGAGATCAGATGTCAGCTGAAGTTTTTCCAGAAAGTATTGAGAGTGCTTCACTTTTTACACATATTATGTTACAGTTTTATTTCAAAATGGAATTAATTCATTTTTCCCTCAAAATTCTGCACATCACCTCATGATGACTATGTGAAAAAATGTTTTTTTTGTTTTTTTTTTGTTTGTTTTTTTTACATTTTTGCAAATCTATTGAAATAAGAAACAGTTGTAGTTTGTTGATGCACCTTTTGCAGCAGTTACACCTCAAGTCTTCTGGAATATGAAGCCACCAGTTCGGCCCGTTCCTCTCTGCAGCCCCTCTCAGGCTCCATCAGGTTGGATGGGGAGCGTCGGTGCACGGCCATCTTCAGATCTCTGCCGAGGTGCCGAGAGATGAGGAGATGCAGGGAGGTGACGTGAGGTGCCGAGGTGATGCTGAGCGCTGTGTTTTACAGCAACAGAAGTCAGATCTGCTACAGCTCTCTCCGTGCATTCAGCATGGCTAATCCTGCTGACAGGTCACACAATACGGTTAGCAGCAGCAGCAGAGCATGTGAGCCCAGTGGTGGCTTTGGTCCTGCTTTGTGTCATATTGTTTCAGTGCTAAGAGATTGGTTTCTGGACTGAATATATGTCTGTGGTGCTAAAGTAGCATACAGGGATTCATTTTTTTGGGGAATTGGCTTTAAGTGTAGGATTTATGTGGAAGGATCAGTGACAGCTATTGGTCAGTCAAGGAGGGGAAGCTCATTTTTTTTCGGCCTACATCATAACTTTGTTTAGTTATTTAAATGTAAATTCTACCCTCCTGGAGCTGCTACGTGAGACTACGACAGGCTGTGTGTGAGTGACAGGGGGAGAAGCTCTGCAGCTGTAGCTGCTTATTGGTGAAAAGAGAGAAGAATCTTTAAACGCAACGCTCATCGTTTTTAAGAAAGGTAAACTCGCTGGGGATCAATAAAGCCTCCGGATCAGTCCAGAACAAGTAAACGTAGAACTCAGAAGATGCTCCGGTGGAGGGTTATACTTCAAGATCGCTGACTGGCTCATTTCACTGTCAATCAAAAAGGGATTCAGCCTCAGACAGATCATCCAATCATCATGCAGAAGCCCAGAGTCCAGGCCAGCCCACTGCCTCATAGACCCCCAAAGACGCTCAGCCCAGCGTTTATCTAATGACCGTCCAGTTTCCACAGTGGAGCAACCCACTCTACGCTTCCCCGCTGAAGTCAGAAGACACTCAGCGTCCAACTGTGTTAAAGCTCTGAGACGCTGCGGGGATGAATGAGAAGGAGGTTGAGCCAGTTACCTGTGATAGGTAGCTGAGTCTGAACAAAAGATGAAGGAATTCTAGCACATATTTTGTCAATGAAATGTCCACACAGCAGAACATATCACTACTTTTTGGGGACATTTTAGGGGAAGCTGAGCTTCCCTTGCAGTCTTAGAGCAATTGCCACTGGGAAGGATGTACTGAAAAGGGGAATTTGGAGCAAAAAAAAAATGAATATGAACTAATTGTTCATGTTTTAGATCATGAACTAACTTCAAAATTTTCAAAGACTTCACTGGTCTGAACTGAACCTTGAGCTAGCTTGCTTTTTGTGTGAGCTGGCACAACACTGCTCATGTGAAAAAAAAGAAAACTTGTTTGACAAATCCAATCCACTGTATTTATAAAGCACATTTTACAAACAATACAGTTTACCAAAGTGCTGCACAGTAAAAATAAATAAATAAATAAATAAAAAATAAGAACCTCAATAAAAGAATAAAAATGAATTAGAATAACACATAGAAACAAATAAGAGTCATAATAAAAAGTGGCTTAAGAAATGTCCAGTTATGAAAAATGTACACAGAGAGATAGGCTACTCAGACCAAAACTGCCTTTGGACCAGGCTTGTTTGAGCTTGAAATGTAACAACAAGTTATTACATTTTGGGTTATTCTCACATTTCGGGCTCTAACAAGGGCTGTAAACGTGTTCATCTTTTTTTTTTTTTTTTTTTTTTTTTTTTTAATGAGTATGATTACTTATGTTTCTGCAGCCAGCCCCCTGTGGACACTTAATGAACTGCAGCTTTTTTGCACTTCCTGTTTTGGCTTCAGATTTTAAGGTCAGAGGTTGCCAGATGCCCTGTGGTTGCCTGGTTACCAGTCCAGGGTGTCCCCTACATCTGGCACTGAGACAGCTAGAATAGGCTCCAGTCACCCACGACCCTGAACAGGGCAAGAGATATAGAAGATGTTTGGATGAATGGAGGTTGCCGGATGAGGTATACACACAGGAGATTCACAAAGACACAATTTTATAGCCCTTTGTTTGTTTTACATTTGTTGAATTTTGGAAATGTTTGTATAGTGCTGATTGAAAAACTGGAGTAAACCACATGACACGCTGTTAAGGGAAAGTTTGTCACAGGACAAACATTTTTATATGTGTAATCATTCATATGAGTGGCTGTGATTTAATGTGACTGCTTCTAGAAACAGTTTGGAAGCTCCAGGTTGACTCAGGCCCTGGATTAAGGTTTTTAGGTTGGGAAAACCTGTTGCGAACGAGGTGAAACCCCTCAGAGTACCCTGTGATGTAAAAAGCTAAATAAGGAAGCAAGGGTGAAAGGTGTGTGTGAGTGTATGTGTGTGTGCGTGAGGGGACTTACAGTATAGGAAAGGTTAGCTAGGAGGGTGAGCTGAGGGGAAACCCTAAGCCACAAATGTCAGTCTGTCTGTTTCAGAGCTGCCAACACCCCTCACCACACACACACACCCTCACATAACTTAAACCCCCGAACATCTGAGGGTATTTTGAGCTCTCACTGTGACCCCGTAGCCTGTTGTTAAAAGAAAGGCATCACATGTCTGAGGTGTGTAATGCTTTTACCTTTATGGACCCTAAACCAAAGCCAGTTTTCACAGTTTAAACCCAGAAACACATTTTCACTTATTCCATTTTCACCATGAGGTTGTTGATGGAACCACGTCACACCAACCAAACCATCAAACTATTATAAATATATTCAGTTGGCTCTGCTTCAACCCATGTTTCTCACCATTTTACTGCTACAGTATGGTACCAAAATAGACCTCTTCCCATGGGTTCCTGAGAAAATGCCTGTATGTGCTTTTTGTGGGGGAATTTGAATGACTTATGGTTCTTTTTTTTTTTCTGAAGAGTTGGAGTAGCAGAAGGGAACAGGGTGCTTGACAGGCTGCATAATGAAAAGAAAGAGTAAAATTAATAAAACTGTGACTTTAAATTGTGTTTTTAATTTGTTTCTGGTCTTCATACTGGAATCAATGATAGGCCAGCAAATGTTGTATCAGTCCAAGCCAGTGGAGTGAGACTTTCTGCTGGCGTCTGAATGAATGAGACAACTGTCTTCTATTATACTGACTAATTAAAATGAAATCTGTCCCAGGAAAAATTGTAAGTGAAACTGGATGAATTTGGCAAGGCTGGCAGGCAGCACAATTCCTGCTTTGTGATGCAAACTGGCAGCCCTGTGGATGAATGACAATAACTCCATTTACACAACAGACGCGTGGAGTGGAAGAAAAATGATCGGCTTTTACGCCTGGAAGATTAACGAACTGCTCTGACCAGACTGTACGGTGAACAGGTATCTATGCAAATAAAAATCTGGACAGGGTGCATAACCTTTGGGTACCCCAAAGCTATGGGCTCTCATCTTACCCAGTCACATATTATCTTGCCCTTCACCCAACTGTCATGACCTGGTGAAAGGGTCATTAGAAACAGGCAATGAACACTGAAGCTAGCAGAAAAATTATAACAAGTTTTTCCAATGTAAGAAATCAACCAGTATGAGACAGGGATGGGTATGAGTAATCGAGTACTCAAATACTCGCCATTGATCCCATTATTCGAGTAACTTTTTTAAAATTTGCACACCTGTGCAAGTGCTGCTTTCGGTGACAAAACTTGAACACATACAGAGTTACATGTGTGATCCAGCTTATTACACTGAAAGCATGTCAGTCAAGAAAAGTGATGTCCAGAAGCACTTGGACAGAAACGGTGAAGTTGACATGCAGTGGCAGACATGTGGCATCAAACTCTCCATAGAAAAAGTAGTTTGACCCTTAACCATATGCGCTCAAAGCACAAAGAGAAACTAAGAAAATGCGAGCCCTGTTAACACATCGTTATGAGGAAACCAGAGCAGAAAAGATTAGCATGTTAATAACCAAAATGGTTACTGATGATTTGCTTTCATTAAGTTTTGTGGAAGGTGAAGGCTTCAGAGCGCTGATGGCGTTCGTTGAGCCAGCGTACGAACCACCACCAGGGAGAACAACATTTACGAGAGTAGAAATGTTATTTGGAAGTGTGTAAATTTAATTATTGATTACTAATGTAAGGAAAAGGGGTGGGACTAGATAAGTCTCGACTTACAGCTCTACAGATCTACAATTTCATTTAGCAGATGCTTTTTTCCAGAGCGACGTACAACACAAGCAAGAATTTAGACAGAAGGAAAACCTAGTTAGTGTGACAACTGTGCTACAAGTTATTCAAATCTGCAGGTGCTGCCATTAAATGCAGGATTTTTCTTTTTCTTTGTCTTTCTTTTTTTTTTTTTTGCAACAATTGCTGTAACAATATACTTCAGCCTTCGACAAGCTTCAGTAATTGATGCTAAATATTCACTAAGAGCTGGGTCTGAGACCTTCTGACTCATTCTACCCCTGAGGACAAAGAGGAGAAGGGTCAGATTAAGTTCCTAAGTGTTCCCTGAACAGATGAGTCTTCAGACATCTCTTAAAGTAGAAAGGCACTCTGTGGGTCGTATAGAGTTTGATAATTCATTCCACCATTTGGGAACAACAGAGGAGAAGAGTCTGGCTAGAGATTTGGAGCCGCACTGGGCTGGGAGCACCAGGCGTCTTTCACAAGCAGAGCGTAGTGGGACAGAATGAGTGTAGACCTGGATGAGGGACCCCTTGTCAATGTTTTGCAGGCCAGAACTTCCTCTTTTGAATATTCACATGACAATTTCATTTGTATTCAAATACAGGAATTAGTGTGAATTCCCATCCCTAGTATGAGATGTGTGTGACAGATAAGACAAAAAGGTTGTGTGAAGCTACTGGGGTGGAATGAGAGTGGCAGCACATCACTGGGATTTGGCTTTTGTCCCCAAAAGGCCAAGACCAGGTGCTTCTGATCAGCATCTTTGATCAAAACAAGATAAGAAGGGGTTATACAGCACGAAAAAAGAGCAATAGACAGCTTCGCTCATTAAAAACGGAACACAGCACCGTCCATCGAAGCGAAGAGTGAGACGTTATCGGCCAGAAGTCTGATTCTTTTTTCTGCATGTATACGCAAACATGACTAGATCCCCTGCTGTGACACTGCAATCGAGCTATGACCTTAGTCAGATTCTTTGATAGATACACGTTGCGTCATCTGTGATGCTGCTACAGTATCTTATGGATGGTTCATTTTGGCAGGATTTTGACAAATCAATATCAACACAGTCATATCTTAAATCCAAAAGTTAGTCCTATTTCTTTGGGCCTTTCTTACATTTGCTGGTCCCATAAAGGCATCATTAATACTTATAGGTTAATTTTTACATAGAAGCTTTGATGTTTTTGAAACATGTTGTGTGTGACCCTCTGGTTTCTGACATTTTTAATGTTGTGAAATTCTAGCTAAAACATGTGTAAGACAAAGTATGCTGAAAATATTTTGTAGTGCTATTAGATTTCTGTCTCTTGATTCAACACCTATTCTATTATTGTTGACAAGAAATGGCGACTTACTTTGAATAAAAAGCATTCACAAGAAAGTGAAATAGAAATAAAACCAAACTTAAAAGGAAACACAGTTTGTCAAAAAGAGTCTTGTTGGACATGACCACTTGCAAAAGATGTGTTGTTTGACTTGATATAAACACTTAGCTTCATCCTTGACATTTCACCAATCCTGCCACTTTCTCCTTGAACTGTTACTAACCACAGCTCTGCATGTTCAAAGTCATGCAGGCACTAGAGATGAGCTCAAACTCGGTCAAAGAGGGTGAAAAATGACTCCTTGAGAAAAAACTGACAAATGTTTCAGCAGTGGCGAGAGTTCTCATATTAATACTTCAAAGAAGATGGCTGTGAATAGAGTGGAGGGATCTTGAAGGGGTGAGTGGCTGGAGGTGTGAATGGCTGCAGAGGTCACAGGTCTTTTTACACTCTGGATCAGTTTCCACACAACCGTACGGATACACACTTCTGCTGTAACACCATTGTGTGCCTAGAATTAAACTCTGAAGCACATCGCTACGAAAGTAAAAATACACAAGTGATGAGCAGCGCTATATCTGCACACTGGAGCACAGAATGCACACACTTCTAATACTACCAAAGAGCATTACTTCTAATGCGCCATTATTATTCATGTGATCACAGGGGAACAACACTGACACACATGTAATCTAAAGGGAATGAATTAGGCTTTTCCAGCGTGGATGATATAAGAAATTAGGCAAATTCACCAAATCCAATTAACAGGCCACAGTAGCTCAAGTGAAAGCAGGGTTAGTGATGCCTCGTGTTGGAGCCCTAAGCAATTATCCTCCACACTGTGAGGTTTGATTGCAATGAAAAAAAGGATGTGCATGGGAAGATGTTGATAGAGCCTGGTGTCCTTTTGTATTCAAAATAAACTTTTTATAAAACCTCTACTTGCAATTTTAATATCTCCTAATTTGCTGAGTTCAGGCAGGTACACACTACAGGATAATAGGGCTGATTTTTGTCCCGATCTCCTTACGATGGAAGCCAGCAAAGGCCCAATTGTCAGATGACATCATGTGTGATTTTCCTGTGGTGTGGGGTGTGTTAAGAGTGATTTCTTCTGGTCGAAATGCCTCTAATTCAGAGATCGCAGATAATGAACATGTTTAATATTTGGGTCTAAATGTCCTGTAGTGTGTGGGGAGCTCCGAGAGAAGCCGAGCAAGTACAGCGTGTAATGTCACGTGTACCGGAAAAGCCAATCAAGACGCGAGCTGACTCAGCTGACTGACCAAAGAGGAAGTAAGAAATCTATCCGTGATACTTAAAATGACTTAACTCACTTCCACCTTGCATTCTTATTCATACAGCCCATTTCCCCGCCATCTCCACAACCTTTTCCAACCTTTTCTTTTGTGTTTTTTTGATGTTCTAGAGTCCGAAAACAAACATCTTTGTTTTTTCCCGTATGTCCGTCATGTTTGTTAACACTGAAGTCACGTTTTACTAGGCCAGATTTTGAATATTTAGCATGACGAAGCTGAAGCTCTGCTGAACAATCAGTTCAACAATCAGTGTGTGGTGTCCTCAGAGTGCAGACCGCACACTGTAAGATCAGAAGAGAGAAATCTTGTGCAATCTGTCTTTCGTTATCATCAAGTGTGTGGTGAAGGTTTGGAGAATCCTGTAATGTGTACCGGCCTTTAGAAAAAAAAATCCCTCCTGTACAGTGTACTGACAGTGAGATAAA
This sequence comes from Halichoeres trimaculatus, assembly GCF_033239565.1. Lineage (NCBI taxonomy): Eukaryota > Metazoa > Chordata > Actinopteri > Labriformes > Labridae > Halichoeres > Halichoeres trimaculatus. The sequence goes on from NW_027437199.1 coordinate 19,089,677, forward strand.
CAAATCAGACGAGAGACATTTTTGTACCAGGCTGTAAATATGTCTATTTCTTCTGTGAAAACGTCTGTTGTGTTTTTTTTTTGTAGCTTGGTGTGTATGTGACCTGTGGTACTTCTGGAGCCAGCCTCAAGCGGCAAATCAAGAAACAGCAGATTTTAGCACTTCAGCATTGTCTGATACTTTCAAACCAGAGGTTGTCGCTTGGACATTCCAATCAAAGGTTTCTCGAAGTGACTTTAGCCCTGTTTCCACCAAGCGGTTCAGCTCAGTTCAGTTCGTCTTGGCATGACACACATTTTACGGCGTTTCCACTGACACACTGACAAATCCCCCAAATAACCAAGACGAGCTTTTTGGGACCCTTCTATGGGGTGCCAGACTAAATTGATCAGATCTTGGAAGGTGGAGCTACAACACTGCAGACAGTTGATTGGTCAAAAGAATCGTCATTCAAAGTGTGACAGCAGCTGTATTTCTCCTGGCAGCACACATTCCTCTCTGAAACAAAGCTTGATTGCACTTTGTATCAAGAGCTACATGACAATCACAGAGGAAGAAATGCTGGATGTCTTCCATCTGTGCTCTTTGTTTACTGTGACACGTTTTTCTTCTACGTTGGATTTATTAGCGGGGTACACTGTGTCACGCTGCAATGGCGTCCCGCTATTATTTAACACATGCGGCATCCGCATCCGGCTTACACGCTGCCTACCACAAGGGGGCACAGTTTGCTGTGGAAACGCAAACGGGATCAGGCTTAACCAGGCCTAACCGTACCAAACCAAGGCAAACCGTACTGAACCGAACCAGATTGCTTGGCGGAAACACAGCTTTTGAGTGCTAGTTTCAAGTTTTTTAAGTGAGCAGGCTCTTATATTAGTAGGCTGTGTTAGCTTTAGCATAAACCTTCAGGCATTCTTTGAGACTATCTATGCTAACGTTTCAGAAGGAGCTTTGATTGGGCTGGACCAGTCCAGTATTCTAATCCAATAACAGTATCAGTACCTGCATTATTGTCCAGTATCAGTCTAGGCTTTGAGGCTATGTAAGAGGCTGATTTGAAATGATACCAGTACTGGTATAGTGGTCAGTAATGATACATTTCTTGTGCTCTACCAGAGGGTGATTTTTCTAGCAGCTTCCACCAAATTAAAGAGGTCTGCCCCCTAAACAAACTTATATCTCATCAAAAGCTTGCCACTAAATGCACCTATTCAACCTTTTTCCAATTAGCCCTGACTTTAAAATTTCATGTCACTGTGTGGTGCTGGCAAACAGTGTAAAATTGCTCGACATGTGTTGTATTTCATTTAATTGTTACAGAGTAAGTAAAATTTCAGCAGCAGTGAAGGGTTAGAATCTCTTAGCCTAGTTCCTCACTCTCTCCATGCCCAATACTTCAGCCACCACTCAAGCAGGTCATGTTTTCTAAAAACAGCACCACCAAACTTCTTCTGAAAGTGTCTTTACTCAAACTGGGCTATAAACATCCAACAGGCAGGAATTTGAAGAACTTACATCGGAGATGAAGCTGCCCCTCACCTTTGACCCCCACGGTTTGGCCTACATAACCACTCTGAAGTCTCTTATCTCTCTGAAATGGCTGCATGTCACAGTGTGTGCTGACTGTCATGCTACTGCATTTAAGAAGCGATAAAAGAGGTCAACGGGTGCAGAGAAAAAGCACAATTCCACCATTTATGGTTTTATTATGTACAGAGTACAGTCTAAGTTTGGCAGCCAGTTGGTCATCACGAATGAGTGAGGCAGAATTCTCTGTTAAGCATAACCTACGACCCATGTCCCAGTTCAGTATTAGTCATCATTTCACAGGATATGGTGAATAAAAACAGACAATACAGGGGACAAAAGACAAGCTTAGTCACTGTCTACTCACATGGACCCAGAAAATCACTGGGAATCAGGACTGTGGCATTAGATGGGCAATGCAGTGTCTGCTATTTTAATATGAAAATGTTACTTTTAGCCAATAATGAGGCTACTATTAACTTTTTTTTTTCAGAGTAGACAAAAAAAAATATTCACATTCAATCATGGCAATTAAATTTGTAACTTGTAAATTTCAGATTTGGTACTAAAACATCCTAATTTGGACCTACCATTAAATAATAGCATCACTAGTCTGGCAATGAAAAAAAAGAAAAGAAATATGATGAGGAAACTAACCTAACAAAATCAAATCGTACCTTTAAAAAAAAAAAAAAAAAATCATTCTCATTTTCTACTGCAAATCTTTGACTCTTCTCCTTAAATGTGACACTTCAAAAACTGAAATCCAAGCAAGGGTTAAGTCTTTTGTTTTTGGATGAAACATGTCTTATCAGACTTTATATGGGAGAAAAAAAAACAGATGACACGCTAGGACTCAAAACAACTACTCACATTTTGTCAGTGCAGACAAAGAAGACAAGAACTCGATAGGCAGAAAAATATCAGTGCTCGCCAGAAAGTTCAAACTTTCAAATGCAGCTTGTAGAATAAAATGCCTTTCAGCCATTTTTAAAATCAGCATTAAAGGTAAGGTCTGCAGGATTTCCCTAAAAATAAAAGATGTCAACTGTTACAGGTATAATCTTGCTTTGTTACTTCCAGGCCTCTATACCTGTGTGTCAGTATCTGTGTCTGCCTGGAACCCTCTCGTCAGACTGTATGTTGATGTTTTGGTTGTGTGTGGATGTTTCTTGGGGGAGAGAGAAGCGTGGTTACATCAGCCAATCACAGCGCACACAGAGCACAAGTGACTTTGCGTGCTGATTAGCAAATGGAAGAAGCAAATCAGAGCAGCTTCAATAGTGGAAAGAAAACACAACCTAAGTGACACAAAAACACCAAACAGATAAAGCTTTTTCCTGAACAAGAGGGAAGCTTGGCTCGACTTTAACTTGCTTCCAGGAACTTGGAGAACAGCACAGAACAAAGAGCGATGCGAGTTGGTTTTGTGTCAAATACCAGTGATTAGCTTGTGCTAACATGCCAAGTCAGGTGCACGGCTCTCAAGTCTCTCCCACGTAGAGACACGATGCTACAGGTGGTTGCTGGGCTAGTGAGAGTTCACGTAGCTTTGGTGGGAGGCAGTAGGTGTGGGCTGCTGTTGGCACTGAGCCAAGGAGGAGGGGCCCAGTTTGAATGTTATGTTCAGTAAAAAGTAACAAAAAATCTTGAAGATCCTACCTTTAACGCAATAAGTTTTGCTTAAAATTGAAAGTTGATTGGGAGTGCGGACATTTTTCTTTCTTCATGGACTCAATATGAGGAACAATCACCTGACAAATCCAGAGTAATATCTAATTTCAAGATTGTTGAAAGTCAAAATGTTGCTTGCTTTACTTTTAAAGAATGTATGAATAAATGAATAACTACATAAATATCTGAGTGAAAATGTTTTTGTTTTTTTTTCATTTTCTTTTTTTTGACCACACAGTAATATTGAATAAATAAATAAATTAAAATAAAATAAATAAAATAAAAATGTTGTTTAACAAGGTCTTTGTGTTTCAGGTACAGTGATTAATAAAAATGGAGATTCAATTTTATTGCTCTAGTGGTATGGCCTTCATATTATAACGTTTCCAAAAATAGAAATGCTGCAGCCTTTCTCGTCTTCACATCACAGTATATCAGAATATGTTGAACTGAAGCCCTGAGTTGTGGAAAGAGATTTTGCATGGGTGTGAGGGCGTTTTGGGAAATAACAAATCATCTGGGTTTAAAAGAGATTAAGCTACATCAGGAGACAATGGGGTAGAAAATGACACATGCGCATACACACATTTATCCACATACACACACACAGCACAGCCCACTTAGACAGCTACCATGACTTCACACTCTGAGATTATTGAATTCACATACAGTGCACACGACACATACAACAACACACCTGCCATTTCCTGGACTGAAACCTATTTCTCGGCTGGCGACAACCCAGCACAGACCTTCTGGTCATAGTGGCATCGCTCTGCTCTGATTGGTCGATGCAGCACAAGCCTCTGGGGACACACGGGGTTGTGAAGATGAGGTGGCTGCTAAGAGACTGAGTCACAACATGCAATGCTCTGTGCTCACAGCATCTCCTGTGAACAGCATTGACAGTTACATAAAGGCAGAGAGGCAGGCTCAAGACGAGCACTTCTCTCCTACTGTTGGACACTTTCAACATGCGTGAGAAAATATGTTTCTCTTGTCTCAGCCCAAAAGTTTTTTTTACACACAAACAGTTAACTGCTTCAGCAAAATTTAATAGTGGCCATCCAAATAAATGAAATATACAGAAATAGTGAAACTAAACTTTTAAAGCCATTAAAAATAAAAAGCTAACAACTTAATTTCTTGGCTCACTGCACAGAGGAACGGCTTTGGATCCAGGCTGTCAGCTTCAGTTAGAGCACATGTTCATCCAGTTTGGCAGAACAGATGAAGTTGCTTTGTGTTTGATCCATTTAACCATCACACTGATATATTAATACTTTAATAAGCACTGAGCTCTTGCTCAGTAAATCTGGTGTCAACAAGGTTTCCAAAAGAGAGTTTTTTTAGGACTGAAACACCAATTTCCCCAACCAATAATCTGATCAATCACTTGGTATTTGTGGAATGAGATTGAATGAAATTCACAAGTTCAAAATTAAAATTGGTCTTGGTTCTGTACTGCGATATGACCACAAACAAACTATTTAGAAGCAATGATAATCAGAGGTGAGAGACTCAAGTCACATGACCTGGCTGTAGTCAAACTCTAGTCGCAAATTTGAAGACTTGCTTGACCAAGGCCCCATTTCCACCAAGGGGTCCAGTTTGGATCAGTACAGTTCGGTACGGGTTGGATCGGTAAAGCCTGGTCCTGTTTGAGTTTCCACAGCCAACGGTGCCCTCTTTGGTAGGCGGAGTAGATGCCTATGGCTGCGTAAGTTACGTAACAGTGTGATAGCAGCGGGAGACAGTGTACCTGCTAATAAATCCAACGAAGAAGAAAAACAGAGTTAACGCAACACAGTAAACAAAAGCCACATTTCCACCAAGCAGTCTGGTTCGGTTCAGTATGGTTTGGCACGGTTTGGTACAGTTAAGCCTGATCCCGTTTGCGTTTCCACAGCAAACTGTGGCCTCTTGTGGTAGGCGGCATGTAAGCCGGATGCTGAAAGCCGCAGCTATTAAACAGTAGCGTGACGCCATAGCGACATAGTTTACCCCACTAATAAATCCAACGAAGAAGAAAAACACGACACAGCAAACAAAGAGCATAGATGGAAGACATCCAGCATTTCTTCCTCTGTGATTGGCATGTAGCTCTTTGATACAAAGTGCAATCAAGTTTTGTTTCAGAGAAGTCTGTGTGCTGCCAGGAGTAATGCAGGAGCTGTCCCAGGGTAAGTGACGATTCTTTCAACCAATCAACGGTCTGCAGCTAGCTCCACCTTCCGAGAGTGGATCGGTTCAGTCTGGCACCCATACCAAAGGGTCCCAAAAAGTGGGACGACTCGTCTTGGTTATTTGGGGATCTGTCCCGGGACAAGTCAGTGGAAACGCCACAAAATGTGCGTCGTACCGAGACGAACCAAACCCGTCTGCTTGGTGGAAACGCGGCTATAGAGCAACGGTCGTCTTCTTTGTGATTGGCATGTTGCTCTTCGTTGTCAAGCTTTGTTTCAGAGAAGGCTATGAAATATAGCCACTGTCACATGGTAAGTGACAATTTTTTTAACCAACCAATGGACTGCAGTGTTTTTAACTAAACCTTCTGGGCTTTGATCAGTATGTCTCAGAAGGGTACCAGAAAGTGGGACGGTACTGGGATGGTTATTTGGGGACCTATCCAGGAAACAGTCAGTAGAAATACCACACAATGCTTGCCGTACCGAGATGAAGTTTAGAAATAGCATTTCAAAATAACCCATATTGGTGCTGATAGTCTCAATTTGAAGTGTGGATTACGACAAGGCATATACACTGCCCGGCCAAAAAAAAGGTCACACACTAATATTCTGTAGGACCACCTTAAGCTTTGATTATGACATGCATTCGCTGCAGCATTGTTGCAATGTCATAAGATTTATTCTATCCAGTGTTGCATTCATTTTTCACCGAGATCTTCATTGATGATGGTAGAGTCTGACCCCTGGGCAAAGCCTTCTCCAGCACATCCCAAAGGTTCTCAATGGGGTTCAGGTCTGGACCACTCCCTGAACCACTCTTTCACAATCTGAGCCCAATGAATCCTGGGATTGTCATCTTGGAAAATGGCCGTGTCATCAGGGAAGAAAAACTCCATTGATGAAATAACCTGGTCATTCAGTATATTCAGGTCTGACCTCATTCCTTGAGCACAGGCTGTTGCTGAACCTAGACCTGACCAACTGCTGCAACCCCAGATCATAGCACTGCCCCCACAGGCTTGGACAGTAGGAACTAGGCATGATGGGTGATCACTTCATCAGCCTCTCTTCTTACCCTGATGACCCATCACTCTGGAACAGGGTCAGTCTGGACTCATCAGACCACATGACCTTCTTCCATTGCTCCAGAGTCCAATCTTTATGCTCCCTAGCAAGTTGAAGCCCTTTTCTTTCTTTTTTTTGGGTGGCAACTTTTTTTTGTCCAGGCAGTGTATCTAGGAGGACGGCTTTTTCAAGATCCCCTGGAAAGTCCTCACAGCACTTTCAAACAAATAATATTTATATAGATTTAACAAAAAAAAAAAAAACCCAACAAACCTGAGAAATTATGAAATGGAGCTAAGTTTCTCTCATTTTACATCGTGTTACTTAGACGTGTGTTTGTCCTACATGAGAGGAAGAGTTTTTCCATCTCTACAGATCTTCTTAATTAGGCTATAATAAGAAATGAGGGCATAAACATGGACACACACACACACACACACATGCAGAGCTGTGTGGCACAGACTGAGAGAAGTCAGCACACTGTTCCCTTCTCTCTGGCATTTCCTATTCCTCCCTCCATCCAAACAAGCCTGTCGTAGCTGCAATTATGGGAAGGAAACCATGTATTTATAGCCCGTCGAGGATCAACGACAGAACAACTAGTTGTGTGTGGCACGGGAGGCGGTTATATTTAACATTCTGTGATGTCAACACGTGGCTGGTGTGTTTCCATGGTTTCTCCTCCGAGACAGGGCGGGCACTTTCTTATCAGAGCAGCGCAGAGACAGATGAGCCAGAGACAGAGGGAGAGACGGAGGCACGCAGACAGACAGATAGATTGACAGCCAGACTCAAAGGGCAAGAGTTAGGAAAAATAAAGATTGAGGATTGTGCTGTTCTAAAAAAGGAGATATTTTAACGTAATGGACAGCCTGTATAGGGCATTGTTTGTCTCTCAGTTGACTGTTCATTAACCTTCAGCTGAAACCCGGACTGTCACTTTTGATCCACAGATTCTGTGACAAACTCTTTACTTCGGTCTGTCCTTCCCTCCCGACCCCTGTGCAGCCCCTTTTTTCATTCTTCCCTCCTACTCACTCCTACTTCCTCCCTGTCTTCTAAGGTTATCTGAGATGCTATCTGCAGTCTGATAAAGGGCAAAGAGGCTTCTAGCTGGCAGCACCTTCAGTCTGCACAGTATCAAATAATCCCAGCTTCATCGCTGCATCACACACTGAGGATTCTGGAGCATATCTGGGCAAATCTATAGAGAACACTCAACTTCTCCTAGCTTACTGTAAATTTCATTATAGTAATAAATTATGGATAAAATAAAGTGGAATCAGATTCCACAGGTATAATGTTTTGCATCACACTGTAATGCACTTTGAATTGCACTGATCATGCATGGTGCTGTGTGAATACACAGCTTGTGAATGCAGCCTTTTTAATTATTGGACTCTGATTGGTCAATTACAACATGCTGTGAGTTGTTAGTGTGTAAAAGAACACCCCTGAATAATTGACTTCTATGAGTTGCAGAACTAATCACTGATACTGGAGGACTCAAACAACCCACAAAGGGAAGCCTGGCTGAAAAAAAGACAGAAAAGACCAAATTTCTATGCCATTAAAGATGCTGTGAGGAGGATCTGTTTTAATTGACCTGCAGCTCCACCCTGTGGCCTGGAGTCTCACACACACTGTCGTGAAGACACCACTTTTAACAAGGCTTGTTTTTGTTTTGGAAACAAATGAAGATCAGATCAGAACAAATTTTATTGGTTCAAGTCAACTTTTTACTCGATACAAGCGCTGAGGTAGGGTATTTATCATCAATTATGTAGCACTCAGGTTTGAAACGTAACAACAAGCAAACTTTGTTAGCTAGTACAAAAGTTTAGAAGCAGGCTATATTTGGCACTACTCACAGCCCGGTGCTCTAAGACATGTCTGTAATGTGTAACATTACTTAATCCTGGTTGTGTCCTGCCAGTCATCTACCAAGCAGAGCTAACGTAACCTCACTCTTCATTTTATTGATAGACTCTCAAGTTTGAACAGACCACTGCAGAATAACTGCTGACTGTGGTTTGGAATGAACATTAGCACAAACAGATTAGCCTTTAGCTCGCGCTCTATCGCTCTCCTGTTTATCTTTCTTCTGCTCTTCTGTCCTTTTTCTGTCTGACAGTTAGGCTCCAGTGTCAACCATCACTACAAAACTAATCACAGAAATCTTTTTCAGCAGAGAAAAACACAGATCTCTCTTCTCACTCCTAAACTTTGTCAGGCAGCGTGGTGTTGTCAGAGACTTTGATGTGCTGTAAACCAATCCGGTCCTGCACAACCCCATCGGGTAGCTAAGAAGTAGCATTTAAGAATAACGTATAATAGCGCTGATAAACTCATTTTGAGCTGTGGATAACAATTAGGCAAGAATGTTTAAGGGAGTCTTTTTTTAAATTTTAGATCACTTGGAAATTCCCCACAGTTGCTTTTACTTGGGCACTATGTCCAGTATTAGAAAAATAATTGAGTTACCCTGGCTTGGCATTCATAGAATCATAGAAATCGTTTTCAGCAGAGAAAAATTCAAACCTCACTTCATAAGCCGGTGTGGTGTTGTCATAGACTTTGTCATGCCGCAAATTAATCTGGTGCTTCTCGACCCAATCAGGAAGCTCAAAAGTGTGAATTACAATCAAAAATGTATCTACAAGAGAGACTTTTGCAAGATCACTTAGGAATTGCTTACAGCCTTTTTTTCTTAAAAAAAAAAAGAAAAAAAAAAGTGAGATTTCTCCTGGGGGCTTTAATGTAAAATGAAAATGATTGAGCTGATTTGAGAGACAGGGTTTACCAGTGCCGTATTGCAGTTAAAATAAGTTCTAACATTAATCAAACAATTCAAAGATTTTTTTTTCCAGAAACAAAGTAATTTTTGAATATTTGTAGTAATCTGTGGCAAAAAGATTAAACACTCTTCAAGGATTATTTCCCTTACATTAACTGTAATGGTCTAATGGTCAGGCAGAGAAGATGTTTTTCAATGACAACTGCTGAAAAATATGAAAGTATTTGACTCATGATGTCTGTTTTTCTATACAACTGTCAAACATATAGTTTCTGCAGAGTAAATAGTGGTGATCAGAGCAGATGGTGTCATATAGATGTAAATGTAAACAGGCTACAGAACACCATACAGCGCAGTGCAGTAATGAACAGAAGCCATCAGCTCCCTTAAGGCAGATTCATTCAACAAACAGCTGAACGTTTGCCCTCCATGTAACTCACACTACGTTTTAAAGGACTACAGTCGGTGTCAAGGCTGGTGTCGTGCTGGCACATTACTTTTTCTATAATGCTGCAGTGACAGATCCCTGAGACTCACTGCCAAGGCTGGGTTATCTACAACAGCACAGAGGGCTGAGTGGATTGAGCTGGGCACTGAACCGAAAAAGGGAATGGGCCTGAGCAAGGGGGAAGCATCTTGGGGAGAGAGAAACGCAGCCATAAAAGTGCAGCGATTAGCTTTAAGCGCCTTAAACTAACTGGTTTCATTAGCAAGATGCTGCTGAGGAGGAGGAGAGGTGTCATAGCTGAGGATGCTCAGGGTAAAGGAGAGGCAGTGAGAGCTGGAAGACAACAAGAAACCGTTTTCAGGGCAGGGCAGAAAAATGGAAGGGAAAGAGAGTTCAGAAATGTGCAGCTGAGGAGATTAACTTTGTATTTATTTCCTCTGACACCACAGAGGGTCAAACCTGCTTCCTCCAGTAACAAACAATATTGTTGTGACTCGGAATGTAAATCTTTATATTCAAAGAAATATTCTCCCTCTGCCCACTTACTGTTTATTTTATTCATTCTATACATTTATATTACAAAAATGTACATGTACACATTTTTTTATATCGGCTGTGTTATAGGCTTCTGTACGCCACTGTTTCTTTTCAACTTAATAACTTTACACCTTCGACGTTGGTGTTTGATTCAGTGTAGTTTGTACATCGTCAAAAATGCCTGGATCCCTTGAGAAGCAGTGATACATCAAAGGAAAAATAAACCATAGACAGGAACATCTTTAGTGCAATGTTTGTGCGTACAGGAAATCACCCTTGATGTTACAATGAAGTTGTATATTTCAGAAAAACTGATAGAGTGAGGTGCACTTCTATACCAAGTGCAGATGTTACATTTTTTACGTGAGGCAACACTGCTTCATAATCAATCATGGAGGTCTTTAAGGTAGGGTCTGCTGGAATTTTCTTGTTATTAAACCCAACATTCAAATTGGGCTCCTCCTCCTGGGCTCAGTGCCAGCTGCAGCGCACACCTACTGTCTTCGGCTCACAACCACCTGTAGCATTATGTTTCTATGTGGGAGAGACTTGAGGGCCGTGCACCTTACCTAGCAAGCACAAGCTAATCACGGGTGTTTTACATATGACTGGTTAGCAGAAAGCTAACTCTCATCGCTCTTCGTCCCGTGCCAGCCTCCAAGTGGCTGAAAGCCAATAAGTTGTGCCAAGCTTTAGGAAAAAGCTTTATCTGTTTGACGTTTCGTTTCACTTTGGTTGTGTCTTTCTTCCTCTGCGCTACATCCACTATCTTAGCTGCTTTGATTAGCTTCCACTCACAATCATTAACATGCAAAATCTGAGGTAAACATGTTTACTCCGCCCCGAAACATCCTGGTAGAACCATAGACTGTATAAAATGTCCCTGCAACATCATGTGTCTGTTGCTGATATTGTGAAATGAAGCCAATCCACTGAAGCAGCCATTGGATATGACTCTGGTTGTTGGCTTCCTTTCAAACAGCTACAGGGCGACCATCAGTCATGTGAGATGAGCTGTGTCTGTGACTGGAAAATCAAATGATCCTAATTTCTTCTACACCGCCGAATTAAAAAAAAAAGTTCACTACCCGTACTATGTGTACTGATAGCAAACTCAGCGTTCAGACTCAAGCTGTTTTTTGAACCAGGCTGTTAATATGCTCTTTAATGCTGCAAGAGTCGTTTTTTTTGGCTTGATGTGCATGCAACTTCTAGTCTTTCTGCAGATTCTTGATGAACAGCAACTTTTAGCACTTCCACATAGACTTCATTTTTCTTAACTGGATGTTGCCTCTTGGATACAACCAAAACATACCGGCTGAGGAGGGGGTTAAGGCTGACGCAGACACTGACACACATGTATAGAGGTCCATAGGAGACGATCAAGCAGGATTATTAAAAGTTGACATTCTATTTTCTTTAGGAAAGTCCTGCTGACCCTACCTTTACACTACACCCTACACTTAATTAATTATGACATTTTCATTTGGTTCAGACCAGTTTTATAGTTATCGTAACGTTGATCATTCTTGGGAGAAAAATGACTCTGTATAAGTCATTTGACGTTTCTCTAACAGTCAAACTCGCTGTATGATCATTGTTTATACCCAAGTAGCAACCTCTGGTTTAAAAATATGAGACAATGGGAAATTGCTAAAATCTGCTGTTTTCATTTTAGAAATGCACAATTTTTAGCAAGCAGGGCATGATGGGATTCATCAGTCCCTTTTCCTCATACCACATATAAAGCTATATCCGGCAGTGCATTGGTGTAGATTAGCATTTAGACAAGGAATGGTGGTGCAAGCACTTGTCCAGCTCTGTTTTTATTTCTGTGACAAAATCTGCCTCCAACCGCTTCAGAGGCTTAGTCACACCCACGTTGTTGGCCTTGGAGAAAATTCTGCCTTTCTGCATTTCGGCAACCATAAAATAGAGCCACCTTTTGACAGTACTGCAGCACAAAAAAAGTTTTTTCCAAGACAGCACAGAAAGAGTTTTGAAAGGTGTAATAAGGAGGATGTTTAGTGCTTTGAAAGATGACAGAAAGAGGCTGACAGAATTTCTAAAAACATTACAGGCAGTGGTGAGATCCCTTCCCCTGTCTCTCACCTTCCTGTCAGAGCTGCTCTTCGTTTCTATCCATAATCTCCTCTCAGCCCTGGTGACAGGACTCTCATACACAATTACATCACACAGGCTACTCAGGGTGCTCTCAGAGAGGAGAGGAAAGTGGAGGGAAAGAGAGGATGTCTGGAAGCATGTGAATTTATTCAAGTAACACCTGCATCCAACATCCAGGAAATATGACTGACCTTTGGTGTTTCCCATACAGACCATTTCACCAAACTGGTTCAAATTCAGAGCTGGAATTTGTGTGAAATTTATCTAATTTTTTATACGAGAAAAGCTTTTACCATATTCATGTTACACCAAATCTAAGGGCACATGTAGGGTGAAGGAACAGAAAAGTTAACTCACATCATATTTTCTAACTATCCAAAAATCTTTCCCCTCCTAAAATTTGTCACCAAACACAGAATTAAATCAGGATATAAAAAATCTATTAACCTAACTTTTTTTTCTTCTGTTTCCAACTGTAAAGAATTTATTTTTTAAATTTATCTATATGATTTCTGCATCATAATCAATTTAAATAAATTTTTAAGGGAATTTGATATTTATTTTTTCCTCTAAATGTATCAAAGTTTAAATGCAGTCTTTCCTCATAAAATGTCAAAAGTTGATCACATTGACTCCATAAGTCATCATTGCTTAAAGTACACATACACCTAACCAATCCTTATCCTGAAATGTTGATTGATAATTCAATACATTTTATTTAACAGTTGTTGTTTCTGTAGTGACCGTACTGTCTCTGTAGTTGCAGTGGAATATTGTTTTAGAGTGGCATCAAAATCACTTCACTCTTTTTGTTATAGTTTAATTTTTAACCAGTGAAACACATTAACTCGAGATTAAATAAGTAACAGTGGTTTCATCTTCCATATTGGATTTTAATTAGAATGAGGTCACAACTATGGAGCAAAGTTAAACCATGACTCTTTCAGAGTCTGTTTTGGTAATCTAATGGATACCATGGTGTCTCTGTTTACTTTTGGATATAATGACTTTAACACTTCACTGAGTTAAAAGGTACAGTTCCTATATTGAAAGTGGTAATAAGACTTTGCCCGTAAGTAGAGAAAGTGTTGCAAACACTAAATGTCCAGAACACAAGCTCAAAAAGACTGACTTACTGGTTACTGGTTTGTAACTTTGCAATGTTTGATACTGTCACTGGGTATTTAAAAAAAAACAGGTAAAAATTCACACAGTTTGTTATCATCTTTGAGTTTAAAGCTCTGAAGATGGTGGAGATGGTTGTGAATTTTTAGAAAAAAAGCAGCGCCCTCATCCCTTTCACCATCAATAAATTCACAGTGTCCACTGTGGGGTCTTCCTGCTTTCTGAGGACTATCATCACCCAGGACCTCAAGTGAGAGCTGAACATCACCTCCCTCATTAAGAAAGCCCAGCAGAGGATGTACTTCCTGCGGCAGCTGGAGACGTTCAACCTGCCAAAGACTTCTACACTGTCATCACAGAGTCCATCCTCTCCTCCCCCATCACAGGCTGCAGTGCATCATCCACTCTGCTGAGAAGGTGATTGGTTGCAACCTACCATCCCTCTGTGACCCATACACCTCCTGGACTCTGAGACGTGCACGTAAGATAGTGGCTGACTCTTCTCATCCCACAAATGGACTGTTTGAGACGCTCCCTACCAGTAAAAGGCAGCAGCCGGTCCATGGGGACCAAAACCTCTCGCCACAGGAACAGTGTCTTCTCTTCTGCCGTCAGCCTGATGAGCAATGTCCCTGCCTCCTCCCCCTCCTCCTACATAACCCAGACTCTTCCCATGGGACTGATTTCCCGTCCTCTTGTTCGTTACATTAACTCCCACTGGACTTTAAATTGCACAGCTCTACATCGCACTTTTTTACATTTTCTTATATATATATATATATATATATATATATATATATATATATATATATATATATATATATATATATATATATATATATATATACTCTTCTACATATCGCATGGCTTCTTATTCTGTATTTTTTAAGTAATGGGTGGTCTCATGTTATTTCCTTGTTAGTTATTTGGCACCAATACACCAAGTCAAATCTTTGTATGTGTATATGTACTTGGTGATATTAGTGCGTTCCAATTACATCAGAACTGGGAAGAGGGGCGTGGGAATGATGTCATCACCGAGTTAAATGTGTTCCAGCTGACAAGTTGACGAAAATAAATTAAAAAAAGAATACAATGACAAGTTTGGTGCCTATCTACCAGGCTATAAGCTGTTGTTAGCTGTTGTTAGCTGTTGTCAGCTGTTGTTAGCTGTTGTTAGCATGCCCTGCACTGAATTTTTGCAAACCACATGAAGAATATACATAACACTACAGCTATATGTCTATATGTAAACATGGAACTGTTCTATGCATACAGCTGATTTAGTGCGACAAACACTCGTCAGAAATGTTAAAATTAAAAAAAAAAAAAAAAAAAAAACTATTACTGTTTACACCCGGAGGGAGCTATTTCTGATTGTGAACTTTGGAATGGAATGCACCATTAAACCCGATTCTGATTCTGGTCATGATAAATTCACCAACAAGCTTTAACACAGGGTATATGATTTATTTATTTATCTTTTTTACTTAACCTTGATTTAACCTGGTTGGTCCCATTGAGATTAAAAACCTCTTTTTCAAGGGAGACCTGGCCAAGACAGGCAGCAGCAAAAACATAAAGTTGGAGACAGGTACAAAAAGGACGAAACAATTTACAAGCACATCATCATCATCATCATGATCAACTGTTTTTAACATGTGTATCCCACCTTTTTAACCTGTGTACCCAACCTTTCTGTGTTTTTAACTTGATTGTTTGTAAGAGCAATAATGGGATATCTTGAATTTTCCTTAGGGGATCAATAAAATATCTATCTATCTATCTATCTATCTATCTATCTATCTATCTATCTATCTATCTATCTATCTATCTATCTATCTATCTATCTATCTATCTATCTATCTATCTATCTATCTATCTATCTATCTATCTTATGGATTAAGAACAGACACATCTATGTGCCATATCACAGCCTAGCTAAAAAACATCGGCATTGGATAGAACCTGCTTCCATGTCTTTCATTTTCGATTTGAAAACATTGAAGGACACCAGCTCCTTGCTCCATGCGTTTGGGACAGAGAGCATGATAAGGTCCTGTGAACGCAAGGAATACTGTCCGGTAGCTCTTTGCATGATAAAAACACATAGATAGGGGGGAAGCAGACCAAGAATTGCCTTATAAATGAAAGTGTACCAGTGTATTGCCCTATGGGTCACCAAAGCGGGCCATCCAACACAAGTGTACAACTCACAGTGATGAGTCAGAGGTTTAGATTTGGTAATGAACCTCAAGGATGCATGGTAGGCAGTATCCACCATATGAAGACACTGTGCAGAGGCATGTACACAACATCCCAATAATCTAAACAGGTAAAAAAGTTGCAGCAACAAGTTGATTTTTTTACATTTAAAGAAAAACACAACTTGTTTCTAAAATAAAAGCCCGGTTTCAGTCTCAACTATGAACTATGAATGTCCAACAGTGGCACATGCAAACCTTGGGGAGAGAAATAAAAGAAAGAAGCTGGAAATAATGACAAGAGAACAACGAGCGAAATGGGAGAGACAGAGTAACTGAATGATGGCAGCCATCAGGACAGAAAACTAGAGAGCACACAGTGAATGGATGTTGGAGAGCAGCCACAGTGAGTGATTCACATCTATTTTTCCATGAGCGGGAAAATGAATCTCAAACGAGAGAAAAGGAGTCACCTCAAAATAGTTCCTCCCTTATTCTGTATTCATGTGTGTTTTTTTTCTGCCTCTGTGAGACAAGGGGTGCGTCTTTATTACCCAGCACGTGAGTCCCATGTGCAGTCATACAAAAAAGGATGATCCATCTTCCCTGACATCAAAGTAAAGCTATTCTTAAATGCTGATCCATAAATAAAATGCTACGCTCAAAGGAGGAATGTGAAGAAAGAGAGAGGAGGGAAATTTGAATGAAAATGGATGAGTGACAGGACCCTGCAGGATCTATTTGAGGAAGTTCATGAATAAGGAAATGATGTATTCACAGGAATGATTCAGTTATTCATTGACCTTTTGGTTTTACAATACATACACAGAAAAAGGCTGGAGAAATGGGCTTATAAAATCCTCTGAAGAATTTTAAGAGGATGTTTTAATGCAGAAAGAAGAGGAGGGCAGTTAGTAGTGGATTATTTTATGTAACACTATCTAGTTAAATGATAATTTAAAGGTAGAAACAATCGTCTGGGAGAGCAGGTTTGTCTGTTCAAGCTCCCAGACAGCAGAGAGCTAAATGGGTTATGTAAGGGTGTTGTTAAAGTTGGTGGATAATTGAGCTGATGAGGCTGACATTTGGAGCCTGGAGACAAGGGTGTGGTGTGTGTATGTGTGTGTTTGTGTGTGGTGGAAAGAGTCGTAATCACTTTGTATGTTACAGAGAAGGAGAAGGAGACAGGGCGAGGGGACTCTGATCGTGGTGTTAACACCAGCATCATCTTACACCAACTGGTGAACATGGATGAAGAGGAAAGCGACACAGACAGAAATACACCAACGTTTACTGTCACTCATGATAACACGGTGCAGAAGTGGAGTGTGTTGGAAAATGTTGTCTTTTGGTGGAAGCTAAGTTCTTATGGGTTTGGAAAGTGTAAAAACATTTATTCTCTCTCTTTTTTTTTTCATATCAATCACACTTAAACATCAAAATCAGAATTGCTATACAGTTTTCATTTTGAGTCATGAAAAAGGAAAAGAGGAAACAAAAACAGCCACAAATGATGATGAAAGAGTAGAAAAGAAAATGGAAAGAGAATGGAAAAGGAAATCATTTCATCATCTTAAAGTGATCATTTTTGGACACCTAAACTAAAGGGAGAAAAGAAAAATAAAAAAAAAATAAAAAACAGAGGGTATAAAAAAAGCAATAGATAAATAAATAAAATTGAATTTTTAAAAAAGGAAGAAAATGAGATTAAAAAAAGGGGAGACAAATGAAAAAAAAAATAGAAAACATAAGATGGGAAAAGATGGGAAAACACATTTTTTTATATGTCAGTACACTGCAAAAAAAAAAAAAAGAAATCTTGTCAAGTATTTTTGTCTTATTTTCAGAAGAAAATGTGTTTTTAGACTTAGTATGAGCCACATTCACCTTACCAGTCTAGAAAAAAATGTCTCATTTCATGTTATTAAAAGACAAAAACAAGGTCTGAATTGCTTAAAGAAAGTTAAAAACATCTGCCAATGGAACAAGAGAAAAGTTACTTTTACTAAGACATTATTCTAGTTTCAAGCAAATTTTCGAGCAAATTTTTCTTGTCCCAATGTCAGATTTTTTACCTGTTACAAACAACTCAGACCTTATTCCTGTCTTTAAATAACTTAAAACAAGACGTTTTTCTGGACTGATAGGTTGAATGCAGCTTACATTGAGTATAATAAGACAATTTTTCTTTAAAATTAGACAAAAACACTCGATAAGATTTCAGTTTTTTGCAGTGTAGTAAATTTAATGCTGATTGCAAGCTGTGAAGTACTTAACTAGTCAGTGGAGGAGATTTTAATGGCCTGTTAGTAAAGTGACCAGAGACCTCCCCCCTTTTGAATCATTAATAGCAACTTGTAAAAACAGAGCACTTATGGAGCACCTTTCACAAAGAGCTGAAGCATTAATGAAGTTTACAGTTTAAGATGCAAGGAAATGGAAAAGAAAAAAAAAAGGACAGGAAATTTGTCTCTAAGACTTCCTTTCATTCTGAGTAAAGACTTAAGCAATCAGCCATCAGTGATTTTAACAAAAGTCAGTGTCTGTCTTTGAAACCACCCTGTACATACAACATATAAATGAAGTGTGCAGTATAGAATATAATATAATATAATACAATATAATATAATAGAATAGAATAGAAAAGAATAGAATAGAATAGAATAGAATAGAATAGAATAGAATAGAATAGAATAGAAAATAAAATACTTAATATATCCTCGAGTGTAAATTCAATAGGAGTCAGAGCAGCAATCAAGAAAACCAAAGTAAAAAAGTGTAAAGAAAGTGCATAAAGGTCCATTAGAAAATAGATGATGACAACTTATCAATCATTGTCCAGTCAGCCAGCCTCCACCTCCACAGGGTCCAGGACTGAGCTTCTTCAGCAGTCTGTTCAGTCACTGTCTCCTGGATCCTGTCTGCTCGCAGCAGGTGAAGTTCTTCCAATGTGGCGTTGGTGTCTGATGTTAGCCCTGTCTGTGAATAGCATGATGCTACTCTGCCCTCTGGTATTCCCTCTGTTGCTGGGTTAGCACAGCTAGCTTGTCCATCTTATTGGAGATAGATTTTACGTTCCCAATAACCATGGATGGAAGGACAGGTCCATGTCATCACTTCTTAGCTCACACCTTAAAACCAGCACGTCGTCCTCACCTCCTTCTTCTCACCTTGTGGGGAAACATCTGGCCTTGCACCAGTTAGCATTGACATGCTACAGGCTGGTAACAGCTGATTTCACATGTAAACAATGCAGCCATGGTTACATGTAGGATCTCCAGACAAACACAGGAGAAAAAGTAATAAAAATATCACTGAAGACAAAACCAGTTTGGTGTCCATGACCAACAAATGAACCATATTTACAAGAAATGGACAAAGAAGAGAGAGCTGCTGCAACAGGCAGCCACAACCAACAGGGCGGCGCCTAGCAACATGTACTCCATGCTACATACTGCTAATAAACACAGAGTGTTTGACTGTTGTGTGTTCTGTGGTTCATTTGAGGTACCGAGGAGACATTTTTTGAGCCCATAATGATCCAGAGATGTGCATCTCTAGATATGCAGCTAAGCAGCTGTGTAAGTGTGTGATTCACAAATGAATCTACACATGCGTGTGATCATATCTGCACACATTAATCAACACTGTCTGCAGAGTGGTTTATGCATAGTAGCATGTACATTATCACACAAAGCAACTGGAGCATGTGGGTAATATGCCATCGCAGCTTTGTGTTTATATACTCCCCACCCTTGCACACACAGATACAAACATACATCTATTTTCCCCGCAAGCCTTGAAATTGATTTATCCACTTGATGGTCTGTGAAGTGTGAACTCAAATGGGAAATGGGGCCTGCAGTGCTCCTGGCCACAAATATTCACATATACATACTCATACTAAAACACACACACACACACACAAAATTACACACACGCACACACACTGCAGCCTGTTTTCACTCACATCAAACAGATGTGGCAGCTTTGTCAGCAGCTTAACGATTCAAAATCTGACTCCATGTGAACCCCTTTGGCAAAAATCCTCAGCTCTGTCTGTTAGCTTATACTTTTATATTGTACTCATGTGCTGCTAAAGTCAGCTGATGCAGTATTTAGTGCACAAAGCAACCAAACTGCATCTGCATATTCACAACTCCTTGCTTAACAAATTTAAATCTTGCAAATTTAATATTTTTACCTTGATTGTGAAACTCTGCTTTGCTTTCTAAAGAGAGATATAATGAAGCCTAAGGTCGATACTCAAGCTGACAAATGTTAAAATTTGGAGCCTTTATGGCCAATAATAAAAGGGAAGGAGGAAAAATGAGAAAATTATGCAAATTGACAAGCAAAGAGATAAACAAGTACAAACTCAGGGTTCCTGCTGCCAAATGTGTTTCAGTTGTGAAGAAACTAAAGTGTACATTTTCTCCATCAGTCGGTGTTATTTCAACTCCAACACTGAATTCATAATACAGCAGCTCCTGCCAAAGTTTTTCACTTTCAAGCACAGCACTTATGGAAAACTATGCAACTAATGATGCACTCAATTAAGTGAGTGGGTGAGTGTAAGCATTAGCATTCACCACACAACTAAGAAATGAAGGTTGCATTAATCAGGTTACGCAATGAAAGCTTTAGAAAGTCAGACAAAGCCTGAGAATCTTCTACCACAAAGCATTCTTGGGTGATAAGCAAAACTGAACAGAGCCGAGCTATGAGTCAACAAAGACACCCCAACACTGAAGTCACAGAGTCAAGGAAATATGAGGTTTTATGAGACACTGATCTGTGAAATAAAGTAGAAACAACTTCACCAGAGTTAAGGATTGTTGAAGAAGTTACACAAATGAGTTATTTCTACAAGATAAGCAGTCAGTCAGGTGGGAAACAGAGCATGTGTGGAGCTCAGCCACATAGACCCCAACGCCTGAAATACACCACATGTGTCTCCAGTCTGTCTCATCTCCATCACAACACCTGATCAGATAGGTTTCCATTCAAGGCAATGTGTCAACTCACACTGGACCCGCTCTGTTGTGGTCCAGCTATGTAACTGGTCCGGCAGGTTGCAGGTAATACGCAGCCATCCTATTTATGGCGCCAGACCAGGAGTCAACAGGTTTGAGGTTTTACAGCCCAACATGAATAAAGAGAGACTTGTCAATGGAGTGGGAAACATGGGAACTCTTTGGCCTGTGACTCCAGCTGTCTGTCAGTCACGCAGCTTGCCGGACTGAACATGCGGTCAGTGTGACTTGATGAACACAGTCAAGATGCAACAGAACTGAACTAGGCTACAGACACATCTGGTGTATTTGAGGCGTAAGATGTGACCAGTGTTGCCAACACCTCTCTGATGAAAGTACCAAGAGATGCTGCTAAATAAAATCATCACTTGATTTGCATAATTGTCTATATGCATATTATTGTAACAGGCACTCCAGGAGGGAGGAATAAAGTAAGTGAAAAACTGTAAATTTGTTAAGATTGACAAATGTACTTTCTTTTGTTGATTCTAGTCCAGTTCGGTTTGTCTCGGTCCCGGGATAAGTCAGTGGCATTTCCACTGACTTATCCCGGGACAGATCCCCAAATAACCGAGACGAGCCATCCTACTTTTTGGGACCCTTTTGTATGGGGTGCCAGACTGAACCGATTTGCTCTCGGAAGGTGGAGCTACAACACTGCAGACCGTTGGTTGGTCGGTAGATTGATCAGTTACTGTGTGACAGTGGCTGCATTTCTCCTAGCGATACAGAGATTTCTCTGAAACAAAACTTGATTGTTCTTTGTAACAAGGAGTCACATGCCAACCACAAAGAAGAGGAATTACTGGATGTCTTCCATTGTTACTATTTGTTTACTGTGTCACGCTTTCTTCTTTGTTGGATTTATTAGCGGGGTAAATTGTGTCGCGCTGGTACTGTTTGACACTACATGTGGCTGTAGGCATCCAGCTCATACGCCACCTACCATGAGGGGGCACAGTTGGCTGTGGAAACGCAAACAAGACCAAGCTTTACCAAGCCAACCCAAACAGAACCGTACTGATCTGAACTGGACTGCTTGGTGGAAATGGGGCTTCAGATCCATCAGTAGCAGGTTTGTGTATGTGGGATTCATGGGAGGGACCGCTATGCAAGTTGGGAGGACTTGTCCTAAAACAGGGCCACCACTCGGCTTGGATGCAGGGCACAGGTTCAATTTTGGAACTGGTTTGTGGATTCATAAGGCACATGTGTTTCAGTTCTGCTCATCAGTTCCTAAGAGCAACATAAATCTTTCAGTGATAATCCAGGATTCTGCAGTCAAAGGAAAGCTTTTCGTATCTGCTGGGACTAGCTGTGTTGGTGTTATCTTACCTCATATGTGACACAGCATCTGAGCAAAGCTGTGAGAAGAGGGTCATTGTGAACTGCAACAGACATTAAAAAAATTGGCTAAGTTTTGCTATAAACGATGCTGCCACTGCAGGAAACTCTGGCTTTGATGTGTTGAAAGCAGAAGAACCTCATCTTATTTTTAAAACACACCAAGACTCATGCTTACGTTTATGTAGAGAAGTAAAAATCATGTCTACTAATATTTCAAAGATTGTTATGAGAAATTAATTCAGAGAGATCTCCTTTGCCCCTGTTCAAACAATAAAAGCGAGCTAACTTTTTTTTTTTTAAATATTCCTTTTTTTCTGTTTTTTTTTTTCTTTTCCTTAAAGCCAAAGTCAGAACTGGATCTGATCAAATTGAAATGGTACCCAAACTAGCTTAAAGGGGCTGCAAGGACTATCTGGAAAAGCTAGCGGTTCTCAGGTATAAACACTCTGTTTCCCATGAGCACTTGCACCAAAATAAGGAGCAAGTCTTCTTTTTTAAGGTGCCGTTGGCAGGATTACCCAGGTAAGATGGCGATTTGAAAACCAGCACAGCCCCTCCTGTCCTGTGTTCCCTGACATCGCGTCCTTACGCAAGTTTAGCCCCTCCCACAATAAGTTTACACACGAGTTTATGGTTCTTCTTTTTGCTCTTCTTCTTCTTCTTCTTCTTCTTCTTCTTCTTCTTCTTCTTCTTCTTCTTCTTCTTCATGCTGTCCTTGTTGAACTCCTTGGTGTTTTGGGGGTTGGAAGTTCGACAAGGCAGGTAAATATGCGAGCCAGGATTTCCTCATGTGCGTTCACGAGAACAAAGAGCTTTACAATCAGTTGAGATGAAGGACAAAGCGCCGCCCCTTGACCAATCAGGATAGAGCCTCAGAGGCTCTTCTGATTGGTCAAAGATACCTGGGGTGGTTGAGAATCCTTGTCAGCTCATAACAGAGACAGATGGAAATGCTGCGACCTCGCAGTAGTGCAATTATACTACACTCATAGGGTTATCAACTTTTATTTCAAAGAAAACACAAAAAAATTAGCATTGACTAGCTAAATCCTGCCTACGGCACTTTTAACTCTACTTTACAGGGGGAACGAGCGTTGATGAGTTTTTAGCGCTCATCTCCAAAGCTTCATACTGTGATCCTCTTCATAATCACCAACCGTCCACCAGCCTGTCCCTGGATAAGTCAGCCACAACTTTATGCCAATCAAGCAAGAAGTATGGCCTTCATCTGGTTGATATAGTCAGACTTCTTTTTCCAACCACAGGACCTCTCCCCAGCCGGCCATCAGAAAGGATGCAGGCTGGAGAAGCTCCGACTTTGTCCTCTTGTGGCTGCATATTTATGGAATGAAACAATATTAACGACCGCCTCAGGCAAGAATTAGGGCATCAGTAAATGTGCCTAAAAAAAGGATTTTACATTTTTCACTTTGCAGACTGCATCCTATCATTCTGCCATTTAACTCAATGAGCACACACGGTTCAGAGAAAGGTTGCTACCTCTGAAAAATTAGAGGGGAAGGCAGAGTTGAGTGTGTTGTCTGAAAGCATTTGTAACTTTGCTCAGGCGTGTATGTGTGTGTTTTCGTGGTCTCCTCCTCTGACGCTAATGCAAGTTTGCAAAGATTGTGGGCGGTTTGTGACTTAATGTGGTGTTCACATTGGATTACAGTCACACCACACTGCCCCTTCCAGGATAACACACGCACTGTATATTCCACTTTCTTCCTTAAACACACATGCTCACAGACATGCACCAACAAATATGTGCATTGAATTTTGGTCCTTTATTTTGTAGTGTGAATTTTTTACGTATTGTACATTTCCCAAAAAGGCTTTTTGTAGCAAGCTTAAGAGAGTTGGGGAGAGATTAGACACATGACAAAGCCCATGAGAATTTGTCTTAGTTACTGACAGACATCTATTAAGAGACATTTTTATACAAAGAGTGGTAAAAGTCTCATGGCAGTTGAAGGGTATTTAGGGAACTTTCCAGGATTTTTTGGCGCTGGTGACTCTTGAATTTATCTTTAGTTTGAAGAGAAGAAAGAGATGCCCGAGCCAACAGTGGTGTCAAATATGTATCACTTTTTTTCCGGTGTTGTCGTACTTAATTTCACATAATAAATATTTATGGACCTGAAGGTTCTGATTTCTTCTCATGTGTGGATTATTTGAGATAATACCAATGTCTGGTAGAAATTTTGTTTGAATTGCATCTTTGGAAATAAATGTAATGAGTAAAAAACGGCATAGATAGATACATAGATAGATAGATAGATAGATAGATAGATAGATAGATAGATAGATAGATAGATAGATAGATAGATAGATATCAGTGGCGAATGCTCTAAACTGCAAGGGAAGCTCAGCTTCCCCTAAAATGTCCCTAATAAAAAAAAAGTGGTGATATGTACTGTGTGTACATTTCATTGACTAAATATGCGCTAGAATTCCTTCATCTTTTGTTCAGAATCAGCTCCTATCACAGGTAACTGGCTCAACCTCCTTCTCATTCATCCCCGCAGCGTCTCAGAGCTTTAACACAGTCGGACGCTGAGCGTCTTCTGACTTTAGCTAGGAAGCGTAGAGTGGGTTGTTCCACTGTGGAAACTAGACTGTCATTGGATAAACCCTGGGCTTTGTCCCGCCCATCAGACGCTCAGCGTCTCTGGGGGTCTATGAGGCAGTGGGCTGGCCTGGACGCTGGGCTTCTGCATGATGATTGGATGATCTGTCTGAGGCTGAATCCCTTTTTGATTGACAGTGAAATGAGCCAGTCAGTGATCTTGAAGTTTAACCCTCTACGGGATCACCTTCTGAGTTGTTCCGGACTGTTCCAGAGGCTTTATCGATCCCCAGCGAGTTTACCTTTCTTAAAAACGACGAGCGTTGTGTTTAAAGATTCTCTCTCTTTTCACCAATACGCAGCTACACCTACAGCAGTGAAGCTTCTCCCCCACTCACCCACACTTACAGCCTGCAGGTGTAGAGAGAAGCTTTTCTTGTTTGAAGCGTCTCAAGTCTTACACCCGCAACAAAATGGGCCAAGGATGTGTAAGCAGTCTAACCCTGCTGGCCATTGAGAGAACACTGGTACAATACTTGGTAAAAACACCTGGTTGGTACAAAAGGGTCACGGATCATTTTCTTGAAAAGGAATAGCGGGTAGAATTTACCTTTAAATAAATAAACAAATTTATGATGTAGGCCAGAATAAATGAGCTAATATATATATATATATATATATATATATATATATATATATATATATATATATATATATATATATATATATATATATATATATATATATATATATAATGACAAAACAAACACTTCAAATACTTCTTAATGAAATTGCTAACAAGCCAGGGATTTTTCTTCTTCAGTGACAAAAAACATAAATAAGGAATGGTCACAAAGACGGAACTTAACTGGTGCACAGAGTGGGGTCAGAAAATAAAAAAATAAAGAAATAGAAAAAAAAAAAAACAAATACAGAAAAAAATGCCATTTTCCCTCTCCTCACTTCTCCTAACTTTTTTTATTTCCTCTTTCTCACCACTTTCTCCCCTCTGTGTCCTGCCTCAGCGCTAACAGTCGTGTCGACCCAGACACAGAGCGGTTTGTGGAAGTGTGAACCGAACGCAGTCAAAACCAATTTTTATCATTGTCTCCTGCAGCCCCACTGACACGGCTCTCATTTCCAAACTGTTTTTCAGTCTCCACCTCGCATCCACCCGCGCGTGGTACAGGCTCCCTTTAAAATGTAATCTGTTACGGATTACTGAGCACCCGCTTGAGATTTGACCCAGCAATATAATCCTTTGTGTTGATCTAACATAATCTGATTTCTCTCAATTACTTTGTCTCCAAAATACATGGAATATGACGCTAAATGAACAATGCACTCTGGTTATAGACCCTCTGAATAGCATTGTTATCTAATATGATTGCAAACTCCAAACAATGACGCACAAACTAAAGATGCAGTACGATTAATATCTCCTGATCAAATATTTTGACATGATTGAATTTCTATTTTTGCATTTTTTGCACAAGAACTTTCACATTAGAGTGACTAATTTCAATTATTGTAACCCTTGTTCATGCTTTGTGTTATTCATCCTCTCACTCTTACACCACAGCCGCCCACGGTTTCCCCCCTGCAGTGATGTTTTTATCACCCTCCTGCTCACCAGGAGTCGGTTTGATTTTGCTCTCCTCTGTGGCACCTATCTGACAACCTGCTGATCTGCATCGCGCCTGTTTTATCTCCCTCATGTTTGAGCCAAATCAAAGCAAGACGGGGCATTTCCAATCTTATCAGACCTACACAAAAGTCAAGGACGTTAAAGATGTCATCCAGATAGATTCAAGCGAGTAAATGTCATTCAGATTTATCTAAAAGATCCCAGCATAAACGAGAGATGGTACATTAATCCAACTGTGTATCAGAGCGTGTGAGGACTTCATAATACAAATACATGCATCTCAGTTATTTCACACATTGTTCCAATCACGCTGCAACTTTAGAAAAATATATCCGTACACTCTGGAACTGAAAAACTGCATTTTTATGACGCATATCTGTGGGATGCAAAGTTCTTATAACTACTTCGCTCATGAATTTCATTAGTGCTCTAATGTGCAGATTTTCTGTAGTGTAAGTCATTTTATCTACGTTTCTTATTTACAAACTTCTTGACCTGAAGGCAGCTACCAAGAACTTTCATACCTTACTTATTGTGACCCCTGTGGATGAAAAGCCACACATTTTCTCTTTCTTATTTCTGTCTGTCCACCCTTCTGTAGTAATTTGTAACATCAAACATCATCATGAATCAATTTTAGATTCTTACATTGTTTTGTTTTGTTTTGAGTCTGGCTTTTCATGCCCTCAGTTGGAGAAGATAGGACAGTGGACAGAGCAGGAAACAGGGCGAGAGTGGGGAATGACATGTAGTAAACAGGCCACAGACCAAACATGAACCCAGGCCACCTGCCAGAGGGTGAGGCTCGCAACGCACGACCCAAACTGTGAGACCATCTGCACCACAGAGACTCTCTTTAAACTCCTTGAAGAAATATTTTGAAATCAATAAATCACCTTTAAGACAATATTTCATGTCCCTCAGTTTATGTCTTTCTTTGGTAACAGACAGTTAATAAGGATAATGTGGTAAGCTGAAGGTTAGTCAGATACACCAGATATGTCTGCAAGTCCAGTTCCGCGAGGTTGACTGCATTCCATGTAGTTCACATCGGTGGTGTTAAGTCCTGCATGCTGTATGACTGACAGACAGCTGGAGTCACAGACCAAGGAGTTCCCACACTTCCCACCCTATTGATAAGTCTCTCCTTACTCATGTTGGGCTGTAAAACCTCAAACCTGTTGCCTCCTGGTCTGACTCTGCTCATTGTGTCCCTTTCTTGTTGTAGTCAAGTTTAAGAAGATCTGGTTTTGAACAGTTTGTTTTATTTTGAAAGTCTCTGGGTGTTTTTAGGTAGTTTCCATGCATGACTTCCTGTCTCGCTCAATCTTTCCTGTGGTGAATTGACACATCACAGCTCAGGCATCCACCAAAATTAGAATGGCTGCATATCACCTGTGACCCGTTGGACCAGCCGCGGAGATAGACCACAATAGAGCAGTTCCAGTGTATACTGACTCATTAGCCACGGTTACATGAGGAGTTTTTCGTCTTTCCGAATGGATTCTTACTGAATGACTTTTCCGAAAACAATGGTATACATGGAAAGGAATATTCCAATCTCTGGTCTACATGCGCTGCTGTAATCAAACAGAATAGTCAATGGGGCATGCACAGAAAAGCGTAAACATCACAAGATTTATAAAAGCTGGAGGACGACAGTTTGTTTAACACGGTGTTGCAATACTCCGTATTGCGAGTTTGTCATCTGTCCAGTCTTGATATTATGTTCATTTCTTTCAAAGTTTGGATCAAAAATGAACTTTCCGCAGCAGTCCAGTGCTGATGGCTCGCAGCCATTTTTAAAGTCGAGGAACGTCTCTAGTTGCGTCTTACGTCATATCTGAGCATGCGCTGAAAGAACACACCCTGACAACTTTCTGTTTGAGTGGATACATGATACCTCAATTGGTTTGGGTAAAGGAATATTCCACTCCTGTGAAACCGATTAAATTTCCATTCAGATTGGCACTTTTCTTTCGGGATGAGGTGTATACAAAGGTTAAATTCTTTCTGTTTGAGCAAATAAACTGAATGCAAGCGACATATTTGGGTCCATGTAAATGTGGCTATTGACTCGGATGGAAACCATGAACTGTGTAAAATATGGACGTTGTCTCCATGACGTCACCTGTCTGTTCCTGATACAGTGAAATGAAGCCAATCGTCGGGCACGGCCATATTGGATATGAAGCAGGCTTTGACCTCCCTTCCAACAGTTATAGGGGGCCTGTCAGTCACATGAGCTGAGCTGTGTCTCTGATTGGACAATCAGACGATCCTAATATCTTCCAAACCACAGAGTTAGAAAAAAACTCTGCCCCCATATAATGTGTGCCAATAGCAAAGAGTTTCGGACCCAAAGCTTTCTTTTTTCTTTTTTTTTTTTTTTACTTTAAACCAAGCTTTAAATATGTTTTAATGCTGTACAAGTCTTTTTTTTTCTTTTTTTTTGGCTTGGTATGTCTGTGGTTTCTGGTTTTTCTGCAGCCAGCCTCATCAGGATTCTCCGCATAGGCTTCATTTTTCTTTAACTGGATGTTTCCCCTCGATGGAAACCTACCTGATCTGGTGCCATGAGAGAGTGGAGTCGGACCGGAGATGGATCTGGTGTATTTCAGCCATAACTATGTTGAGATCTAATATGCATAACCACCAAATCTTACATCAATTAGCTTGTGCTTCAGTATCTCTACATAATGTTATCCTCCACCCATATAGAATCCCATTTTTATAAAATCTTTTAATGTTTACAGATTGTCTTGTTCTGTTTGAAGTACACGTCAGGACCTTGACTGTCAGAAAACAAACCATTCGGCTGGAGCTGCATTCATTCAGCAGCCTGAGGGCTTGGGAATATTAGCTGAATATTTATAGCCTATTCAACACTGGAAATAATATCTCACTCACACACACACAAACACACACGCATGCACTCACACAAAATGAGATTGCAACATTTCTCATTGCTGCAGGCAGATCTTTCAGCAGTGGCTGTGAAGAAGCTGACCTAAATATGACATCAAAGCTTTTTTTTTTTTTTAACATTTTGTGAAGAGTTTATATTTGTCCTTTCATTATCTTTACCAGAGCGATATTATTTTGTAATAAACTGAATTATATAGAGGCCACATATTGCGTCAGCAGCCTCGAGGGTAATTAATCCTCCTGTACAGTGGTGCTATATGAAAGGATTTATGCACAGGAGCTCTATAGCCTCATCATTGTTCTGATTGTAATAATATTGATAACCCCTTCACATTGAGAATCTATTGATCTAATTCTCAAACTCATTTCAGACCAGAGAGGAGTCTATTATAGTGCTCGCGTAATGCAATATGGGATACATGTCCCTCATTTGTCATGGTAACCAGACAGAGATGAGTTAAATATAGAGGCTTCCGGTTTAGCAGAGGAGGGTTTTAAGGTCTATTCTTAGCATTTAGAGCTGGTTTACGCACAGCAGCATGCAAGCCGCCCTCTGCAGCAAAGCAGGGATTGATATTTCTGGAAAACACTTTTTCAGTTGTGCAGGTTTTTCTTTTATTTCTAAGTCAAAAATATGCAGAGGTGAACTGTGACGCTGCATCACTCTATAAAGATGCCTGAAGATAAGCAGCACGTGAAATCAGTGTCAGATATGATAAAAGCTGCCATCTCTGCTCTGTTTCATAACTTTTAGAAATTTTGGCTCATTTTCTACCCCATATGTAATCCATCTAAATACATATGTAATGTGTCTAAATATACATATCCTTAATTCATATTACTAGCACCACATACCCACAACACTGTATACAAATGTGAACATACGCAGTACATTCTCCGTTCCTGATACGAAATAGCAGTGAAATATAACTGAGTTTAGAGTTACATATTCAAAAAGTCTCCTCTGAGTGTTGTAAATGTCAACAGGGGGGTGGTAGCTCGGGGCTTGTCATGTCTGATGATAATCTCTGATGTAACTCTGTAGCTTTGTCATATCATGGCAGCCATCACTTCCATATTTCTCTTTGTTTCAGGCCCTTCTGAGATCTGACAGATGAAATTCTATCTCAGGATTGTATGAAACGTCAGTCAAAAGATAAAATGACATTGTGTGTATATCAGCAAAGAGCACAAAAAAAAGTTTAAACAGGAGGTTATTCAAGGTTGTTATGAAACAGATGCTGCTACTATAAAAATGTTCTACAAATATGAAACAAGTTTATCATCCTCACGTCCTAAAAAATGTGCTTCAGTTTTTCAAGTTTGTAGAGAAATGTAGTCAAATCTGCGGAAGGAATAAAACTTTGACCTAAAGATGCCGTTTAGTTGGATCCGTTTATATTGGACTGCAGTGACACCTTTTGGCCTGGAGTCTGACAAACACTGTCGTGAAGACGTGACTCTTAACGAGGTGTGTTTGTTTTGGAAATGAATGGAGTTCAGATTGTGTTTTTAAAACTACTTTTCTTTGTTCAAGACAACTTTTTACTGGGTACAACATGAAGAGGTAAGGTGTGTATCAACAGTTAAGCAGCAGTGTTGTTCAAAACATAACAGCAAGCACACTTAGTTTGTACCGTAGTTTAGTAGCCGGCTGTATTTAGCGATACTGACAGCCTGGTGCTCTGAGACATCCCACTGCGCAATGTGATGTTGAAATGATGTATATTTAATGTTATTTTTGACGTCCAAATCAGGTCTCCTGAAGGTACAGAACAAAAGTTTTTATTACATCTTTATCGTAAGGAGGTCAGATAAACGTCTAAAAAGGTCTACTAATGATATCTGAATATTTGGATCCATTTTGAACGTCTCATTGACGTCGAGATTTGGTCTGCAAATGACGTCCAAATGCTGAACGTCATTACAACATCAAAAAAAGGTCAGATTTAGATGTCAAAATGTGCACCTATTTTGCACATTGCTCTGACGCCTAGGTATGGTCTCTGATGGACCGATCCAATACTGATGTGATCTGCATGTATCTCCTACATATGATGTTTGGTGGGATGTCTGTAATGTATAACGTTAGTAAATCCTGGTTATTTCCTGCCAGTACCAGAGCCAACATAACCTCACTCTTCAGTTTATTGCTAGACTCTCAAGTTTGAACAGACCACTGCAGAATAACTGCTGACTGTGGGTTGGAATGAACATTAGCACAAACAGATTAGCCTCTGTGTTAGCCTTTAGCTCAGGCTTTATCACTCTCCTGTTTATCTTTCTTCTGCTCTTCTTTTCTTAATCTGTCTGACAGTTAGGCTCCAGTGTCCACTATCACTACAAAATTAATCACAGAAGTTGTTTTCAGCACTCCGAAATAGGGATGGGTACCTTTCACATTTGAAACGATATGGTACCGATACCTGGTACTTGGTAATCGGTACCGGTACTCAAAGGTACCAGTTTTCGATACTTTTCTGTGTTTATGTGATAAAAAAATATCAATTTGTTTATATATATATATATATATATATATATATATATATATATATATATATATATATATATATATATATATATATATATATACAAATATTTATAACATATTTATTCTTCAATATATAACCTTGCAATGCTGTGTTGATATCCAGTATGGAAAATCACCTACTTTTCCACTCCCTCACAGTCACAACAATGCATTTAGGTACCTAAACATGGTACCTTTTGGTTTTACATGAATCGATACTCGGTACTTTCGCCAGAATTCGGTCGGTACCTCTAAAAGTACATAATTCGGTACCCATCCCTACTCCTTAACTTCGTCAGCCGGCATGGTGTTGTCATAGAGACTTCGACATGCTTTAAACCAATCCGGTCCTGCACAACCCAAATAGGAAGCAAAGAAGTAGCATTTAGGAATAACGTATAATACCAATGATTATCTTATTTTGGGCTATGGATTACAATAAGGAAAATCTGTATAAGGGAGTTTTTTTTTTTTTTAGATCACTTGGAAACTCCATACATTTCTTTCCACTTGGGCACTATGTTGTAGATATTAGAAAAATACCGGAGTTAGCCTGACTTAGCAATAAGGCTAAAGGGAAAAATAGCTTAAATAGTGAGTAAAAAAAAAAAAATTGTTAAAGAAGTATGGATAAGGGGCTGTGGCACAGTGATAAAATCCAATAAATAAAATTACCTTTTTACCTACCTTATTTAGCCATGAGCTATTCTAAGCATTTAGAGCACCACCTCCAGCACCAATCAGCTGCTAAATCAGATTTTGCAGCTGTAGGCAGCATTTCTTGTTGTTCACTGCATTAATCATCATTTTCTCAAAACTGGCACTTTATAGATTAGTGTAGCTGGCCATGGTTGTGGAATATTTCCTTTATTCACTAAACCCTAAATTTAACCCTGGTTGCATAATATAATCCCACTCTACATGGATTATAAACTGTGTTATATCCAGGTCAATGAGGTCACCGGTACAAATTTAGAACAAAACATAAAAAGACAGTGGCGAAAGAAGAAAGTCTAATGACCGACAAAACCAGCAAACAAACAGATCACTCCCGAGGATTTTCTAAAGAAAGACCTGACAGAAAACTAATGACCAATTAGGATGAAGCTGGTAAGAATAGAAGGATCAGCCATCAGCACCCAGTGACAGGTGCTGTGGAGAAGAGGAACTCACCCTTCAACAAGGGAACCCACCCACACACACACATGCACACACACTAACACAGGCACGCAAACACTGGGGCTCAGGTGTTCCTGGGACTTGCTTACACACTTGCCATGTGCCATGTGTCTAGCTGTCTCCCCTGCCAACAGCAGACAAAACACACACACAAAAGCACACACACACACACTCAGCAGCCTGAAGTCAGGTTTGGAGGGCGCACAAACCCACACGCACGTATACAAGCCTTACACACAGTGACACTATTATCCTCTGGCCTTGGATGCCAAAACGAGTACAGGGGAGCGATGTGTATATGTGTGTGTCTGTGTGTGTATAGCATGGGTGTTGACAGATGATATGCTTAAAACTGACACCACCCACACTCTCCCAGTGACAGCAGGTTTCATCACACAGGCCCGGACCTTTGTGAACTTGGATGGTAGACAGAAGATTGGGAACAAAACAATTTGTCATGGTCACCTTTTCACACATAGAGCCACACTGTGATGGAAAATTATTTCTTTCCATGCCCTACATAATTTATGGACTGGAGAGTTATGGACCAGCAGGATATGATGTAGATCTGCCAGTGAGTCCACAGCTAAGTCTTCTTTTTGTCCCATGAAAAACAATAAAAGCCTTTAAATGTTCACACCTTTTTGCTCCATCACACAAAGCTGATAAGGCTAATGTGGCTATCCTTACAATCTGAAGAGTACTAGCTTGCTATGCCAAACTTTCTGAGAAGTCATGTAGGCAAACATTTTGATGAAAATAATACATATAAAGTGGAGGAGGTTATTACAGGTGAGACCTTGAGGTGACCTTTTGGATGAAGCTGCCTTTGCTTGTTGTTTGTGCTAAAAGGACATAGCAATATGAAAGAGTATTTTGATATCAGCACAGGTTGCTTGTAATAAGGACGTAGTTTTGTTCTTAATAACTGGCTGAAAAGTGACTCTATATCTAAAATCAAGCAGCAAGGATGGCCCATACACAGTTCTACAGTTTCATTTAGCAGACACTTTTGTCCAACATACAACACAAGCAAGAATTTAGAAGGAAAACCTAGTTAGTGCAACAACAGTGCTACAAGTTATCAGGCAGCAGGTGCTGCCATAAAGCGCAGGTTTTATTATTATTATTATTATTATTATTGAAAATATTTTTTTATTTTTATTTATTTATTTCATTTTCTGATCTGCTTATCCTGTTCAGGGTCGTGGGTGGCTGGAGCCTATCCCAGCTGTCATTGGGCGGGAGGCGTGGTACACCCTGGACTGGTCACCAGTCAGTCACAGGGCTGACACATAGAGACAGACAACCATACACACACACTCATACCTATGGACAATTTAGAGTGATCAATTAGCCTGGTGAGCATGTGTTTTGACTGTAGGAGGAAGCTGTAGAGAACCCGGAGAGAACCCACGCATGCACAAGGAGAACATGCAAACTACACACAGAAAGACCCACCAGCCAAGCTGGGAATCGAACCGGTGACCTTCTTGCTGTGAGGCTGCAGCACTAACCGTTTCCCACTGTGCAGCCCTATTTATTTATTAATTTTATTTTATTTATTTTTTTAAGTAGTGTAGAATAATCTAGCCAACCAGATACCAGATACATTTGCAGTCCTGCTCTGCTCCATTGCCTGTTGACTGCGTTTGTCAACTCACACCGGCTGTGTGTTCAGGCCGGCAAGCTACATGACTGACAGACAGCTGGAGCCACAGACTGAGGAGTTCCTATGCTTCCCACTCTATTGATAAGTCTCTCTTCATTCGCGTTGGGCTGTAAAAAAAAAATCAAACCTGTTCACTCTGGTCTGGCTCCACCCATTATGTCAGTTTGACGTTGTAGTCAAGATAAATATGATCTGGTTTGGGAATGGTTTGTTTTATTTTGAAAGTCACTGGGTGTTTTTAGGTAGTTTCCATGCATGACTTCCTGTCCTGCTTGATCTTCCTTACGTTAAGTTTATGGGTCACAGCTTCACGTCCAGCAAAAGTAGGATGGCTGAGCATTATGTTCTATTTTATCCGGCAGTCCTGGAGAGCATTTTCATGTATGTCGGCGTGGTTTGGTATTCTCTCTGTGCAGTCGTTGTCCAAGCTTCAGCGTCTGGTACAGTCTATGAGCGGATTGTACTTAGACAGGCGCAGAGAGTTCTACTTGACCAGTCAACTGTATGTGCTTATGGGCCATTGTGTTCACGGTATCGGGTTCTTCAGTTATTTATTTATTTATTATTATTTATAAAGACAGTATGGTGTCAGCATCAAGTCCACAACAAATGTCCCCAAGAGAACAATGAAATTTTATTCTATTCTGTTCTACCTGCGACCTGCTGGACAAGCCACAGAGCTGGACTACAATGGAGTCAATTCAGTGCAACAGCTGCAATACACCAGATGCGTCTGCAGTACGTCTCCATTCTGTCATGGCTAGCTGATCAAATATATTTCATTCAAATCAAACCGTCAACTTACACTGGATCTGTTCTGTTGCAGAGTGTCTGCGTGGTTTATCCATCATGTCACAGGTAATACGCAGCCATCCTATTTTTGACAGATGTGGAGCTGTGAGGCATAAATCCGGCGTAGGGATGATTGAGCAGGACAGGAAGTTGTGCATGAGAACTACCTAAAAACCCCCAGTGACTTTCAAAATAAAACAAACTGTGTGAAAATCAGTTCATATTTAGCTTGTCTATGACATCAAACTGATATAATGGGCGGAGCCAGACCAGGAGTCAACAGGTTTGAGGTTTTGCAGCCCGACATGGGTAAAGAGACTTATCAATGGATTGGTAACTTCAGCTTTCACTCTTACTGATTTGGAGTGCATGCGCTATAGAAAAGCACAGTGCACTTTGGTTTCTCGACTAGCGTACCAAAACAGTCAGAAAGTTGAGTGTGAAATACTGGACACTTTTCATCAAACCCAGTGGTCGCTATCTTGGCTACGTAGAGAAAGGGGCAGGAACGGATCAGACGATGGTTGATGATTGCAGTTAATGAATTGCGAAACGTTATCTTGACTTCTAGTAAGTGGTAAGCAGCAGAGTTTAATTTGAGACAACACTACCCTGTAAGGTTTTGAGCACTGCTCCAGTGAGTACAGAGTGTACTGAGCGTGTGAACTTGCAGAAGTATCTGATTTGAGACACAGAAAGAGTCTTTATCCTTAAAAACACTAGTGTTCCCTGATAGTCCTCAGAGCCTTGAAACTAATAAACCAATTTTCAACACCAAAGTTCATTTTTAATGAAATTACTGACAGGGCAAGGTGCTTTGCCACAAACATAAAAATGACTGCTCTAATAATGATTAATTCAAGAGGATCCAACCAGTGACATTTCAGTGTCTGAGTTTGTCCAAATGTTATTAAGACAGCTACTGTATGTGTGTGTGAGAGACAGAGTGTGTCCACACAATGACCTTTGTAGAAGATTAGATCATTTAGAGAATCAAAGCAGCATTATGAGTCTCTCTTGTTTCATTTGATGAAATTGCATTTCATAATCATACTCGGCGAGATGGTAGATTTACCCTCAGAGCAGCATCAGAAGTCAGAGACCCCTTCACCTTGGCATTTCATTTCCCAGAAAGAAAGAAAGAAAGAAAGAGAGCAGTTGTTCCTCACTCCATACATCCATTTCTGAATTACATTATAAGACAATCTCATCACTCTCAGGATGTTACTCGTAAAACATGATGAATAAAGCCTGAGAGCAGCAGTTTGACTCAATTAAATGATGCGCCGTGAAGCTGGATTCCCCTCTGAGCTGTGTCTGAATGAATGTGATGGGAAACGCTCTCCTTTCACACGTGTGCTCTGCCAGGTAGTGACATGTCTCCCGCATTGTTCCGCAAACCGAGGCAGGGTGTTACACTAGCTAAGGCAGCAGCTCCGGATCTGACGTGCTGGTAATGAGTTTTCTTTGGCATGGCAGAGGCAGGTGTAGAGGGATGTGGGCAACATGACAATACCAGCTGTCAGCGTGCCAAGCACTTCAGCCTCAGCTCCGTCCCTTTTCCTCGCTGCTTTTACGCCTTCCCAGCTTCTCTACGGAGACACTTTACCCTTTCAATCTCTTCCCTCGTATCTCGTTGCTCTTTTTCTTGAGACGCACAAAGGAAAGATAACTCTGATTAAACGTTGGGGTGTGCTGACAAACCTGTCCTCTGAGTCACAAACCATCACTGCAGGGGGTTCACACAACTTTTGAGAAAGTGACATTATTGTTTCTGATTCCCTGAGCAATTTGTTTTTCAAACATCAAAATTAAAGGTGTTAGTCACTATAGACACTGCAAACTACGTCTGTGACTCTGCTGTAACACTATTTAACTGACAAACAGAAGCTCTTGAGGAGAGAAGAAGCTGAGAAAAATCTGAGTCTAGTTGAATGGGTTTGATTTTACTAATGTCACAAGAAGTTACTTCAGTGAAATTTAACAGCTTTTTTGCAAGTGTGTTCTGGGAGATCCTCCCACCAAGGATTGGGGATCAGAACAGGGAAGAAAGGTGAGTTAAGGGACCCTAATGTGGCATGGTTGTTGGTCTGAGTGTTTCAGAAACTGCTGATGTACTGGGATTTTCACCCACAACCATCTCTAGGGTTTACAGAGAATGGGCCAGGAAGAAGAAAAACATCTGGTGAGCTTCATCTCTCTGGGACAAAATGCCTTGTTGATGCCAGGTCAGTCAAAAATGGCCAGGCTGGTTGGAAATGATAGAAAGACAACAGTAACTTAAACCTCATTACATCCAAGGTCTGCTGAAGAGCATCTCAACATGTACAGCAGCAGAAGACCACACCGGTAGCCACTCCTGTCAGCTAAGAACAGGAAACTGAGGCTACAATTCACACAGCAACACCAAAACTGGACAAAGTCTGACCATGTAATTGCAAGGTGTATGGTCAGACTTTCTGAGTATACCTGACACACTTGCATGGTGTACAGTG
Source organism: Halichoeres trimaculatus (assembly GCF_033239565.1). Lineage (NCBI taxonomy): Eukaryota > Metazoa > Chordata > Actinopteri > Labriformes > Labridae > Halichoeres > Halichoeres trimaculatus. The sequence goes on from NW_027437199.1 coordinate 19,127,566, forward strand.
ATGCTATAAGGGTTGTTGAAGTGTAGATGGAGTTGCAGGTTACTGTCCCATTCATTGTTTTCATTCTACAATGAAATTAAAGTTCATTCATGAACACCTGGTTACAGTATAGTTCAGCTGTAAATAGTGCTCAGTGACAGCAGACTTAAATTAATGAGATGTTTTGTTTGAATGTACAATGGAGGATAAGAGCCATATTGAAATATATATATATATATATATATATATATATATATATATATATATATATATATATATATATATATATATATATATATATATATATATATATATATATTTATTATTTATTTATTTGAAAAAAGGTAATTTACGGGATTTAGTTCAATTTATGAGAAAAAATCCACTTTAGCCCTATAGCTATAGGCTATCAGGACAGCACCTGTACAAAATGAGGACTGTGGAGCGTCCTGTGAAGTTTTACTTTAGCAAAGGTTTCACAAATTAAGAATTTTTTCATATCTTGGCACATCTGCATACTTACAATAAGTATAATTATACTTTTTACTATGCTATGCTGGTGTTTTTTGCTACCTTTTCAGGGTCCTGAATAGGATCCTGTAAAGGTACTTTTAGAGGTACTAACCAAATTCTGTCTGTAGTACCATTTACTGATTCACATAAAATGAAACAGTACCATGTTTCAGTGCTTAAACGCACACTTGTGGCTGTGAGAATAAATATGTTTAGCTGTTAAACATGGAGATTTTAAAAAAAAATAATTAATGTTTACATTATTTTATAATATATTATATAAATGCATAATATAATGTAATATAAAGTACAAAAAAATTGGTGCTGTTGAGAACTGATACCAGTTGCCAGGTACTGGGTATCAGCACCCTATTGTTTCAAATGTGAAAGAAACCCATAGTCCTAAAGGACCCAGAAAAGGCAGCTAAGAAATGTGAGCTTTACTAAGAACTTTGGTAGAGTTAGAAAGATATTCACAGATTCAGCTTTTTTCTGATCTGTTACTCATCTGTGGAACATTGCTTTTACAAGTTGACACCTCTCTGCAATCACAGCAAGGTTGTCTGTTAGTTACAAACGTATTATCCTCTAAACGAGCCGTTGGCGGTGCTGGGGAACAAGTATTGGACTTGATGCAGAGCCGGCTCTTGTTCAAGTGGCCATTTACACAACAATGGTTTTAGGGTGAAACGCAAAACCTCATGTTTACACAGAAACAGTGTTTCAGCCGACCAAAAACTCAAATTTGAAAACGTCTTCCAGAGTGGAAGTTTTCTGAAACGCTGTCGTAAACAATAAGCTGGTCTTTTCAGTGGAAACGCTGACGTCACGCTCCGCTTCGTGCTCCACGCATACAACAGAACAGCAGCACCATTGTTACGATTGTTGCAAACTACTGTGCTGTGCTTGAACTGCTCAATCTGCTGACTGTCTTCATACAGAATGTGCATCTATTGCTCCACTGACCAGCTCAACTCTACTTTGGTGGAGATCTACCAAAAGCGACTTCTGGACAAGACAGTTATAGCACCACCTACAGGCCTGGCATGCTTACTACAGTGTTTTCAGTCCCTCTGTGTTTCTGTGTAAACGCAGATTTTTTTTTTTCACTGTGTTGAGGCATTTCCGGATGAAATGTTGCCGTGTTAACGGGGCCTAAATGAAACGTCAGCAGATTGCAACACTGTTGTGATCTTATGTTTTTCATGCTACATTTCTTAGATCTCCTCAAAGCCTTTAGCTATAGACTAAGAAAATGAGTTTATTCTCTTAGAATTAATGACTTTATACATGAACTTTTTTTGTTTTTCATTAACATGGCCCTAATACAGCATCGTACGAATGCCAATACAGGTCAAATAAAAAATCTGCCAGTGGGGCTCTGATCTGATAGTTGAGATTGGGATCAGGACATCCTTAACACACCAGCGTACAGGACACAGCTTAGTATTCTGGTGATAAAACAGGCTTCAAAAGTCGAGTTTCCATGCTTGATTAAAAACTCTGTGTTCTTAAAAAGTGACTTAAATGCGGAGTATCTGTGGTTGTGATATAACGGGTAACTTCAGGTCAAATCTACACTGCTGTTCCTTTTATCCTCTTCACTGTTGTCCCCCCAGACTTGAAATACTGCTTTAATCCTTAGAAGACATAAGACGCTTTTGACCTTTGATACAAATCCATAATTCCTCAGAATCTGGCTCGGCGTTGGTGTAATCCATCCTATTTGATATCAGAAACAGTGTGTAGGAGATGGTAAAACAGAGAGATAGATACAGTGGATGAACAGGAATGGAGGGATAATGTGGGGGAGAAGAGAAACACAAAAAGGTTGATCTATTTCAGGACTGGTAATCTGTCTAGAACACACAACGTCAGCTCCGCCGCATGTGTCTTTACATGTCACCATGACACTGTGAAAGAAATAGAAGTGTACTCAGTGGTGGGGATGAGCTAGAAAGGGAAATAGATCGCTGGAAATCGATGGATGCAGGAGCTTTCCGTAGCGTGGACTGACTTCACAGGCCTGCTGCATGCATCATGTGGTGGCCTCCAGTGTGCGTTTGTAGCCCAGAGACAAAGCAGAGGCTTATGTAGGTGTAATTCAGCCATTCAAAGCACAGTTTCTGCCCATACTGTAGCTGAAGAGCATGTATCAAAATGTGTTTTTCTGCTCATAAGGGACTGACATCAAAGGGGAGGTGGGGAGGAGTGAAGGTGGGTGGTCCAAAGTCGATGTAAGTGACGGCTGAACTGTGAACCTTTGGTATTCTCAGATCAAGAACATCATTGTGGGGCCTGGAGAGAAGAAATGCTAAGAATAAAATGTGGAGCATCTCCCCTGATGGATGGTCTGAGTAGGAAATAGAGCAAGTGAACACAGAGTGTGACATTCAAGAAGTGTGACTGAAAAAGCTGTTGATGGCTGTTGCAGCTGGTACGTAGAACAACTGATGCTGTGTGCAATTAAACGTGAGGTCCAGCTACTGATCGTACAGGTAACTGCAACCAAACATTACAGATAATTTTGTTTGTGATGATGTTAACTATGATTTCAATAGAACTTGTAAATTAACAATTTTCAAATCTACATTGATGCATCCACTTCTGATTATTCTAGATTTTTAAAGTAGTTAAATACAAAAGAAATCCTGAAAGGTGAATACAAACAATATGTTAAGTGGAAATGATGCTTGAATTTTACCTTTGCCAGGAGAAGTTTTCATGTACCACTCCCAAAGTTCCTATTTTCTTCTCTTCCTCAAGGCTATGTGCTATGTGTTGGTTTGGTTTTGAAGAGAAATTGTGAGAAAGGCCTGAGGGCTGGTTTAAATTAGTTTGGGAGAGTTGAAACAAATATTTCCTTGTTTTTTGCTTGCTGGATCTTGCTGCTATCACCGTTAAAACTTCTGTGTCTTCAGCCTGATTTATCCTGGTTTGGCATTTAGGAAGATGTTTGGAAGTTTTGATTGACTTATCATGATCAAAGATGACAAAGTAGTTCACTGCAGGTGCGTTTAAAGACCATCAGAAAAGTGCAGTACAGTTCTTGTATTGTGTATCCATACCACTTTTATTTTAAGCCAGGGGCTGGAAATTAAGCAATCGTGTCCATAGAGAACGTTTTTTACTCAACTTTTTTTTTTAACTAGACATTAAAGCCATATTTCCACCAACCAGACCAGTTTGGTTCGTCTTGGTACAGAGTGCATCTTGTGGCATTTCCACTGACTTATCCCGGGACAGATCCCAAAATAACTGAGACAAGCCGTCCTACTTTTTGGGACCCTTTGGTATGGGTGCCAGACTGAACCGAGCTGGAGCTACAATACTGCAGACCGTTGATTGGTCAAAAAAAATCGTCACTTACCCCGACAGTGGCTGCATTTCTGGTGGCACATGTGGGTTTGTCTTCTTTGTTGGATTTATTAGTGGGGTACACTGTGTCGTGCTGCTACGGCGTCACACTATTGTTTAACAGCTGAGGCTCTCAGCATCCGGCTTACACGCCTCCTTCCACGAGAGGGCACAGTTTGCTGTGGAAACGCGAACAAGATTAGGCTTAACTATACCAAACCGTGCCAAACCATACTGAACTGAACCTGACTGCTTGGTGGAAACAAGGCCTAAGGCCCCAATCCCACGACGTTTCACCTAAAACATTTTAAAAAATGCAGTGAAAAAGGGACTGGAATCCCTATACCTGTAGAGACACGCCTCTCCACAGACAAGAAGAAGTCTAGCCGCTAATAAACAAAACAGGAGAAGTGCAGAAGTGGTGCAACAGATGCAAATTTGGTTGAAAGTCAGTCAAGTTCAGCAGCACAACAAAATGCCACAATGAAAGTGTAATAAAAAGCGTTTCCACTAAAACCTTGAGCAAGATGTTTACACAGCAACGGTGGTGGCAGTGTTTCAGAAAAATTCCACTCTGGAGGCCGTTTTCAAAAGTTTCCGTTTAGGTCAGCTAACACAATGTGTCCGTGTAAACCTGAGGTCGATTTGCAACAATACCTTTGCATTTCATCCTGATAACATTGTTGTGTAAATGGCCCCCGAGTGATTCATCACTTTTATAGCATCACTTTTAATGTGTAATAACTAGGGATGGGTACCTTTCACATTTGAAACGATACGGTACCAATGCCCGGTTCCTGGCAATCGATGCCGGTACTCAACAGTACCAAGTTTCGGTACTTTTTTGTGTTTATGTGGTAAAAAATATCAATTTGTTTAATAATGAAATATTAAAAAAATTCAATTCAACAAATGTATTCTTCAATATATAATCTTGCAATGCTGTGTTCATGTCCAGCATGGAAAATCACCTACTCTTCCACTCCCTCACAGTCACAAGGATGCATTTAGGTACCTAAACATGGTACCTTTTGGTTTCACATGAATCGATACCCCGTACTTTTGACATAATTCGGTCGGTACCTATAAAAGCACCTAATTCGGTACCCATCCCTAGTAATAACCTTTACTTTAGTGGATCAGCAGGGTGGCACAGCAGCTTTAGGTTGGTGGGAAAGTCAAGGCTAAATTATACTAAGTACATTAATGCTTATCTCTGATTGGCTATTGACTTAATCTAAAAATAAATTGACCACACTAAAACTAATGGAAGATATTTTCACTGAAAGAATAAAACTATGAAATCTAAAAAAGCTATAATTAAAGGAAGAGTCTGCAGGATTTTCCTACAAAAAAATAAATGTCAACTTTTACAGGAATAATCATGTTCAATTGTCACTTCTGGGTCTCTATACATGCGTGTCAGTGTCTGTGTTTGTCTCAAACCCTCTCTTCAGCCTGTATGTTGATGTTTTGGTTGTTCTGGGATGCATTTGGGCATAGTAGACATGGTTACCTCAGCCAGACACAGTGGCCCAGTGCACACATGACTTTGCATGATGATGATCACTAGTGGAAGAATCTAGCAGCTAAGACAGTGGACATAGCACGAAGGAAAAAAACACAACCAAAGTGACACAAATGCCAAACAGATACAGCTTTTTCCTAAACGAGGGTGAAGCTTGACTCAACTTTCATTCGGATGAAGTGCAGCAAGAGTTGGTATGTGTCGAATACCTATGTTTAGCTTATGCTAACATGCCAAGTCAGGTGCACGGCTCTGGAGTCTCTCCCACGTAGAAAAACAATGCCACAGGTGGTTGCTGGGCTAGTGGTTGCGTTCATGTAGTCAGGGTTGGAGGCTGTGGGTGTGTGCTGCTGCTGGCACTGATCCCAGGAGGAGGAGCCCAGTTTGAATGTTGTGTTTTCTAACAAGTAACAAAATTTCTTGTAGACCTTTAACTCTGCCTAAAACCTATGTCTTGTGATTATTCAAAGAAGTCTGGAAAAGCCTTTTACAGAGCCAATGAAGGTCTTCACTCTGACAACATATTTGGGAGCAATTGCGTACAACTTGCATTTCAGCTTGAGAAATAGTTATTTCAAAAAGTAATTGGGAATCAGAGATTTTGGCCTTTAAAAAATTGCACTTGACTCAAAAATGTATCTAAGCATGAAATCTGAGCACAAAGAGCAAACCTCAGAGCTAACACTTGGATTTCCAAGCAGGAGCTTGGCTTTGAGTGTAAGGATGATAGAATACAAGCATGAAATCAATAATTCATCCTGTTAAACTGAGAGCAGTCTGACTTACATCTCACACAATGAGAAGCAGTTTCCTGTTATCAACTCACTAAGTATTCTAAAAGCATGACATAAAGCAAGTGCAGAGGCAACAAAAGAAATGTCTTATTAGATATTGATAAAATCTCCACTCCCAGGACAAAAGCGGGAGATACTGAATGCAGATGGAGTCCATCTCTTCTCAGACTTATTATACAATAAGGCTCCTATAAGAAGAGAGACGGCCTGCTGAACACCAAAGACCATTTCTGATACCCAAATCTGTTTAAGCTGATCCAATCCTGCCTGGCTTTCACTGCGGATGAGTGAAATATGATGAAGTCATTCAGCGCGGCCTGTTTCTCTGCTGGATCTCCAAAAAAGTCCAACAAGAAAACTATCGCACTCATCCAGAAGTGTAATCCATCTCCCCCCACACGATGCTCCTCCTGGACACAGCTGAGTGAAACACAACAAACTGGATCCAAACAGATCCTCACAAACCACCCAGCTGTTAGCCAGCCCAGATGTGTGTACATGCAGCTCATTTACATACATGAATGGAGGAGACGCTGTAGAGTAAGAGACAGGCTAAGTGCTTGTTGTGTGTCAGTTTTGCCATCTCCCTCGGAGCTCAAACAACCCTCTTTTGTGTACTTTAATAAGTGCGGATCTCCCTGGGGACGGCAGCCACAGACTACACATGCAATCTCAACAGATTAATGCAACTGTGCACGAGTGTGTGTGTTTGTAGTGTCTGTGCTGTGTTTGTATCTGCACACAAGATAATACTGTGAGAGACAAAAGAGGGATGTTTCCTCAGAGAGGCATTTTGTTTTCCAAAGATAACATGGAATTTTCAATGAAAACAAAATTGAATTGGACGATAGACAGCATTAAATTGATTTGGGAGCTGGCTGGTGAACACAACGCCAGTTTTGTTTTGTAACAACAAGCACAACAAGTCTATTGATTTCACTGCTTTTACGTCAGCATAATGCCACATCAGGGCGCAGAACGATTTTTATCCCCCTGAAAGTCCTCGAATACCATCAAAAGAAACTCACATTTTACTTTTTCTAACTTCACTTTGATAATCTCCAGTAACCCTCTACAGAACTACCCTGCTCTTAGTTTTGTATGTGTTGTGTGGCCTGGTGCTTAAACTGTTCAAACTTTAACACATTTGAAAAATAAATGAGAGTTTTTTTTTCTTTTGCTCTGACTCTGTCATTCTCTGACCTTTATGGAGGTTTTCTTTGTTTTGGCTCCTGTGTTGTTAAATTTACACTTTTATAAACTTATAAAAGTGAAGTCAAGCATTTATCAAATCCTACTGAAACAATTTTATTTTCTTTTGTTCCTCAATGATTTTTAAATCTTTTCTGTTCGTTTTTTTCTTCATTCTATTTCTACTTATTAATCCATCTCCCTTTTCATCCACAGGCAGCAGACATTGTTGAGCAATGCATAATATGTTTTTTTTTTTTTTTTGTCTGATACAGATCGTTAAAATCCCCTTTGTTAAAACACAAAAAGAGACGCCTGACTCCGTTAATGTCTTCAAATATTTTCACTGTGAACTGGAACAACCCCTGGTGTATTCATGCGATAATGTTTCTTCACGTATTCTTTATCCAGCCACTAGACAATGCACTGTTGAGTGTAGCATGACTAACATTAATATATATATCTATATATATATCTATATATATATCTATATCTATCTATCTATCTATCTCTCTCTCTCTCTCTCTCTCTCTCTCTCTCTCTCTCTCTCTATATATATATATATATATATATATATATATATATATATATATATATATATATATATATATATGTATATATATATATATATATATATATATATATATATATATATATATATATATATATATATAGATGGCTGTTGTAATACTTGAGCTAATACACTTTTAAGGCTTGTTGAGATATCACACATCCTCCACCTCAGAAAAGCTAGCGTCAAATGCTAATTATGTGCTATTGAGGGATTTTGTCATTAATGGCTTTAGCTTAGGGATGTCTTTTGTAAACTTTTTACACCTACCCTGTAGGGATGTAGAGACTTATTAATAAAAAAAGAGAGTCACTTTATTAGACCGTGTAATATATGGATGCAGTCTTTATGACATCACCCATTTGTTTCTAAAGATTGATGGAGGTTGTTGTTTAAAAGATGAAAGGTTTGTTTCTGTTTTATTTTTAATTAGTTTTTTGGACTTTTATGCCTTTAATTGGATAAGGGACAGAGGACAGTGGATATTGGAAGAAACAGGATGAGAGTGGGGAGTGATATGTGGGAAAGAGGCCACAGACTGGATTCGAACCCTGGCCATCCACACAAGGGTGAACCTCATGGAGCACAACCCGAACCACTGGGCCATCTGCGCTCCATGTGCAGGTTTTTAAACAGCTATATGATCATATATTGTAGAAATCCCTGAATCTGTCAGTAAGCTGCTCTAAATGGTCAGTTCTAAAAAAGCTCAGGATCTTAACAAGACTTGCTAAAATGATAAGGTCATCACGTGAGGGTCTCCCTATTGGTTCATGACAAGTTGGAGGCCTGAGCCTTAAACAAAAAAGTCTGATATGGATCAGTACAGTTTGGTACGGGTCAGATCAGGAAAGCCTGGTCCTGTTTGTGTTTCCACAGCCAGTGCTGCCCACTTTTTATAAGCTGGATGTCAATAGCAACATTGGCTACATAACAGCGTGATGGCGTAGCAGTGTGACACAGTGTACCCTGCTAATAAATCCATTCATTCATTTTCTATACTGCTTATCCTGTTCAGGGTCACAGGTGGCTGAAGCCCATCCCAGCTGTCATTGGGCGAGAGGCGGGGTACATCCTGGACTGGTCGTCAGTCAGTCAGTCACAGGGCTGACACATAGACTACCATTCACACACACACTTACACCAACGGACAATTTAAAGTGACCAATAAACCTGATGAGCATGTTTTTGGACTGTGGTAGGCCAAGCTGGGAATTGAACCGGTGACCTTCTTGCTGTGAGGTTGCAGCGCTAACTGTTGTACCACCGTGCAGCCCGCTTATAAATCCAACAAAGAAAAGTGTAAATGACACACTAAACAAAGAGCATTAATGGAGGAAACCCAGCAATTTGTCTACATTGTGATTGGCATCTAGCTTTTTGTTACAAATCGCAATCAAGCTTAGTTTAAGAGAAGACTGCTGCGAGGAGAAATACAGCAGCCGCTGTCACACAAGAAGAGACAATTCTTTCAACCAATCAACGGACTAAAGTTTTTCTGGCTCCATCTCCTGGGGTTGGATCAGTATGTCTGTTACCCAAACAGAAGGGTATCAAAAAGTGGGATGGTAAGGGTTGGTAACTTGGGGACCTGTTCCAGTTTTAGTCAATGGAAACGACACAAAATGTATGCCGTACAGAGATTGACCGAACTGAACCACTTGGTGGAAATGGGGCTAAAGCAGGTCAGTCAGAGGCTGACACAAAGTTTACATCAGGGGGAGAAAAATTGGGATTTACCACACTGTCACATATCCTGCAAAGAGAGAAAAAAAAAAGAAAAAAAACACTTAGTTATCTTTTTTAATTTTATTTCTTTCTGATTTTTACACTCTCAGTTCTTTTTTCCTTTGAGGCACGTGTCATATTTGATTGTATCCTTTTACACCATAAGTCACTTTCTGAACTCCAAACATCATGCTTTGAATTTTTTTTCTTGTACTGACATTGTAATCTAATTTTTAAACTAAAGAATCTTTTTAAAAGTTAATGAATAACAGAAAGAGGCCAAAACTTCCCTCAGGTTGAAACAAGTCCAAAATGGACTGAGTAGCAGACGGCTCTTAGCCCTTTTCCTGAGGTACCATATGCCTGAATATGGGGCAGTAAATCAACCTCAGTGCACTCATTCAAACAGCGTTTTATCCTGACCCTGGCATTCACAGAGTTAATGAAAGCCATCGCTGTAATAAAGACTGAACGCTATTCCTGCCTCTCTGGAGGCCATGCCGCCTCTCTGCCTCGATGAAAAGATGCTACCTTGGCAGACGACTATGTGAGCTCCTTTTTTTTTAGACCCTGCTGCCGTCACTCGATTATGTGCTGTCTTTTCAATGGAGGTCTTTGTAAAGCTTCAGCCATAATGCAGCACATTCATCCTGCTCTACTTTGAAGGGAATGCAGTCATTTCTGTGAGTTTTTTTCAGTCCATCCAGGTGGATCCAGGTGGCTGTCTCCTATATGATGACAAAGCGATGTTGACTCCTGTCCTCCCCTTCAAGGGCGTGATCGGCCCATCGTCGGTGAGTTTCAGCAAACACGTCCCCCATGGAAGACAGTTTTGCTCAAAGTGGCTGTCCTCAACACTGGAAGCTCATAAAAGGAGATGCTGAGGGACAAACATGACAGATACATGCTACACAAACATGGCAGCTCAGAAAAAAACTGCTAGAAGTAAACATTTATTAAAAGAGTCAGCTGCTGCGTTGCATGATCCATTTTCATTGATGCTCAATATTGATTCTCTTTTGTGTTTGCTTGAAGATAAAGACTGTGTCCCTGCAGACAAATTGGATTTATGTGACTACTGATGAAAAGCTATATTCAAGCGAAAAAGAATAAATAAGGTGTTGTAACTGTATCTTGTATAAATTGTAATCAACTCTAAAATTGTTGATATGTCTTATTTCTTCAGATCTTTAAAATGTAAACGTTTCTTTTAAGACCAAGCTTATGAATAGGAATAACAACAATTTGATTTGGTTGCACACAGGCCCCAAATTACGTGCCTTTGGCTTGAAATAGACGCGAACACACATAGCCATAAAATTTAGTTGACTGTGAAGACGTATGAATCCAGTATTAACGCAAAATAAATATGATCATAGCGCCCCCTAGCTGCAGTCCCTCTGGCAACTTGGAGCTACAGCTCTGAAATTTTGCAGGCATAACAGTCATCCCTAGACCTACAGAAAAGTCTCTTATGACCATGGTGAATTCCAAACAGGAAGTTCGTAATTTGGACTTAAACATCAGATTTTGACTATTTATAGCAGCGGCCCCCTACCTTTTTTGCATCACTGACCAGTTTTTTGCGTCTGGTGGTTTGGGGGAAGCAGCTGGTGATGAACTCCTGACCTCTCATGAATGTTCATATTGATTGACAGCGGACACAGGTGACGGTGGTACCCCTTTCTCGGCTATTGGTTGAAAGGCCTGTTTTGAGGAAAGCGACTTCCAGAGCCCATCAAGTTGTCTTAATTTGCAGGACATGGGACATCCTTCCAAATGGACTTATTTGAGTTAGTGATTTCAATCTGTCAGAAACAGCCTCATGACCATCAGTGAGGGTTGCAATGCAGGCTGACTAGTTGAACCAACTTTTTCATCTTCAATCTCACTACACTATATCTCAGTATGAGCCACATTCACCTGACATGAACAAATGTATTATTTCAAGGTATTAGAATTGCTTTTCAAAAGTTTTAAAAAAAAAAAAAAATCATTTCAGAAAGAAAAACAAAGCCCTGGGATTGACTGGCGACCAAGTGGAAACCTCCAGTCAAAGAATATGAGACAATGTGGAAGTGCTAAAATCTGTTGTTTCTCGAGTGTCCACTTGAGGCTGGCTCCAGAAGTACAGGAAGTTACATACACACCAAGCCAGAAAAAAGCTGTTTTCAAAGCAGAAATAAACCTCCTTACAGCCTGGTTCAAAAAACGTCTCATGTCTGAGTCTATCTGCACACACTGTACTGAATTTTTTTCTAACTTGGGGGTTCAGAAGTATTAAGATTGCAAGTTCAACCAATCAGAGGCACAGCTCAGCGCATGTGACTGACAGGTGACCTACAGCTGAACTTGAAGCCCCTGTCACTTCCAACATGGCCACTATGGCCGATTTGCTTCAAAAATCTGTTTCAGAAACAGGCGGGTGATGTCGGGAAGACTACGTCCATTAGTTATACAGTCTATGCTGAGGTCCAGTCCAGGGTGTACCCGCCTCTCGCCCTAAGACAGCTAGAGTGGGCAGCCACCTGTGGCACTGAATAGGATGAGCAGTAGAGAATGAATGAATGAATAAATAAGTCAGAAAAAAATATGAGTTTCTGGTAATAGGAATGAAGCATTAAAACAAGAAATTCAATTGGTAACTTTTCTGACCCAATTGGCAAATTTTTATTTTTCTCAGGCACAATTTCTGTTCTCTAATAATTTGAAATAACACCTTTTTGGGACTTGTCAGGCTGATGTGGCTTATATTAGTTTTGACTGAACAACTTTTACTAAACAAGTACATAAATACTTGCTTACATTTCACTTTTTGCAGTGTGACCCTGAAAGAAAAAACAGAACTGCATCATCAGCGAAAAGCAGCACCAAAATCCTGAGCTGACATTTTTACCATAGAAATTTGATGCCAAGGGACAATCCCTGGAAAAAAAAAAAAACCATCAGATTTTGTGCAAAGGATGCACACAAAACTCCCACTTTACATCCCATGATATGTACTAACTACAACACAGAGGAATAAATTCACATCATTTCAGATTGTTGCGACTGATGATTGCTGAAGAGGGCCACGTTGAGAAGGACACATCCCTGTCTTGACAGGTATTCAAACTAAATTTCAAATCCACTTTTTCCTGAAAGTCATTGAGGATATGAAACAGTCATATGAATAGGCTGTACCACGTGACAGAAAAGATGGAAAAATTTAGCCACCATCTCATTTGAAATGCAGTTGCAGAGGCGAGCAAGGTCACCAACAAGGACTTCCATCTTTTCAAAGTTTTTTTTTTTCCTCTCACTCAGCGTTGCTTTGATAACTTCTCGTACTCAAAACTCTGACGCAAATGAAATCACAGATGCCAAGTAACTGTATGAAAACTGAAAAACTGCATCACATTAAGGTGTTGCCATGGTAAACAGTACAAAAAAAGCAGCACTAAACTGTGGAGCCTGACATTGACTGGCAGCTGCACAGGCCCAGTATGTGACTAAGTATGATCCGTTCTTTCTGCCTCAGTATGTGGTTCTAGTACAGACAAATTGGTTTGTGATTATATGTTGGCACTGTTTTCCGCCTTCAGGGGAAAAAAAATAATGAGACAAGCACACACCTAAGAGCTGTGTGCTTTTGTTTGTTGTTCTGTAAATGTGTGGTTCTGTCAGCAAAGTGCTCCATGCCACCACCTCCAAACAATCATTTAGACTCTCAGTGAGAAGCTTCCGCCTCACGCAGAGCGTTCAGATGGGACCTGAGCCCCCCAACCGAGGGGCACACAGCTACTTCAGATGTGAAGGAAGGTTAATAACTGAAACAGCAGTCTCCTTATTTCATGAATACTCGCTTCAGTTCACAAAATAGATTTATGTCATTAAAAAAGTTAATAATTCTGTGTTAAAAGACATAACTTGTCATGCTTTGGAATTTTGCTGATACTGGTTTTATGTCTGATTACAGCATGCTTCCATGACTGTTGCACTGAGTTTATGAACAGTTGCACATCTAAGCCTTAAATATGCCAGATACTTCCAAAGCAATTCAATGTTTAAACACAGAAATACTGCTGTTAACAAATGGAACGCAGTGTATCTGCGACCTGCTGGACCAGCCTCGGACTCCAGTGTTGACAGATAGACTTAATCTGATCCAGTGCCATGACGGCGCATCTGGTGTATTTTAACTGTTACTATATAATACACACTCACCAGCCCCTCTATTATGTACAACTTATTAGTTCTAGTTCTTTAGTTTAAAGACTTTGAAATCATAAATCCCAGAACGTGGAACACTGGACCAGCTCTATACCCTTGCAAGGGTGCTAGAGGGCGCATGGGAGTTTGCCCAACCAGTCCACATGTGCTATATGGACTTGAAGAAGGCTTTCAACCATGACCCCTGAGGCATCTTGTGGGATGTGCTTTGTGAATATGGAGTCGATGGCCCGTTGTTATAAGCTGTTCAGTCTCTGTATTTCTGGAGTGAGAGCTCAGTCCGTATTCCCAATAGTAAGTCAAACTCGTTCCCTGTCAGGGTTGGACTCAACCAGGGCCGCCCTTTGTCACCGATTCTGTTCATTACTTTTATGGACAGGATTTCTAGGCGCAGTCAAGTGGCGGAGGGAGTCAGGATGGAGGGGCTCAGGATCCTATCTCTGCTTTTTGCGGATGATGTGGTCCTGTTGGCCTCATCGAACACTGACCTCCAGCTCGCACTGAGGCGGTTTGCAGGTGAGTGTGAAGCAGCCAGGATGAAGATCAGCACATTTAAGTCTGAGGCCATGGTTCTCAGTCGGGAAAGGGTGGACTGCCCACTCCGGGTCAGGGTGGAGTCTTTGTCCCAAGTGGAGGAGTTCAAGTATCTCAGGGTCTTGTTCATGAGTGAAGGTACAATGGAACGAGAGATTGATAGACGGATCAGGGCAGAGACCTGAGCCAAAAAGCAAGGCTCTCAATTTACTGGTCACACTACATTCCAACCCTCACCTATGGCCACGAGCTGTGGGTCGTGACCAAAAGAACAAGATCTTGGATACAAGCGGCTGAAACAAGTTTCCTCCTTAGGTTGTCTGGGCTCAGCCTTAGGGATAGTGTTTGTAGCGCGGACATCCAGGGGAGGCTTGGAGTAAAGCTGCTGCTCCTCTGCATCGAGAGGAGCCAGTTGAGGTGGTTCAGGCATCTGGTAAGGATACCTCCTGGACGCTTCTCTTCGGAGATGTTTTGGGCATGTCCAACTGGGAGGAGACCTCGGGGTTGACCCAGGACGCGGTAGAAAGATCAAATCTCTCGACTGGCCTAAGAACGCCTTGGTATCCTTCCAGAGGAGCTGGTGGAAGTGGCCAAGGACAGGGGTCACTGGTCTTTGCTGGTGGCACTGCTGCCCCTGCAACCCCGCAACAATCTTCAAACTGATGGTTTTCTTTGCTTTAGTAACTTTTAAGAAATATCCATATTTTTTCAGACTGTTTCATAACTCATAAAAAAACATCTTCACAGGACTCTTCAAAATCTGAAAAATGTCATTCTCACTTGTTATCAGCCAAGTTTATTGGATTCGTTTGGTTGTTTTGCTGTTTTACAAGCAACAGTGCTAAAATATATCATTATTGCCTGAAACAACAAAGAGACGGTGAGGACGTAAAAGAGAAATAAATATCAAAATAACAAAGAGCAGCTAACGTGTTGGCAAACCAGCCGCCTAATTCTCTGTCAATCAACCAGCAGATTAATGGACTCATTGTTTCTGCTCTCTTCAATATTTTTACAACTGGTGAGAGGTAAAAACCTTCCTCATTGTGATTATAATACAACACTTTCTTCTTCATTGTGTATTCATCTGGGACTCCGAATGATACGACCTTTTGCAAAGTGTTGCCAATTAAAGTGTTGTGGACTGCCCCAAGATGGACCTTTCTGTTGTGTTATACACGTGTGTGTTATACACACATAATGCTGGAGATTTCCATTATAGTCATGAGTCGTTATGGGAGCATACACACAAAACACAACTAATCACAACTCATACAACACTATGAACACAAGCCTGGAAGGTGAACTCTTTTTAACAGCAGTTTGAACTCTCCAGGATTAATTACCGGTGCACAATGTCTGCTACTTACCATGCATCCATTTTTGTTCAGTGGCATTAATCACACACTATGAGAGGAGATTATGTGGAGTCAACAGAGCATGGTGTTGCTTATCTCCATACTGAGATAATGGAGCCGCGTTTCTGTGGGAAAAAAAGGGAAAAGCCAGAGACGCAGTGATGGGAACGATGAGAATAAGCAAGAAAAGTTGAGACACAGAGAAAGTTGATCTAATGTGCAGAGGGTAAAAAAACAGCTCTCTTTTGTCGCTCTCATGTTTATTCATTTTGGCATCATGGCCGAGAGGTCAGCTGAGGTGTGTTTACACAAACTCCCCAATTCCCACAATGCTGTGCAGGCAAACAGATAATATCATAATACAAGGAGGCAGGGCAGGCAAGTCCTGGCCCACTGCGCCTCTTAATATAATGGTTTGTTTGCTTGAATTAGAATAAAATTATGTCATCTGTGTTTTTGAAGTGCCTTTGAAATGCGCGTTGCTGGAGTGCTTTGTTTGAACGTGGCGTAGAAACACTCACAGGACATTTGGCTGACCTCAAACATTCAGAGTAACAACTGCTGATGTGACCTTTGAGCCTTCAGTGGATCAGGGCAGATCTGAGGCGGCTTCACCTGGCTAACCCCCGCCACCCCCCACCCCAACCTCCCAATAGCAGAGGTACAGCACAATGGTTATTTTGGACAAATGTCACCCTCCCTGTAGCAGCCGACCATGTCACCCTCGCTCCCCACACCCACTCTTGAGTTCAGCGAGAGATTCCCTCACCCCTCTGAGTCACTTCCTGAAGCCCCCAGCATTAAACACCTCACACCTTTCTGCATGTTTAGCTTCACACTCGCTAAGTACTGCAAGTTTCAATTAGCACACATGCAGATCAAAGTCTGCACGCGTGTATTCATCCACACATCTTGCTAAATACATATTTCACACACATGGGCGCACACACACACACACAATCTTGTCGCACCATCTTTCTTCAAATGTCATATGTGAAGTGCCGCATCCTGGGGACAATGAGGGGTATAAGGTTTCCTGGCAAGACTTAGCAGCACCCAAACTTAGAACTGACTCCCTAAGGATGTTGGTATGTGTGTGTGAGTGTGTGTAGCTGGGAGAGACACACCACACAGTAAAATTAGCTTCTTGCAGCAGTCTCTTGACAGTATGTTCTAGTCATATCCTTCATGTGTCTAAAGGTTGTATGAAAGTCTTTGGCAGCAGCATATTTTAGCAACAAGTGAAGGAGGCGATCTTAAATCCTCTGCCAAGGATTTCACTGAAGTCCACATGAAAACAAACTAGACTCAAACTTTAAGTTTTTCTGATCCTCACAAGCCTGTATGACTTGACCCAGTTCGCCATCTTCTGTCGGGGGAAATGGAAAATTAACACAAGTTTACTGGACTAAAATCAACCAATAAAAGTTACCTTCATTTCATCCTTGAAAAACAAGCCTACAGATAATGTCACAGTTGGTTAAAGGGGGACATAATCAGTGTTGCTATAGTTACCTTGAAAAAGTAATCTGATTACTGATTACTTCTTGAATCAGATTTTAAAATATTCATTTTATATATTTTGAATTTCAAAATACAGCTAGAAAAGGTTTCACAATAGCTGTGTCCCAATTCAGGGGCTGCAGCCTACGGAGGCTGTAGCCTTCGGAGGACCCAGCCTTCGCAGCCTGTGTAGACCGCAAAGGCCGAACTGAATTGAGACGGTCTGGTCTATGAAGCATTTCCTGTTTGTCACCCTCGACGTCACACAGCGCCGCCCTCACCTGTCAGGCTTACATTACCTTTAAACACACGAAAACAAAAACCTCACATTTAAACAGGATGATTTTCACTAACTTTTTATTAATTTGCGTTATTATTATTATTATTATTATCATTATTATTATTATTATTATTATTATTATTATTATTATTATTATCCGTATTGATAGAGTATAGAACCACCATTTACATGAGAGTACGGCACTAACGTACACTTTCAACATTTGATCAAGTGCTGGGGGGATGATAAATAAAAAAAGTACAAAATACAAGCTGCTGAAATGATTTAATGTCTTTTTTTAATTCCTTGTAAAAAATAAAAATAAAAAAATAAAAAAACACCAAGTAAGTTTTTTTTCCCAAAAGAATTTACATTTATGAACATATTTTTATATAGCAATGAGAAGATTTATAAAGAACTGTTTTTCCTTAGTATATTACTTGAAAAGAGCCCAAACAAAGCATTTTCTCACAGAAAAACAAAATATTCTTTCACGTTTTTGAAACACAATCACACAGTTGTTGCCAGAAATCTTTCATATCTGAATAAAACAGGACTCCTTTTGGAGTTCGGCTGTGTCCATCATGTTTGGCATTCATGCGCAATGAATCTTGGGATATGTGAGGCTATGAAGGATTCACCGAACCCGTCCTTCGCGGCCCCCGAAACGGAGGACGGATTTGTCGGCCGCATTTGGAGGAGTCTCCGTATTGGGACAGCCTCCGACGCACCACTGTGACGTAATCGGTCTTCAAATCCAGCCTCCGTAGGCTGCAGCCCCTGAATTGGGACACAGCTAATATGATATTTGGTGCACTTGAACAGTAGTCCCCAACCCCTGGGCCGTGGACCGTTACCAGTCCATCCGTCAACTGGTAATGGGCTGCACATAAAAAATACTCAACTTACATTATTTCAGTTTGATTTATTATCTGATTCTGAATGAAACATTAAACAGGTCCGTGGTGCAAAAAGGTTGGACACTGCTGCACTACAGCGCTGTTCAATTAAATTTTAGATGCAAACAATTTCTATCAAACGCTTTGTTTTAGTCTATTTTTTATTTTGTATCAGTTTCTTTTTTTTTGTTAGAGCTATAGCCTGTTGATACTGTATTTTCAATACAAAGAAGCAAGAATAAATGTTATTAGAGAGTCTGCTCATACAGTCCTCAGTACCCTGCTCGGGGCACCCCAACCTAAAAAGTCTGGGCATGCCCCTGTTTGCCACCAGGTGCCTCATTGCATGTAGGCTGTGTTATGTTGCTCTGCTCCATAATGGGTGGATTAATGCTAAACAGAGGGTTCAGCTCATGGAATACAGTGGGTTGGAAACATACACTTTAAAAAAATGGACGTCATCTTGCTCGGCTTGACGTGAGGTCTCCACATAAACTGCTCCTCCTGGTGGCTGGCTGCAGTATAGGTTAAAAAATCCGGCTTTCCAGCCATTCCAGATGGGCTGTGGTCAAACCTTAAAAAAATTAATACTCCTCATAGAAAAATTTCTCAAGTCCGATTTTTGTGGTGATTTGAATATATCATTTGGCTGTCTTGTATTCAAGTCCTCTTTTTTCTGAAAAGATTTGTTTTCAGTAGTTATACAAGGTTAAAAACTAGGCTTTATGTAAGGTTTAACGATGATTGACAGCTGCCGTTCTCGTGTATTTTTTTAGGGATTGTAAAATATGTCAAGAGGTAGAGTAAAGAAGTGATTAGACTCCCGAAAGAAGTATAATTATCATTATTTTTGTCACCCAGCTCCACTCAGATTCTCCCAGAATCCCTCGTCGTCTCTACTGTGCAGACTCTGGCTGCAATTGCTGTCACTGGCTGCGCCTGTGACGGCGGAATTTTAGCTTTAAAACTGTACAATGATAAATGGCGGAGCCAAGCTGTCAACTCTATATACAGTCTATGGTTGGAAATAGTAACCCATTAGATTACTCGTTAATGAAAAAAGTGGTCAAATCAGAGTAGTGTGTTAATAGGAGTGTGTTACCAGCATCACTGGCCATTACATATAGAGAAAGAGCAAATTAGAGCAAAAAGCTAAAACAAAAGTGAAGAGAACCACCAGAGTGAACTTTTTTTCAGTGTTTGAGGGGAGGATAACATTATTACAATTAGCTAAATATGTGCCACAAGTGACCCGTGGAGAAGAGAATAATCCTCCAGTGTTAATGAGACAAATCCTTTAAGTCATCATTAACACAGAGATGTATGATGAAATATAATGCAGCAGAGCTCAACTGAGATTAGAAAACCAGCAGCGGCGGGAAACAAGATCAGGAAAACAATGTCTTGGATTTATTGTGTAATGATTGTAGGCACTCAGCTAAAGCAAGGTAGCAACAAATAAATATTTTTGTCATGAAAAATAAAAAGCACAGTTAAAAAGATGATCAGCTATTCATTGCTTCCAAAACAAATTAACACATTTGCAAGAGTCACATCTTTACCACAATGGGTGATGGTGCTCATGGGAAAACAAGTTTTTTTCAGTCACAACCAGTTTCAGCCAAAGATACCACTCCAAACTTGCTGTTCTCTGAGCCCTTTTTAAAGTAAATTTACTGAATGAATAACTCATAATTCTACTGTGTATACAACGGACACACCTGTTCAGAGCAACTTCCAACAACAAATTCATGCTAGTTATGATGAACTGGGGGGCACATGGAAGTTGAAATGCTGGGCCCCAACCCTTATCACCAGTCCTATTACTAACCCCCATCAGGTTTCTGTGGTGACAGATCATCTCCATTCGTTTCAATGGGCCAAGAATTTTTGGAAAATGCAGAATATTTAAAAAAGTACAAGGGCTAGAAATGTGTAAAGTACATACATGCTTCTCCTGAACATGCTCAACATTTTAAAATTTGAACAGTGGTAATCTGTGATAATTTGTTGGAGGAGTAATGAGCCAAAAATGTTTGAAATAACAATAAGTTCATTCAAGTCCTAGGATTTCTATATGTTGAAATAAGGTTTTAAAAAGTAAAAACAACAACAACAAAAAATATATATATATATATATATATATATATATATATATATATATATATATATATATACTTTCTACAAAAATATACCTTACCTCCTGAACCATTGAGATCAGATTTTGTGTGTAGTTTCAATACTTTTTTTGTCATTCTAATACTTCTTGAAACTTTACTATCCTATATGTAGTCTTATGTTGAGACATGTGGGATACACTCAAATCACTCCTCCATCAACATCAACTGTCTGAAAAATAACAAAAGAACTCCAGCACAAAAAACCCTGCACCTCTCAGGTGAGGGCACTAAAAGATTTATGTAATTTACTTATCTGGATAAAGGCCTGATGTTAAATGACGTCAAATCAACAAGTCTCTCATAACAGCCTCATATCATTATATGAAGGTAACTTTGAATCCAACACTAAGACGTTAACCTCAGGTCTATTGTACCAGTGTTGCTGAAAATACAGATGCACCAATGTCTAAAAGATCGGCTTCACAATGTGTTTGTTGTTACCAAAGATCCACATTTTCAAACCTTTCATCTGAAGTGAAAACATTGATTTGTGGGATATAGTAATGGCTGTTTGGGGAAACTACTGCAGTGTTTGAAAAACGCTATTTACTATTTTGACCATAGGAAAGGAAGACCAGAATCCATTCATTATCATGTAGCACTGCTAATCACGACAACCTGAAGAGCATCCACAAAGAAGTTCAACTTAAAAAACATAATGGAGAATTTCAGTATTAGAAAACCAAAGACTTTGCTCTTAATGACGTGAGTGAGAAAGAGAAAACAGAAGAAAAAGGATCTCTCGAGTATACAGCACGGACCAACAGAATTATAATCTGAACATTAATCTACAGTTAAACGAAGCAGTTATTAAATCTATTCCAGGCCTCAATCTGATATTTTAGAGTGTAGTAGAAAGTAGTTCTCCCAAAATGAGATGAATAAATAATCAAGAGGTCAGAACTCCTGGTAAGCCCTGAGTCAGATAACCTTGTGTATGACATCATTCTCTTGGATAAATTATGAAACATACTAAAAATAAAGACAGCATGAGCTGTGGAGCACACAGGACAGATACACGCTTCCTTTCTCCTCTTCATTTTTTATTTTATTTTCCTAACATCTTATGCAACTTAATTATGTCATTATGTTCCCTGAGGTAAAGTACAAGTCGAAGCATTCTTGAAAAATGAAGGCTTATGGAGCACTGTTTCCTATTTAAACGAGCAAGCTTACAAAATATGGTTGTGAAACATTATTACAGGCTGCAGCACACATTTTACAGCATACTGCAGCCCTGCAGGTAAAGTGGCACTCATGTTAAAAGCTACTTTTCAAAGTCATGTGGTATTCCATGAGAAGATGTTAAAAACGTATCAGCTTAAATATAGCACACTTCATCAGGACACTCACCTGAGACCCTGTTTTCTGCTCTGCTTCTGGCTCTGCCACTGGTTACAGCTTTTCTGCTTCTAATAAATAAAAAAATATATCAGCCCAAAATATTCACCTGAGGCTTATAACCTTTTATTTTCCTGATACTGTAAAGAAGCTGCTTACGTTGAACAGCAGACATTCGGGAAATTGCAAAATGGAACAAAATACAGTTTTCTTAACAAATTTTGAAATGCACAACACATTCAATATTAGATATGTATTTTTAATTAAAAGCTCCACAAAACCAACTCTCTTAATATAGCTTATTTTGGGATGGCTGTTGAATATTTGTGGCTGGATGAAGGCAGTGGTGTGCACAGAAAGGGGGAAAGCAGGGTGGCCATGCCCCCTAATTGCCCACTTGTTGAAAGACATTTGCTCAAGTGCCCTCTTGGGAGCCGAAATGTGCATCAAGTGCCCCCCAGGTTGGAAAACACGCTCAGCTATTATCTTTGGTGGCAATAAAGTGTGCTTATGTGCCCTAGAAAAACATGTAAAATTTAGTGCCATCTTTAATGAAAAGAATGTGCTGTTTGTGCCTTTTTTCCTTTAACCCCTGCCCATCAAAAAGTCACGCCACTGGGTGAAAATGAGTTGGAATTTTGAGGCAATTTGAGTGGTTCAAAGACTAGAAACAGTACATTCACCTTTAGTTGCGGGGGGGGGGGGGGGGGGGGGGGGGGTAATATGACTGAGTAATATGGGGGGGGGGGGGTTATTTAACCAAATATAACATAAATTTACACCTTACCAGCAGAACAATAGCTCCACATACCTTTTCTGATTACATACTGAGCTACTGTAAACCTACTTAGCTTAACACCATTAGCCACTTTAGACCAGTTATGCTTGAACTGGTTTTCTCCACACACAGTTTCCTTTAATAGACATTTGACTGTTCCTGTGGTGGTCAACACCTTTAACGAAGTCAGTTTAGGTCAATTATCTTGGTTGATACAAGTAAAGTTAATTAAAAGTTGATCACAGGAACTTTAACTTATATGGCAAACAAATTTAGCAAAGTCAACCTAATTAACCCAAATAGAGTTTGTTTTTGTTTTTTTAATTGACAGATAAGGGTACGTAGAGGCCCTGTGATTGACTGGTGACTAGTCCAGGGTGTATCCCGCCTCTCGCCCAATGACAGCTGGGATAGGCTCCAGCCACCCGCTACCCTGAACAGGATAAGTGGTTTAGAAAATGGATGGATGGATGGATGGATGGATGGATGGATGGATGGATGGATGGATGGATGGATGGATGGATGGATGGATGGGTACGTAGAGGATCCTGGCTGTAGAATAATGTCAAATGAAAATGGTTCATGATTAGTGGTTAGGACAAGTGTGTACTGTTAATGTCCGACATGATGAGTAAGAGGGTAATTCTTGCCACCAATGAGGGCACTTAGTTCTACGTTTTTTGCAGGGCACTTTGCACTTTGTTTTGCTACCCAAGAGGACACTGTGGAATGTGCTTTGGCTTGCCAAAAGAGCAGTTTAGTGTGTTTTGCATCCCAGCAAGGCACTTTAGAGCGAATTTTACTTCCAAAGAGGGCAAGTTTTTCAACAACTAGGCCCCCCCTGTCCCCCTCTGTGCACACCACTGATGTGCAGCTCTTTAGTGAGGCTTGTTTTAAATGAAGTGCAGATGTTTTATCCTAAGTATTAAAGCAATCTATTCAAGTTATGTGTAAATGCAGCTCTTAAGTATAATAAGTCTTAAGTATATACATTTATCAAGCTTACCTTCTTCAGTAATCACTTTTCTCTTGGATAGTCAATACTTTCTTCTTCTTCTTCTTCTTCTTCTTCTTCTTCTTCTTCTTCTTCTTCTTCTTCTTAAGCTATATTGTGAATTCTGAGTGACAATATATGTCACATGCATCTGTAAGAAGCTCATACTGATGTCTTAAAAGCCTCTTAAAGACATGTCTCTGTAATATTAATATTAACTCACTTTTGTGTAAGTGCTAATTTCATTCCCAGTGGCTGCTAAGGCTGCTTGGTTATTTCTTATTCATGATCTATAATTGTAATGATGATTTAATTGCTCTCACATTGTTATTAACTGCATGCTCTGAGTCTTGACTAGACTTCTGCAATCTCCTAACCATAATATTATAATGTTTTATTCATTTGTCCTTCCTTCTGTCCTTTCTTTATCTATTGCATCATATACTTTCTGACTTTTTTGTCGTTTGATTTCATTGGATTTCATAAACATGTATCTTTTAGCTGGCTTACAATGCTCATGTTGAGTCTTTCACTAGCTTACACTAAGATACTTTAGAGTTCATCTAATCTCATCTGTTTGATGCATTTTTTAACCCAAAAACCAGGATCACATGTGGTCTAAAGCAGAGGTCTAGTAAGACTGCGTCAGGGTACGGTACATTAGCACTGCAGTGTGCTTCAACAGTTTCTTTGTGCCTTGGGGAAGCAGTCACTGGCTCTACAAACAGTCAGCCTTCATTTACATTCACATGTGGATGACCATGTGAGAAGAAAAATGTAAGATGAAGTCGTCAATGAAAGCAGTTGATTTTAGCAGCGCTGAAGCTCAAATCAATGCGAGCACAAGAGCGTATTGATTGCAGAGACATGTTTGGATACAGTTCTCATCGACGATCGACGTGTTACATGAGAAACGTGATAGGACAACCAAAATAGAAATTGCCTCATTTACTGTGCGGACCGGATCACTGGTTTAAATCTCAAACCAGGGGATCAATACGGTGCGGGGTGTAAATGTCCAGAAATCATGTGTGAATTAAGATAATACTGATGCGTTTTTCTAGGCGTGGATGGACACCTCATCTGGTGGTCTGTGATTGATTCCACTGTGACGTTAATGGTCAGTGTTCAATAGCCATGTCCCAACAATAGGAGGTGTGTAGAAGACACCCACAAGTCAATATCTTTGCATGGGTCATGTGGAAGGGAAATTGAGAAGTTGCGGAAAAAAAGGATTGATTTTCATTCTTTTTTGCCTTCCTGACTCCTGATCTGTATGAATTTGCATCTCTGTCTTCCTGTGTCTCTATCCGACAATTCTTGCCTAAAAAAGTAGCAGAAAAAGAGAAGAAATTTGTCCTGAGACCAATCTGATGAATTGCTGTCCTTTTCATTCCCCGTAGAGAAGAGGAGGGGTGGGTAGGGGGCCAGAAGGAGACAAAGCGCAGGGCGCAGAGTGCGACAGTGCCTAAAAATAGCTCTGTGTGTGTGTCTGCTATGTGTGTCTGTAATATGTGTTTGTATAGCAGAGTCTAATCAAAGCCAGTCCTCCTCTCTTTACCACACACACCAGCTACCAGCACATTTGAATACACTCATTAATATCCTCCGTCCTCTTACACAGGCATGTGTTTGCTGATCACACTGACTCTCCTGTGGCTGCTGCCGTGCCATGCGTCTCCTCTTCCACAGGGCATCTCACCACACTCTCTGGAACCAGAAGAGACAAGCCCCCGTGTTCAGACTGAGGGGCGAAGGCTTCCAGCTCAGACAGAATTATCCAAGTCCTGCTCTCATTTCTTTCTCTCTGCCACCCCCTGAAACAAGACTCATTTCCCTAAGAGTCCAAAACCCCAAAAAACACTTGTATGAACTTACGTGCTCTAATAATTTTGGCGTATGTGTGTATGTTTCTGTGTGAGTGTGTGTCTTCTGAGGCCAACATGCCACAGCAGATGGTGCAACACACATGCAGCCTCTGTCAACACAAGAAAACAGACATATGCTCAAGAGGACACGGCGATGGAGGATGAAGGCATAGGAGTCGAGTCGAGTCGAGGCGAGGGAGGAATCAGGTGATGGCCAGGAACAAGTGTCATTTGACATTGAGTCAGAGCGCCACCATGTGGAGCAGGAGCTGGCCGCCTCTGGGATCTGTGGGGGAAAAGAGATGTGTCATTGATTTTCCACACAGTCAACAGAATGATTTCCTTCACCATGCAGGGTTAATACACCGACTCCCATTGTAATATCTTCAGAATTCACACACACACACACACACACACACACACATGCACAGTCACACTCTCGTAACCAAATCCCTGCAGAGATTACCCTGGCAACAGCGTACAGACAGGATCTTTTTTCTTTCTGTTTCACAAATACAAAATACAAGCCTACTTAAAGACTCCGACTAGCAGTGGGTCTCAAGTCATCCTACTGTTAAACAATTTTAGGGAGGAGTGTTATTTTGAGAGGTGCAAATTTATACAGTAGGCTAATCAAACACAGCCATTCATCTGTCTTTAAGCATTTTTGTTTTTACCCCAATATTGTTCTCTTTGTGAGGTTAGTCAGCTGTCACATAGCTGCAACTAATTGGCTGTGATTCCAGATGAGAACCATTGTCACTGAATTGTACTGTACCTGTCTTTACACAAGTATTTTTATGCATCCAATAAAATGCAAGTATTTTGGAAAAAAAAAGTTCACATACTTAATCTCTGAACTTAGATTTCACCAAAAACATCACTGGTTAACAATCTGCAAAACTTACATTTTTCGGCACGGGTACCCTAACCCTAAGCCTTTATGATGTGACGATAACAACTGTCTTCTTTTTTATTTACTTTTTTTTTTTTTTTGTGATTTTTTTTTCAAATAAAGAACTAGTCAAACTGCTTTCAACCTTCTTTCTTGTCATTTTTTTCTATTTTTTTCTTTTCCTTTTAGTCATTTTTGCATTTGCAGTCTGTGATTACTTTTGTGTCTCATTGTCACCATCAGCACCGAACAGGTTACATCTGCAGTGTTATTTAATTTTAGGATCCGAGGCCTGAGCTAAGGGCACCTTTTAGCAGAGCTGATTAATTTATTTATTTTCATTATTTTTGTTACTGTATACCGAGATCCTGTGTGAGATCAGCTGTTAGCAGCCTGTGGCATGTCATTGCTAATCAGTGCTACGTCCAATGTTCCCCACAAGCTGAGGAGGAGGGAATGACGATAACTTATTGGCACTGTGCTGAAAGCTAAAAAGAGATGGTGGTATCAACCTGTCCTTACATCAGTTATCAGGCATGTGTGATATATCTCAAATAGGATGGAGGAGCTAGCAGTGCTAACCCAGCATCAGAGGGATTACCAGCAGGGTAGCATCATGCTATTCACAGGGCTAACACAGAACACAAGGCTCAATCCTGTGCTGCTCTCTGGACCCTGTGGAGGTGGTGGCTGCCAGAGAAATACTGGCCAAGCTGTCGTCTCTGGACAACATGTCCTACCCCTTTCAGAAGACTTTTCACTTTTATGTTATGCCTATTTTTTTTTCTAAGTTACTGTTGTGATATTATTCTAATTAATATATTCTAATTGTAATAACTTTCACCATTGCAACTATGAAAACATCCCACGGGACAAATAAAGCTGTATCTTATCTAATTGTTAATTTAGAGATGTTAATGAGGCTGGGGTTGCAAAGCTAATGCTGTAATGCTGGCAAAGAATGTTGTTTACCCCATGTGGTATTTTATGCACCCATTTCCTGATTAAGGCTTCATTTGAAGTTTGAATGTTTTTTTTTTCCTGAAAGCATTTTAATAGATGGTTCTTGTATTTATTTATTCTTTCATTGCAAAATGTGTTGAATTTTTAGAGAAATCTGTGTTTTTAGTTATCCATAACTACAAATAAAGCCCTCTGAATGAATTGAGGACTTGAGTGACAGTCTGTGCCCATCCAGCATGCAGATGTTAAAATATCCCTCCAGACAAGTGGAATAACAAAGGCACTGTCATTGCCATCCTCATTTATTGATAGTTTGGCAGCACATCATTGTCCCTCCATGAATAGACCCAAAATGAAGTCTGTTTATTTGCAGGTCAACTGCAGTACAGGGGGTTCTGCTTATGCCCTTTTTCCAGTGGCACAGAGAGGTGTGAGTTTCAGCATTTGTGTGTGTGTGTGTGTGTGTGTGTGTGTGTGTGTGTGTGTGTGTGTGTGTGTGTGTGTGTGGTATGTAATTGCAGTGCACAGGACTCATTAGCATTTTAGCAGCAAGCCCGGCAAGAAGGCAGACCCACAAGATTGGCTAATGACAGAGATGAGATAATTTACGGAGAGGGTGAGGGTGACGACTTCTTCCCTTCATCAACACCACTTCATGCAATGGGTGTCACTGTCATGTTACTCTCTCCCTTCCAGGCACACAGTACTGGGCTGAGACACTGTAGGTAAATGCCAATGGTTTAACAGCCCAAATTGACCAACAAGACAATTTTCTTTAGAAGACTTTTTTTTTTCCTCTCTTCATCCCTGAGAAATAGTTTGAAACCTCATGTGAAATGGATTTAAATGAGCATGGCAACGTTTAAAATGAAGGGACACAAACAGAATAAAGAAATCCCTGTCATAGTCTGAATTCCTACTTTACATCTTGACCCTTGAATTAACCGGTATCTCCTGAAACAGATCCATACACACACCAGGAGCTTAAGTTAAAAACAGCAACTCGACTTGTGAAAGAGAAAAATATCAATTATACAATCTGAGTTTATGTTTTAAAGGTTATCCTGATTCACCCGCTTTGTAAAAACATGATTTCTCTGCTTGAGGAAAAATAAATCCACTGCCTCGGTGGTGTTAGCCAACGCTGAGCGGAGCCATGGTTAAAACAAGAAAAAGTAAGGCAAGACAAATAGAGCAGGCTAGAAAAAAGGAAATCACCCCATACCCCAACGTGGTGACTTTACAGAAAAATATAGCTGCTCAGAGGTTGAGAATCGTGCAAAATAAACAAAAAAATAAAAAAATAAAAAATGAAAAACACAGTGAATTTGAAAAAAAAAATTAAAGATGCTATGAGGAGGATCTGTTTTAATTGGACTGCCTTGCCACCTTGTGGCCTGGAGTCTCTGCACAGTCATAGATTACTTTTAGCGAGGTGGGTTATGTAGAGATATGGTTTGCAACATGACATTAAGCAAACGGTGTAACAGCTAGCTATATGTTAGCGACATCAGCAGCTTGGTGCTCCGACGTATCTGTAGGCTAATGTGACAATGTATGCAGGTTAGTAGCTGTTTACATTTAGCCAAGCTGGCAGCCTGGTGCTGTAAGACATGTCTGTAATGTGTAATGTTAGTAAATCCTGGTTAGCTATGTCCTTCCAGTCATCTACCAATCAGAGCTAACATAACCTCACTCTTCATTTTATTGATAGACTCTCAAGTTTGAACAGACCACTGCAGAATAACTGCTGACTGTGGGTTGGAATGAACATTATTACAAACAGTTTAGCTCCTGTGTTATAGAGTGATACAGCCCGAGCTAAAGGCTAATTAGCCTTTAGCTCCTGTTCAGCCTTCTTCTGCTCTTCTGTATTTTTTTTGCATGTTGACCCAGCTCACCCTCTTCTCTTATAACTACCAAACAAAAGGTAACAGTTGGCTTCAAAATCAATACCATATGTCCACCCAAATACATTTAATCAGCTTATCATCTGATCAACATGTTCTCAAAATTAGCTAAATATCATTTATCATTATAATAAATGTAGCTTCTTTTGGGTCTCACTTTGTAATATTCTTAATAGTACTTTTATTTCTTTATTTACCAGATATGTGTCCTCTTATATTTAGCTTTCTGAATCAGTCACGTCATAATGTTAGCATTGAATCTATATTTAGTTGTAGTAAAAAATAAATAAATAATAATTTACTTACTTTCACATCTTTTCTGTGTCAGTTGGGATAACTGACCTCTTTGCTTTTGCTGTGGCTGTACCTCTGTTGTGTTGTGACTTTTGCATTTGTGTTGTACCGTTTGCATTTGTGTCGTCACTTTTGTAAATTGTCTGACACCTACTGGCCACCATACCAAACCCTTAAATAAACCAAAGTCATTCATTGATGGCTCCTACGCCTGTGATACTCTTCTGACCAAATACAGTAGTAAGACTCAAAATGTTAAGAAAGAAAACCTGTCTCCAAATCTTTGTCTATATGGTTAAATCTCCATGTGTCCTTCAGACTCCAAGAGCAGACAGAAACATCAAGAACATTTTTATAAATTCTGAAATATTGTCATCTAAGCTGTGTGAGCTGACATTCATATCAACTTGTTACCCCAATGAGCCTGTAAGACAGGGAGCTAATTATTTCTGACTAATTAAATTAATTTTGACATTTAACTGCAAAGCCTGATGAGTCTGGAGCAGCCTGATCTTATGAAATTAAGCAAATTGAGCACGACTCCTTAACATAAAGGCTCAAAATCACATGGCCCACCACAGAAATAAAACCAATGGAAAGTGAGTGCTGCTCTGTATTTTTATCAGGAACACTTACTCTCTGGTTTTATGTGGTTACTCAGTGGGCAGCAGATATTGATTTATATTTCAGTGCTGGTACAGTTCAGTGTTGTAGTTTGACAAATCAAAGTAAAAATATCCCTTGCATGCTGTAACTGCAGTCGTGGTGTAATGAAATGGACTGATCTTGTGAAAAGAGAACAAAAACCCTCAACCTGTGTCCGTGACATAACCATGTTTTATCCATGTCACATAATGAGCTGTAGATGTAAATTAGAAAATGTATGGACAGTCTAAGTGACGCTGACTATTTTGCGACGGAGCTGTTTCCAGTTTCTTTCTCGGAAGGAAGTGGTATGGACTTTTATGAGGGAGGAACACATTTAGGTAAAAAAAAAGTAAATTATGAAGTTAGTCTCATAGATTTACAACAAAAGTCATAAACTTATAAGACTTTAGTCTAGTCTCAGACTACAATTGTTGTTTTGATAAAACCAAATTCTTCTGGATGAAGATATTTGAAATTTCTGTATCATATTTTATCCATGTTGCAAATTGCAGATGTTTGATTCAAGCAAGGGCCAGGGCAATGTGTTTGTAGCTCGAAGACTACCGTGCTGTGATTGCAGAAAGCTGTGAATTTTGTAGCAATGTTCCGCTGATGAGTTATTGATCAGGGAAAGCTGAATCTGTGAATATTTTTCTAACTTTACTGAAGTTCTTAATAAAGCCCCAGTTTCTGAGCTATCTTTCCTGAGTCCTTATACTTGTGACGTTGCTATGCTAATGTGCCAAAAGATGACATAGACCCTTATTTGTAAAACCTATACTAAAGTATAACTTCACAAGATTCTCCATGGTCCTTCATTTTGTACAGGCGGCTGCTGTTAGACTATCTATAGATCACAATTACAACTTTATTCTTGTATATTTACTTTTCTGTTTTCTTTAACATTGCCTTAGTCCTCTGTCAACTGCCTCATTTCCACCAGGCAGTCTGGTTCAGATTAGTCCGGTTTGGTACGGGTTGGCTTGGTCAAGCCTGGTCCTGTTTGCGTTTCCACAGCCAACTGTGCCCCCTTGTGGTAGGCGGCTTATAAGCTGGATGCTGACAGCCGCATGTAGTGTGACGCCACAGCAGCGCAACCCCACTAATAAATCCACCAAAGAAGAAAAACGCAGCACAATAAACAAAGAGCACCTATAGGAAACAACCAGCAATTCACTTCTTTGTGATTGGCATGTAGCTCTTTGTTACGAAGAACAATCAGGTTTTGTTTCAGAGAAGACTGTGTGCTGCAAGGAGAAATGCAGCCGCTGTTGCACGATAAGTGACAATTCTTTTGACCAATCAACGGTCTGCAGATGGGTTCAGTCTGGCACCCATACGAAAGGGTCCCAAAAAGTGGGACGGCTCGTCTCAGTTATTTGGGGGTCTGTGGAAGTCAGTGGAAACACAACAAAATGCACACCGTACCAAGACAAACTGAACTGTTCTGGTTGGTGGAAATGCGGCTATAGACTTCCTATAATGGACACATTTGGAGCCAAAGCTTACCTTTAATTTATGGAACCAGTTAGCTGAAACTTGAGGAATATAAGAACCCCAACCCTGCAGGTAGCTACCAATCAACCTCTGAATTCTGTAAATTTGTAGTTCTAAGATAAACACGACAACAACAATGTTAACAGAATTCTCCATCTACATCATCTAAAGCCGTGTTTCCACCAAGCGGTTCAGTTCGGTCCATCTCGGCACGGCACACATTTTACGGTGTTTCCACAGACTAACCACAGGACAGGACCGACCTGATCATGGGAGATGGAGCTACAACACAGCCGACCATTGATTGGTCGAAAGAATCGTCACTTACCATGTGACAGCAGATGTATTTCTCCTGGCGGCACACAGACTTCTCTGAAACAAAGCTTGATTGCAAAGAGCCACATGCCAATCACAAAGAAGACCAAGTGCTGGATGTTTCCGATAATTGCTCTTTGTTCCCTGTGTCGCATTTTTCTTCTTCTTTGGATTCATTAGTGGGATACACTGTTTCTCGCTGCTATGGCGTCACGCTGTTATGTTACTCATGCGGCTGTTGGCATCCAGCTCACTTGCGGCCTACCATGAAGGGGCATGGTTGGCTGTGGAAACACCAAGCCAACCCATACCAAACCGTACTGATTTTAACCAGACTACTTGGTGGAAACAGGGCTGAAGTCCACTTGACTGTTCACACTCCACCAATACAGGTGAAATGCTATTTATAGGGTTTGGAGATGACAGCGTATCCCAAATGTATCACCATGCACCAGATCAGCCAATAGAAAAGTGTAATCGCATTAAGTAGGGTTCTGATTGATTTGGGTCTCCGGATAAAGACCCAAATCAATCAGAACTATCAAAGGTTACTGTTTAAGTTAAAGGCTTCCCCCTGTTTAAGGTCTTTGAAACTGAAATTTTAATCTCTTACTATCTCATATCTAACAGACAGATGTGAAAAGACTTACATATCCTTCCCTCTCTTCTTTCTCTGAAAAACATGAGAGGGATGACGAACAAGACAAGCAACAGAAATAAAAAATAAAAAAATAAAAATTTGAGCTCTTGAAGAAGGACAAGTGGGGACAGACTGAAAGAAAGGAGACAAAGCAGGCAGAGAGTACTGAAAAAAAACACTTCCAAGGCTGCTTCTTCTACTGGCACTGAGTGTGATGTCCTTGCTGGGACTTTAAAATGCTCTTAGATGATAGACTAAATGACTGACTTTCAGAGGCAAAGCTGGAAGAGATGAAAGAAGAGCTGCTGGACGTAATTGGTGTGAGTCACGTCTTTCTGCACAACACTGCGGATGAAACAACCACTTCTTCTCTGCCTTATGGAGCTGTTTAAGAGCACAGCTCTCAAAAGGGAATCAGAGATATTTGAACAGTTCACAGACGCTGCTTTAACCTATTTGGATTGTTAGATGGGTGGAGCAGGACGGAACAGTGAGGGCTTATACGTCCTGTAACTTCATGTAGTTTTTTTCTGTACGAGCTGCAAATTAATCCTCTTCTTTTTCATTTCAAAAAATAAAAACAAAACACTTTTTGTGTGTTCAAAGCAAAAGAAAAGGAAGCAAGGTTTTCCATTAAAGGTGTAAACAACTTAACAAGCTGGTCAGAAACAAGCAAAAGTTGAATGGATTCCTGATGGACACACTAACCACCAGCTCCTTCACAGAGCGTGGCAGCTCCTTTCTATTCCTGGAAAGAGAGCAATTACACTGATGGACGAATGAGGGAAAAATGGAAGAAAGGACTGTTTGTCCTGCCCTGAAATAGGAGAGGGAGTGAGGAAAAAAATAGTTTGGGGGGTAGGTTGAGAGAACGTATTAGAACAGACGGAGCAGAAAGGGCTTCAAAGAAATCGAATCCTCCAAAGTGTAGGTGTGTAGGAAGTAATGTGTCGATCCCGCTGCAAATTCTGTCCATTTCTTGACGAGTGGGAGGCTTCACTTTCAAAAGAAAGCGCACACTCATGTCCATGCGTACAGTTACGCTCATTTAAAAAGTGACCTTTTGCAAATATGGGAAAATAAATTAGCTGTGACATTCAATTAAACTCACGCCTCCAACTCTAACGCTTATCAAAGCCACTTTGGAGAGACAAACACATGGGTGGCTGAAAAGGTTGGTTGTTTATGAACTTATACTTGGCTCAAGGATCCATGTCATTTGCATAATTACAAACAGTAGAAGGGTAATAGCGTTGGGATGAAAAATGGCAACATTAGCAATGCAAACCTGAGAAAACCATCTGTGATCTTTAAAAAAATGATCTAAATAATTTGTTAATTATGTCAAATCTAATCTGTTAACCATTATCACATTTCCTTAATGTGTTTTCTCTTCTATAAACAGCAGCTGTGTGGTTTTAAATGCCCAATGTGAAGGGTTTACAAGTTGATCTGATATGACGCAGCATTCCTGCGCTCACAATGTGGAGCAAACAATGAGCAATATAAACTGTCTGGGCCTAATCTGAGCAAATGGAAAAGGAAACACAAAATGTAAACAGTCGAAATCCTCTCAACATAACTCATGCTGCCCTCCAGCCAGAAAAACCTGTTCCTGATTACACCAGGCAGGACACCAAGTCATAAAGTACTAAAGTAAGTGCTAGAGCCTGACACACAACTTTAGAGCTTTATCTCACTGGAGCAATTACAGCCATTTAAATAATTTGATTTAATGACAAAAAAGACCAAATAATTTCAAACAAATCCTTAAAACCAAGGCAGGATTTCCTCCAGTGAGACCAGTTCAACAGCTGACTGCTAGAAAGAACTAAAACTGACCAAATCAAAGCAATAACATGCAGAAACATGAGGCAAACATAACTAAACTGACAGGAAAGCCTGTGGATTATACCACTCGGGGCTGGCCCTATGCAATGCTAGAAAGACATGATAAAGGCCAATCAAACAGAATGTGAAATCATTTTCAAAAAATGTTTGATAAAAAAATTGATTACAGCTTTTGTCTGAAGGTGTATCAGTATGGTGTCAAAATAATCGTGTTCTAAACAAGCAGCAACCTCCGGTCTAAGAAAATGAGACAATGCGGAAGTGCTTAAACCTGCTGTTTCTTCAGTGTCTGCTTGAGGCTGGCTCTGGAGGTACCGGGAGTCTTACACACCAAGCCAAAACCAAAGCAGAAATATTTACAGCCTAGTTCAAAAAATGTCTCCTGTCTGAATTGCTAAGTTTGCTATTGGTACACACTGTACAGGGGTGAACTTTTTTCTAACTTGGCAGTTCAGAGGATATTAAGATTGTAAGCTTGCCCAATCAAAGGCACAGCTCAGGTCACATGACCGACAGCCCTTGCCACTTCCAATATGGCCGCAATAACCGATTTGCTTCATTTTGTGTTTCAGGAACAGAAGGGGGGTGTCAAGGAGACTACATCCATTAATTATACAGTCTATGGTTCTAAATTATGTGAACATTTACCTTTTCTGTCAAGTGCACAAATGCAACCAAAGTATATCCCATAATGTCCCTGAATAAGGCCAAAGCTCTGTGCATTCAGCTGATGTCTTTGAATGGAAACATAATTTGGGAAAATGTGCTTCAAGAGTTTAAAAATGATATTAAAGGATACAAGAGTAGCTTGGAAGCCTGATATGGCGCATAATAATAGGTCAGAATGCACTGTAAGAAATGCTTGGGGTAAGAAAATAAGAGAAAATTCTAATTACATCATAAAAACCAATAATTATAAAATGCTGGTTCTGATCCTGCCTTAAGAAAAACCTGACAAATTTTCCCCATATCGCCCCCTAGTGGAGAACATGTTCATTGGTTTGAGTTTGTTGATGTTTACGCAGCAGGTAACACTGCAGAAAACTGACCACTGATTATCTGGGATCAAGAGACACCCGAGGAAGAGGTGAGCTTTTCATTCACAAGTTTTTTAATGATGGTACAGATGTGCTTGATGCCACTGAGTATTTTTTTAAGAAATCACTTAAAGAAAAAGTAAACAAATGGAGCATTCATGTTACTTTCATGGTTAGATAAGTCAGTAAGAGCTGCTGGCCCTTGGTCATTTTCACATATTCATATGTGGCCCTCATTAGAAGAAGCTGGGACTGAGAATCAGTGTACTGATGGCCTTCCCATTACCCTGTAGCTTTTGTTAAGTGCACACAGAAGATAATGTGTTCTCTTCATGAAACTAGCAAAATATTGTGAAATTGGGCAACTCATCTGCAGTGACACATAGACTAGCTTGTGTGCTAGCTTTACAAATAGTTTCTCAACAAAGGGCCTGACTGACATCTTGTTTAGGTAACACAACTTGGACCACCATTTACAAGTATGCTCTATAACCTCACTTTAAGAGAGCTGAACTATACCTGTTTGCAAATGAACAATGTGGACTATGTTGATGAACATGGTGAATGTGATAACTTTAGCCCCATTTGCACCAAGTGTTTCAGTTCAGTTTCTCTCAGTATGGTACACATTTACACACGTTTCCTTTGACTAATCCCCGATCAGGTCCCCAAATTACCGACCTGTACCATCCCACTTTTTGGTACCCTTCAGTTGGGGTGCCTGACGTGCTGATCCAACCCCAGAAGGTAGAGGTAGAAACACTGCAATCCATTGATTGGTGGCAATAATCAATACCCCCTGTGCGATAGCGGCTGCTGAATTTCTCCTGGTGGCAAAAACAAAGCTTGTCTTCCATCATTGCTCTTTCTTACTGGGTTGTGTTTTCTTTTTCATAGGACTTATTAGCGGGGTCTAAACATTCAGTTTATATGCAGCCTATCCAGAGGCACACGGTTGGTTGTGGAAACTGCTGTTAGCATTTAACCAAAATGCTCTGTTATGAGTTAAAAGAGCAAATCACAACAATGTATTTTTTGATACTATATAACTATCTTAGATAAATACTCTGGGTAAACCTTTTAACTGAGCAAAATATTAGCAGTGAACCGTGTTTCCATTGTTTCCCGTCTGTGTTTAGCTAAGCTAATTCCCCCCAACTGTAACCTCTGTGAGGTTGGTGCCTTATTAGAAAAAGACAGCGTTTCTTGCATTGCTATTGCCTTTGGATAATTAACAAAGAAAGGTTTTGACAAACACAAGTCTTACCTCATTTGATTTGGAAGGTTTTCAGATATTAAAAGCAGAAAATCTGTCTGCCTGAAGCCTCCTCTTTGTCCAAACAAAACAGGTTGTTCTAAATATCTGCCAGAGAGATAAATGTTCACGCACTCAGTGGATGCTCTTTTTGTCAAACCAATAAATTTCCTTAACGGTTCTGGCAGAATTAAATGTGCCATCAATGTTAATTAACAAACTTGCTTAAGAGCTTTTCTCACTTTTAGTCCCTTAATTACTTTACTTGATTAAATATTCCAAACGCTCCTCAAAATCATCAAACACACTCAGGGATTATTTGAATGCCAGCTCATTCTGTACTGGGCAGGGATACAGAAAACAGGAATGCCAAATCATGATGTTATTTTATGCTTAAGCTTTTAGTGCCACACCTAAAAGACACAGTTCACTACCAATCAAGGATTCTTAGACTCCGCTACATACTACATGTGTTCAAATGTTCCTTTTTTGTTTGTTTTCTTATGTTGTAAGAAACCCCTGAATCTATCTGTAAACTGATCTAAGTGGTCCGTATCGGAGAACAGAGTACAAAATCTTTATGAGATAAATAAATGAGATTAGATACAATTATGAGGTCACTTTGTCAGGAGCTCTTAACTGAAAAATACCAAACGTATCATATTTGATACATGAGTTTGAAGGACCTCTATCACATAAACATAATAATAGTTTCCTTCAAAACCTGTTTAAAATAAAAGAAAAATGTCTACCCCCTTGAGGGTTATGATACGGCTGCTCTCATTGAATCATCTAAACAGTTTTTTTTAGGAAAATCATTGCTAATTTTCAAAAAGTTGCAGTAAGAATGACATCCAAATTGTTGCTTGATTTTTAGAATTAGGGTTTTTTTCTGCATTAAAAAAGGCATATTTACTAAAAACTTTATTAAAACAAGTTGCCAAGACTGCTTAATTAATGTGATACAAAAGATATATTGTAAAAATTACTACAGCCATACTTTTTTATTTTGTTAAAAGGTTTAACATTTTATTTAAAAAATAGAATATTATGGCTTTTTTTTTAAATATGTTAGGCTTTACGTGGTTAACTGGTTTATGACACACTCAGTGCGTTTACAGTCATGCAGCAGTCTAATTTAGGTCATGGGGGGGGGGGGCTAGTCTTGTCTGCCATACATGCAGTAAAGAGAATCAGACTTCTGGCAGTGAAAGTCTCACATTTCGATAGGTGGCGCTGTGTCCTTTCATGATAAACAAAGCTGGGGGCATATTAAACTAGTTTTGGTTCATTTGAAGAAGAAGAAGCAACATTGTATTGACGATGAATGAGATGGAAGCAGCTGTAGCTCTTTATGTTTTTATTTATGGATGTGCTATGATATTTGTTTGTTGTATTAGGGCCATAGACTGTGTGAGCATAGCCTTTTCATCATGGTCATCTACTTCCTCTTCCCGCTAAACTCCAAGGCGTACCAAGACCTGCTGAATCCTGCTGAATAGTTGCCTTATCTTTGTTTGTTGATCAAGCTATGCTCAATTCAGTCTCAGCTGTTCACATGCATTTTTGATAGCCTAATCTCACACTGATCAAACTCATAGTCCAATGTCATTTTTTTATTTATTTATTTGTTTATTTACATTTTTCATTTTTTCATTTTTTTTCCAATTTTATTTTCTTTTTATTATTATTATTGTTATTTTGTAATGGTCCAATGTCTTGAGCTGCATGTAAAGATACTGGCTGGTGGGGCAGGCCTCAAACAACAAGGTCTATCCCCAATAGGCCTCTAGAGGGCTGACTTATCAGGGGAAAGGGGGTCTGTGGCACGTTGAGTCTTTAAGAGACAGCAGTTTAAAAGAAGGACTTCAGACAAAGGCTAAAATACAAGTTTCCAAAACACCAGTGTAAGAAAAATAGTTTTTTTTTTTTTTTTCTGTAAATACAGTAAAGCTGCTTCAAGGTACTGGAAGGAAAGTATGAAGCCTAAAAAAGCCATGAAGTACAAATACTGGTTGTATCACTGTTTAAGTTTGTACACCAAGGTAATATTGAGTTACATGCATTATGGCACTAATACAATAAAAAGTGTACCAGTGCCACCCACTCACTATTCACAAGACAATACATATGTTAACCATCTTACTCATGGAGATTCCTCATGAAGTAATACAGCTCTGCTGTGCTTCTGATTTAAAATTCAAATATTCTAGATAATCGCTATAGGCATTCGTACAACTGTTTAAAACTGCCATTAGTCCACAGCTTGGTCAAAGAAAAATAGGCAGAAAACATGAGCAGCACTGGACCATTGCGGGATCTTTAGTTTATCTTAAGTAGACCAGAGAACTGAAAGTTTTTCTGGTTTTTAAGTCTTTCTTTTCACAATCATTTTGGCACCTCCAGACTGCCTGAAGATAAATACAGTTGCTCAATACATGTTTATTCCCATGTACCTTAGTGTTTTTTACTGTTGTCCCTGGGCTGTTATGTCACGCACAGTTTCTTTCAAATTCTGTAATAATTCATTAGAGGTGACAGTACATCAGGGCTGCAGTTTGATCTGGAGTCAGATCGACGAGGTGACACATATCTTGGGGGGTCTCAGAACAGAGAAGAAAAAAATTAGATTCAGGTTTCGACTGTAAGGACGGATGTATGTCATCTCAGTGAGTGAATGAGCCTTTTCTCCTTGTTGTGCTTAAAATCTTCCCGCTGATGAGGGGGTATGTCTTCCCAGGCTGCAGGAGGATTGTTGGTATACTGCTGCTCTGTCACATCCCCGTTTATTCTCACGCATCATCAAGAGGAGGGAAACTGTGAGTCATCCTTCACTGCAGAGAATTTAGTAAAAATTGATTTTCTTTTTCTTCCTTACACCAGAGACCCAACATAAGCTCGATCAATTCAACATCTCTGCCCTCAAGGCTCAAATTAAGAAACATGTTTGGAGCTCTTTGGACAGTTTGGACTTACAGTACTTTAGTGCATCTTGGTTGTTTGCATTCATGGCGTGTGACTTTTACTTCCATCACACAGAGGTGATTCTATGTGCATGTGCATGGCTGTACACAGCATGTGGAATCAAAGTAATTTGCAGATGACAGACCAGTGTGACAGTGTGCCTCTGTCTGTTTGCACAGAGAGACAAATGGATGACAGGAAGGGTGTCCAGCAACAGGTGATGGGTGGGTGGGTGGGGTGGGGGCCTGGCTTGTGTGGTCCTTGGCTCTCTCATCATATCGATCTCCTTTCATCTTATTTAGCTCCAGCCAAACCTCACAGCTTGGCATTGACTCAAGGTTATAACACCTAATTTTTGCTGCTACAATGCAAAGTCTGAACAAAGCTGCTGCTGGCGCCTGGAATCTGCTCATATGACTCCAAAACAAGTGTTTTTCATCAGAAGTTAGACTGATCTGTTGAGAAAACTCATCAGATTTCTTTGAGGAGGCAAAATCCCCTAAGATAAAATGTATTTAATGTGAAAAACACATTATTAGTTTTGATTAAAGCTGCTTAAAGTTAAACTGTTGGAATCCTTTTTATCTTTCTTTTGGGTGTTTATCGCCTGTCCTTCATGTTTTGCTTATTTTCAACATGCCAGCTTCTGTTCTGTAACACAAAATCTGTTCATAAATAAAGTGTTGGAGTTGACATTCTGCCCATGCACAAACTCTACCATCTGTTGTTTACACTCTGCTACCCCTCAAAGATATCTGACAATGACACAGCTGCCTCTAACTCGGAGGTGACACAGACAGCGGGACTCAGTGAGTGATGTCACTAATTGCCTCTGCACTTTACCTGAGCTGCACCGGTCAAACAAAACTCACACTGACGCGGGGAAATATTCAGAACCCGATGCAAAAAAAAAAAAAAGATGATGATGATATTTCTGTTAGAGATGGTGAAACAAATGAGCACAGCTGCAAGTCAAACATACAGTCAGTGGGTTATAACTGTCCAAGCCAAAGGGTTCAATCCAGGCTGACTTTGAAAAGTACAGAAATTATAGAGACAAGAAGCTGGAACCCCATTTTTCATGCACTGCCACAAGTTTTATCTATTTTACACATGTAAAATTTTAGGATGCTAATGGGAAATAACTTTACTTTCTCACTTAATAACTCCCGATTTAGTTTGTATGGTGTGTCAGGTCAGGTGGTCAGGATAAGGGAGATAAGATTTAGTTGATACTAATGCTCTTCTTGATTCTGGTTATGAGTCAGGGCCTATGCACATTCAGTCATGAAACAAACTGGACCATTAGTCCAGCCTTAGCCGCATCCACGACTGCAAATAATCGTAATTAAGCCGTGAAAGAGACACAGGTGTAGATAAAATCATATTTAAGGGGAACCTCCTGGAAAACCCCATCAAACAAATTTGAAGCGCACCACTCTACCATTCATAAACAGTAATAAAACTGGCAGGCGGTAACGGTGTGACTGAGAGAAGATCATGAAGAATATTTTTTAGCCAGAGAAATGGAGATTTGATTATAAGAATACACAAAAAGCTGTTATCGGTGAGTTAATCAGGTAAACAAAGAGAAAGAGAAAGTTTGGGGATCTTGAATAAAGTAAGTGTGTGGTGTTTCCTAGCGCACAGTAAAAAACCTCAGTAATAAAATCAGTAATATGGAAGCTGTTAATGAACTCCAGCATTTCATCACATGTATCTTGGAAGAACCCAGTATTAAAGCAAAGAGCGAATCAAACTTATGAAACTTGCCATCTTTCCAAAGGATTGTCCTCCGTCTTTGCATATTTCGTCTCAATTGATCACACATCATGCAATGCCTGCCTATAAATAGCCAGACAGGCACCGTAATCCTGCTGTTAGTGCCTGTAGTGATGGGGTCTACCTCTGTTAAATCTAACGCTATTTTGGGCTGTTAACCTTGCTTATGCATACCACTAATTAACTTTTTTTGCTGTTAGTACAAACGGTCCATTTCCCCCGCCAATGGCTTGTCATACCAGATTCTTAATTCATTCCCTTATCATTTCCTCCTGTGAATACTCGGTGTACAGGAAGTCTGCTTTACTCGTTTCTGAGTCAACAACATTCTATTGAGTTTATAAGTACATAAATATGAAATTGGATCTGAATATCTCTGGATGCAAATAAAAACAAATAAATAAAAGTTGCACGTCATGTGATGTCAATGTATTGTTTTGTTATGTTATTGAGTGAAGTAGGCCATCTAGTGTCTCAAAGTGGTTACAGCATTATTTTAAGTTGTTTGGAACCTTGCCATAGCTATTAAGTCAGCCATGAGCCTGCATGTAACTTTTTTTGTGTTTTCCTGTTTTGGAGACAATTGCCTGATAGTATTTTGAAAAATTTCAACAAGGTTACTGAGTGTGTTAATGGCACAGCATGTCTCTTTAAGAATCTGTTTTTAAAAGGATGAAGTAGCACTTGTTTCCTCTCAGCCATGTAAAGAAAGTCCAGATTTATTAAAGCTGCATTTTACCAGATAAAAAGTTAAAGTCTGTGCACACAGCTCTACATTAATTATGAAAAGGACTCTGTCAGCTTATCTTTTGACATTAAGCTAATGAATCGTGGTCAAAAGAACAGAATGATACATTCATCAGAGAGAACATCAAAATAATACAAACATGAAACAAAAAACTTAGACTTTCAGCAACAATAGCAAGTCGAGCAGAGTTTCAACCTTCAATTGCTTTAAAGCAAAAAGAGTTGTGCACTTGGGAGAGTGTTGCTAAGCAACACAGTGAGGCTTTTTTTTGGGTTCTTATCATCTATCATTGAGTGTGTTGTTGTACTCACCTGTCTCAATTTGAGTCTTCTGAACTGCAAAGTCATCCTCAGTCTGCCTCGAATTGAAATTCTTGTCTCAACAATTCTTTTAAAGCTTCATATTTTCATTCAGCCGTGTTTTTCCCACTGGAGCCTGTCCACAAGAACAATCACACTGCTCACACATTTTGAGCTAAAGGCACAGAGGAGTCACAGCTCTTTTACAGGTTATGAAAAACAACAGTGAGCCTTCAGGATCCAAGCTGAAAGTCTCTGAGTGTAAACACGGGGTACTAGAGGATCAAGCATCAGGATTATAGCATTTAACTTGTCATTCTACATAGTCTGTATGAATTTACTCACAAAGTGTGCCAGCAGGTGGCGCTATGAATCTTTTGAGAAACTTTTTTAAACAACCAGCTGAAGTTACCTTTAAGCCTAGAACTACAACTATGTTCGTCACCTGGCCTCCTTGTAGACCTCTTGCACATGACATCACAATGGTCATGTTCCCTACCTGATAACGATGCTAAATGAATAGTCTTTTCCACAAAATTATGTGGAAAACTCAGTGGTGAACTGTAATCTACCTGTTCTACTATGATTATCTCTTACCGTGCAGTAGCGTGTACAACCAGGCCAAGCACAACCTTAAATCATAGGTTAAAAGAAAGGGAATGATGGAGTGAATGATGGAGTTTAAGCAGGTCTCCAGCAGTTGTATTGCTTATCTATTAACAAACGTATTAACAGAAATTCACAAATCTCCTCTTAGAACTATTAGGGTACAGAAAAACAAAAAAACAAAATAGCAGTGTTGAATTATTTTCCAGCCTGAATCTCCAGCTGTGAGAAATGTAGCCATATGTGGAAGGGCTGAAAACCGCAGTTCATCCAGTGTCCACCTGAGGGTGGCTCTGGAAGTACCAGAAACCACATACACAACAAGTCAGGTTAGACAATTTTACAGCAGAAATTCGAGCTAGTTACAAAAATATGACTTCGCACTCAATAACTCATTGAAGATAAAGAGTTTGCCAAACCAGAGGCACAGCTCACCTGACTAGCGGATGGACCACCGTTAGTCAGTGTTCCCGGTATGGCACCCATCAGAAAGTGGCTGCCAAACTCTGTATCAGAAACAGAGGTGTGACGTCTCACTCTCTGATGATGATAAAACATACTATTAAGTTGACATACAAGAAAAAATACACAACCACCAAAATTTAAAATCAGAGACTGGTTTGAACAGTCAACACCCAGACAACAGTCCTTTCAAGATTTTCTTCATACATATAATTTGTGAGCTCCGGTGAGGTAACTCACCTCATTCAATGGTCACCATCGTTTGTGTTTAGTAACTCCTTTGTGCTACTTTCTGTTACTTCTGTCTCTTCAAAATACACTTTGAACTAAATACCAAAAATGCGTCGTAGCCTGTTACTTCTGACATCCACTGACACCAAGCAACATCATACCGGACATTAGACTTCAAGCTCCAGCCTGAATAAGTTCTTTGATAGGATCCATAAAACCACTGTATTTTCAACACTGCCTTGGTTACAAACTGGTTGTTTCCCCTAAAATTG
The DNA here is from genome assembly GCF_033239565.1 of Halichoeres trimaculatus. Taxonomy (NCBI): domain Eukaryota; kingdom Metazoa; phylum Chordata; class Actinopteri; order Labriformes; family Labridae; genus Halichoeres; species Halichoeres trimaculatus. Next base: position 19,171,843 of record NW_027437199.1, read on the forward strand.
GCCAGCCATGACTTTGCATCTATGAAGCAAATCTAAACACTTGTTATTCATTTCCTTCTTTTGTCTCTACATCATGTATGTGCATTTGTTTCTGTAAAAGAAACATGCTGAGGATGCAAAAAGATTTACACTCAAAAGGTATGAGACATGTAAATCCACAAATCACAGCTACCAGAGCTAAATGTGCAAGAGAGAGAAAGCGCATGGATGATTCACACTTGCTATTTGCACTGTGCTGACAAATTAACAAGGATTGATCAATGGTGATGAGATGCCAGCTGTGTGTATCAGCTGTTGTAGACAAAAAACAGAGACATGTACAGAATTTAGATCCTGGAACTGAGGTATGATAATAGTCGAAGTATGATTTTGTGGTGTTGCTTCAGAGTGGGCTCACTGTTATTCTCAATAACTGCAGGGGGTTTCTCTAATGTTAATGTAAATGTAATACTTGTTGAAAAAAATATTTCTGAATGATTGCACAATTTAAAAAACATGAGAAAAAGTCCTATTTTTAATACATATATTAATGGTTAGTCATCTCAAACAAGATAAATTTGTTAATAAGGTCGACTCACAGCCAGTTTTTATATCAGCCATATCAAACTGGACGAGAAACAAGACAAGTATTGTGTTTTGAATTTTCCACTATTGCAACTTGAAGTATTCACTCTTTACAAGCCATTCAGGTTTCATGTTTGTCTTTTATTGAGACAAAATAAGACATAAACACTTGATTAGATTTTAGTTTTTGCCATGCATAAATTAAAGCAAATTAAATGAAGCCGAGGCTTTGCTGAACTTGGTCCTGGAGTAAAAAAAATCTTTGCTCTCCATGCACTGATTGAGCTTTGCTCTGCAGTGTGTGTTCTCATGTATAATAGGTTGAACTGTCCCTTACACTCTGGTTATAGCAGGTTTGTCTGGTCCTGTCCTTGACATACTTAGAGGACTGTCACCTCATGCCACAGATTCCCGCCCTGGACACGGCGTCCCTGTCACAGTTTTCTACCTGCCCATTTCCCTGAAACTGCTGGGTCAATGGCCTTCCACTCACTCAGTCCAGTCTTCAGAGAAACCAAGAGATATGAAGAGATGGAGACAGAAATAGAAGTGGCACAAACCCTCCTCAGTTCCTTCCCTTGAACAGTTTTGACTAATGAGCCAGTATAGCAGGAGGGTTAACTCCCAAAGGCAGCACTGGGCGCCATCAGTGCGCCCTTCTCGTTGCCCTATTTTTCCTTTTTGTGTTGGTGTGTCCTCATATTAGTGGGCTTCTGTGCATGCAGTGGACATGAAATGCTTAACCAGGGCTGGGAACAGTATGTTTTATTATTATTTGTGTCCAAACACTTAAATGAATGTCTTAAGAGGGTCACACTTGATATTGTGTTGTTAAAAAGGTCTGACACTTATCTGAGTGAAAGTGTGCATTTGTAGTGTGTATTATTTGTCTGTGTGTACCCCTTCGTTGGGTAAGGTCTTTTTTTCCTGAGGTCTGAATGTTTACATGTGCCCCTGATGTCACCTTGACTGTTCAGAGGTTGATACGACCATTTGGGTGTGTGCCTTAACATGACATGACCTTTGATAACTTCCCTTGCTCTAAAGTTCAGCGGAGAGTTAGATTTCAACAAGGGAACTGAGTTATGTATAATTCAGTAAACAGAATGTATTTTTTGGGACAGACCAAGTCTCAGTTTAAGGTTTGGAGCCTCTACAAAACAAGAGCTGTTAATATTTACAACCCTAACACTAAAACAGCTGGAACTCTGTATAAGAGATACAACAGATTTTCATGGTTTGCAATTCATCCAGTTCCTGTATAGACTTTATTTATTTTTAATGTAAGTGCCTGTCAAATGGATAGCTTGCACATTTGAGAGGGAAATATTTAAGCCAGGCAATTTCTCACAGTGTCTTTTCCGGGAAGATTTTAATCTATATTTTAGCCAAACGAGACTACATTCTGCATGTATAACAACAGCATGGCTCTGTAGTAGAAAAGTCCAGATGCTAACCCACCCTGCATACAATACTGATTTGTCACCTTTTGACAACATTTGGAAGAACATGAAAAAAGGAAACACCTTAAAGACAACATCATCACACTTTTGAAAATTTAGAAACTGATCTTCTCAGTCTCAAGAAAACATTCGGGCCATAATTCATGCATTGACTGTTTAGGACTTCCCACAGGGATTTAGATGCACTAAACCAGCAACTCAGTGAAGAAAAAAGAGACCCCCAATGACTGTTTAAACTTAAGGTGGCTGTTACTTCAACTTTTCTGCTGACACTGTTCTGAAAAGTTAAAACACCTCCAGTTCAGATCCTTCTAAAGCAAAAGTTTTGTGGCGCACATTTTTTCTAAACCTCTTCCAAGCTTACTTTGCCTCAAATTCAAGGATGTTGTTGAATAATGTTTCCATTGATCACAATATTTAAATCAGGGTACTTCACCCAAGGTGCTTTGACGTTTGACGCCCATCCCTACCATACTATTTACATAACAAGGATAGCTAGCTTAATGCTAATCAGTCAGAACGCTGGTTACCCAACAACACCACACCCCCGCCACTTCCCAAAACTCTCTTTGAAGTGAGTGGAAAATGCTGAAGTATTTACACTTTAGTCACTCCTCTCAACATCTGATCCCAGAGTGGAAGCAAATCAAACTGCTGCTGCTTCCTCTGTTTTGATCCATTCAAACAACTTTTCTAATGTGATTCTACAGGGTGGGTCTTGAAACATACATTAGCGCAGATAGATGGTCATCAGCAGCTGTCAGCTTGTGTTTTTGTCTCCATGTTGAATGTAGAGAAGGACTGGAGGATGAAGATTACCCCTTTAATTCCCTCCACACTGTTGTCAGACATTCTTCCTTAATGTGTTTTCACAATTTAACGCAGGGCTTGAACTCACACAAACACACTCATTCACACCCCGGGAGTCTTTTAACAGCTTCAATTAGGAGAAGGCAGCGTCCAAAGTCCCGTCAGAGTCAATCTTAAACTTTTGGCTGGTTGCCCTTTTCTTCATGTGGAGCCAAGTACCCAAATATGCTCCCAGCAGCCTGAAAGTGACCCCCTCTGAAGAGAAACTAAGCAGCTAAGAAGAGGTCTCCTTAAGGGGAAGTTCAGGGGTCAGTATGTGCTAAAGCTCAGGGAGATTTATTGTTACAGGCACACAAAAGATCATCAAGCTTGGAAAGCTTTTCTTGTGGTCAAGAGGTTAGTCTGCCTGCTCCCAGGTTGAGGACATGGTTTTGAAATGAGGAGATTCTGGGATGTTTGATGATTTTTTTATAAGGTGCAGGGGAAGGATGATAGGGACAGACGATACCACGGATGGAGAATGTTCTGTAGCCATGTTAATGCTACTGTATGTAATATTTTAACCTGAGTTTATCTTGGTACAAAGAGTAAGGAAACTTGTGTTTAGGAAGTAATTTTTTTGTTGTAAGAATGCTGGTAATAAATCATGCTGTTGGAAAGCCTCTTCATTCACTTTTTTTAATTGTTGGATGAGCCCCTCAGCTGGTGTTGGTTGTACCCATTAGAAAAATCAGCCAATTTTCTCAGCCAATGTCAATCCTGCCTATCCATCCTTTGTGATAGAATAAGCAACACATTGCAGCCTAACTTTGACATAACAAGCCCAAATCTCTGTGAAAAACAAACATACAAAACACAGAGACCTGATGATCATATAGACCACACTGCCCTCAAGTGTTATAAAGGAGTACTGCAGCATGACTCACACTGCTTCGGACCATGTAGTGCTCACAGAGTTTGTTAGGCACTATGACATAGGTAGTATAAACCAGAAATTACCCCAAACCCAGAAAGATAATCTCTCTTTATTTGACCTTCTTAAACTCATTCAATATTTCTAATCTTTGTTATGGTTTATTTGTTTTTGTTTTGTTTTTGTTTTGTTTTTCAAGAAAAAAGAACATTTCATGACACACTTCTTGATTACTCACCAGTTACACAACAAAGAAATGTCAGTTTCTAAAAAAGAAAATATAAAAGATAGGAATATAAATAAATTGCATAATGAACAGATGGATGTCTTGATCACTACACTCTGATGTAAATCTCATCTAACTAATCATTACCAAGGAGGTTATGTTTTTGGGAGAGTTTTTCTGTTTGTTTGTTTGTGAACAACATAACTCAAAAAGTACTACACAGATCTTCATGAAACTTTCAGGAAACGTTTAAAATGGGATAGGGAAGAAGTGATTGTGAGATAGGGCCTTTTTCAACATATGTGTATATAACTCCACAATAAATGGTCAGATTGCTTTGCAAAGCAATACAAGACAAGGTCACCATAATTTCTGACAGATGTAAAAGTATGATCCAGATCCTGGTAATATTCTGGATACTAAGATCTGGAATATGAAATATGTACTGGGTCATCATGATTTTCAACACTGTCAGGGAATTAACTAATCATACTAACCTGCAAATTGTAGCTGACTATCTGCTGAAAGGGAGTATAACATTAAAGTAGGACTAAAGTGTTGGCGACAATCACAATATGCTTGGTGGAGGTCTGCGCTCTCTGAGTGCTTTCCAAGTAAAAAAAAAAATTATTCCTGCTTTAGCCTGTTTCCACTGAGCATCTGTTAATGGTTTGTATCCTTCGAGTTGACAGTTAAAATTTACTTTGATAATGTTTCCAATTTGATCTTTAAAAGTTTACCAAAACTATCATAAAAACATGATAAACTGATAGCACTTATACATAAAGCGCTTTTCTATATGCTCAAAGATGTTTGACATGTTGTTCAAAGCAGGAAAAGGAATAAAGTACAGAAATCTCAAGTGTTAAAGGCTGTTTCTGTTATGGCAGGTGTTAAGTAGGTTTTGAACAGAGTAAGAAAGAATTTCAGGAGTTTGGATGGAGAACGTTCCAGAGAGTTGGGGAGATGATGGCAAAAATTTGTCCCCTGAAGTGCAGAACTTGACAGGAGGTTGGCATCTAATGATTGGAGGTGGGAAGTTCAGTTGACACAGAGGAGAAATTTTGAGAGTAATGTGTTTGATCCTCTATTTTTCTCATACTGTCTCAGACATTATGTAACTGTGGGCTCTTAATCAAATTAAGAAAAAAAAGGGGTTATAAAGTACCTCATTTCTTTACTTTCATTTTTTAATAACGCAAAAAAAAAAAGTTTCTCCAGTCACCTTTAACGGTATCTAGCAATGTTTTGTATTTAATGTATTTGTGCATAAGACCTTGTCTTTGATCAAATGTAAGTATTAATCGTTTTCTTTAAAGTTACATGAATATTTTTCAAATTTTAAAGTCACTTAACTGAGTCAAACTTAAAGAGACAACATATGAAGACCTACCAAAATAAACTTGTGTAGACGGAAAATGCTCAAAGATAGTTAATAACACGGCAGTGCACCAATCACGGACTGATCGATGCTGTGGCAGCTCAAAGGTGGACCCATTAATCAACCTGCAGCAGTCCTGTCTGATTCACTGCCCACACACACACACACACACACACAGTGCTCCTCAAGGTGTAATTGCTGACCATCACACTTGGCAGCTAGACCACAGGGCACGCCTTTCAGATTGACAGGTACTGAACCAGGACCTGAACCTTGCAGCAATGAGAGAGGCTGAAACAAATGCGTCACTTCATAGGAACAACTGAGGCCACCACTCACCGCTGTCAGCTGGTGAATCTGACGGAGTCTTTGGATGAATGCACCACAACTCGTTCTCTAATTTTGTTTGTTCCCAACATAGACAAAGATGTTTTATGCTGTTTCTTCTTTGACCCTTCAACAACAATTCCCTCATTCAAAACCACGTGTTGGAGAGAGGCCATCAAACTTCAAAGTTGGATATTTGATCATTATTCCTCTCATGTACACTTTTTAAAGGAGACCATGTTACCCCACCCATTTGACCATACAGCAACAATAAAATTGGAGCCCGATGGTAAAACACGGGCCATGTATTTATTTAAATACACCAGAAAAAGTTAAAATCTTACTGACCAAACACTGGTTGGCAGGTCACTAGTGCCACCATGTGGTTATCAAAGGAACTTAGGGCTAGACTTCACCAAATCCAGTCAAACTTTTTCCAGAAGAAAGACCTGCACAACATATTTTGTTTATTCATTTTGAATGTCATGTTTGGAACTAACGTGGATTAAGGCAAAGATTATTTTCTAAATTGTTCTTTAAGGCAGATTATATACATAACCATCTTCCTGTTCAAGTCAAATTTATCTGGATTTGTTGAGTGTTTCAGCGAAGGGCTGAAACATTGGTTCCTGACTACCACACTGACCCTTTAATAGTTTTTCCATGCTCCCTAGTAATCTTGATTTACTCGTTTATATTGTCCCCTAAGTAAATAATCATTTATATTACTAAGAAATTCATTTCATGTCAATCTTATTCATTATTTCCCGGTTTACATGTTTATTCTTGCTGTACTTACCTGTAAGACTGTTTTTGTATTTTAGTAAGTTATATCACACATCTCAACTCAATGCAAAAAACACATCATTTTATTCTGCTTGGAATTTTAAAAGGTTTAAGGCAAATGAAAACCCAGCCAATGATTCAGTTTCAATAAAGCAAATTTATTAAACATATCTGTTCCTGGCAAATTCACAACTTAATTTTAGTCTAAAAGTTAAATTGGTAGTAGAGACTACCTGAACAAATTTGAACACAAATTAAAAAGTACTTTAACAATCGGTATTTGAACCATCTAAAAAAAAAAAAAATTAAAACATGAACAGACAACGAATGTCACCTCGTCTCTGTCACATGATGACCACTTCCTCGTTGTGCTGCTCCTCTTTATCAGCTCAGGCCTGTGATCCAGCAGAGGCGACCTGGAAAACGCTCAAGACAACAGTGACTGTGGTAAAGCTCAACATTGAATCACAATGTGCTGCTATTGCCATTAAAGACAATACCTGCCCGGTTTTACCGAGAGTATCACAATCCTTTGCCGGGGCTCAGGCCGAGGTGCGCTTCGTTTCCCTTCATTGCGCCACGCACGGGTGGGGAGCGCGTCATGTGGGCGGGCACCTTCCAGTGCGCCGCTGTGAGACAAATAAAGCCCATACATGAATCATGTTTCACATAAATAAGAAATGACATGGTAAGAGGAAGGCTAACAAGATACATGCACAGCAAATGTTCACAACGCAAGTTCACACCTTTTCATGTGTCTGTATTTCAAAAGTCACAGCTGGGGAAGGGCGTCAGACCAGTACCGCGTGGCCACGTAGACCAGTTCATTCCAGTCACCAGTATTGGTCGAACACCTCCTCGAAGTCCTGCATTTGAAAGTCGATGCTGCTTTCGTAACGAGAGTCCAACTCAGCATACACACTCTTTGGTGAAAGGCAGTCACGATACAAGTTATTATTTCTTACATCTGTAACACTCTGGATGCCGTCCGTCGTCACGTCTTCATAAACTTTGCTCATGAGATACTGAGTTGTGTTTCCGGGCGCCATTGCTCCAAGTGGACGGCTGTGTAACCAGGCCGCAGCGGGACTTGAGGTCTTTTTATCCTTTCTCCCGATGACTTCAGTGTCCCTAACCCGCTTCTGTTCCCGGCGGAGATATTTAGGGGCGGTTGTCCTCACAACATTTACACGACACAGCTTCAGGGCCTGCTCCTCCTTGTGAGCAGACATATGGATCGGTTTCCATCTCATCTTTGACACAGGTTTGTCGTTTCTTCTCACACATTTGGTTTGAATGGGTTTCGAGTTGATCTCCATAGTTTCGATGCACATTTCTGTCAAAAAAAAATCCGTAGAAAAAAATATCCGCTTTCGGATGGGTGACTTCAAGCTGCAAGTTGGTCTAAAAGTTGCCAACCTGGGTAAAAGTTGTTTGGTTAGGTTTTTTTTAAAAAAAGAGAGAGAGAATTTGTTTACGAACTACAAAATATAAACTCTCTAAGACGCTCAAATCTTTTTAAGTTGGCTATTAAGGATCTCCTGCTGTACGTCGTGTCCAACTCACCTCCTGAGAAAAAAGTATGGGACAACGTAATACCCACGCTGCAATATATGTCAGAAAACTCCCACAATCCTTTGCCCTATAGAACAAACGGAAGCACTGCTTGAGCGTGCTGCCACCTACTGGTGTGGAATGATGAAACCGAAACTCATTCAAAAGTCTGCTACAAGAGGAAACAAAATAATAATAATAATAATAATAATAATAATAATAATAATAATAATAATAATAATAAAAACAATAGATAAACTAGAGATAGATAAACAATTTAGACAATAGACAAAATATCAGAAAGATTAGCGTGGAAAAAGATAGGCAGCCACACATGAAGTCATCTACAGGTTTTTTTCAAAGGTTCCTGAGGAGACTTTGTGTAGATGTTTCATGATGAAGCAAGTCAGTCATTCATGCAAAATAAAATGATAATAAAAAAAATCAATTACCGATTAAAAACGAGAAACAAAGTACTTGGCCTTTCGTAAAATTAATCAGATTTTTTAAAGATTGAAATTAGGCTACATTGTGAGCTTTCTGGGTTTTATTTATTTATTTATTTATTTATTTATTTATTTATTTATTTATTTTACATAATTTCAAATTTTTCCAAGGTCCTTTCGTACTGTGAACTAATGATGAATATCCGGAAAACCCAAAATTCATCTAGAATAATAATTTTGCACCAACAAACAAAAAAAAAAAATCTACATCCATTTCTACTTGGTTAAATTAGCGTAGTTGATATTTCACTCCACAAGATGGCAGACTGCACCATAATAAAATGTGTCTTGTACAGAGTGTGACCTTTTGTAAGAAACACTAGAGGGCAGCACATGGATGTACTGAATGTTGATTGTGGCATAAGAACTGAAACTGTACTGATAGACTGTGACATACTGAAAGCGATATACTCAGTCCTCCAGTGAATGTGTTTCTGTGTTTAGATTTTTGGGGGTTGGTTAATTCATTTCAGTGGAATTTTATACCCACAAGGCAGTTTTACTGAGATAAGTATGCTTTTCAGAACCTTGACATTTGGAGACTATCCCTCAAGTAGAGAGTCAAGAGATCTTGGGTAGCCCAGCCTTTAAATATTCTTTTTATCCAGGTTCCAGGTTCATAATCCCATTGTCAATTACACAAGAGGGCCTGAGGAACGGATAATTTTCTGCAAGTAAAAAGATACTGGAAGTAAAAGTTTATAATGTTATTTGTGGGTACTAACTCTTTTCCCTATAATTCAACACGCTTACTGCATATTTGCCACCTTGCACCACAGACACCTTCTTTATACTATGCACATTTATCTGTAAAGATAGGTTTATCATAAGAGCAGTGACAATAATATGAGCTGGTTGGTACTTGCTTTCGTTGCAAGTAATAGTTAAAGGACACACAGATCTAGATTTAGATTAAAACCATGTAACAGAGTCATTGATCTGTGTTTAGTTTAACCTCTGTTGAGCTATCAGTCTGTGCATATTCCCTACCTTTACTTTGAACAACACATTTCCTGTACTAAATTTTTCTATAGCTTACATATTTTCTTCTAGTTAATATAATTCTACATTATTTATATTTATTTATTGTTGCTGTATATGCTGTTTATTGCTACTGTAATTCTGTAAATTTCCCTTTTGTGGTACAGAGTAAAGAACCTTGTTATCTTATTTCGTTGATACCAATGTTAATTCAGTATCAAAAGTGGAGTGATACACAAGTTTATGGTAACAGTGCATTTGCATTTCTACCTCATATAAACACAAGTGTAATACTGCCTGTCCAATAAGATTATCTGTCTGAAGAAAAAAATAATTAGAAATTAAATTTGTACTTATTTTAAGGGTATTTTTAAAAATATGGACATATTCTATGACATAGTTTATAACTCCAGCTAACATTTAGTTTGAACTACTTCTGAGCGGAAATGAAACAGACACAAACTGAAAGCATTGTTAGCTGACTTACAGTAATGGTACCTACATATCAGTTACGTCACTTGAAAGCAGTTCTGTTAGCTTGCTCATAGTGTTGTTGGCTAGTCAACTATATTGTTGGATAGAATACGGTTATCTATGCTGGCCAACAGGCTTGTTAGCTTCCTTTTGGTAATGTTAGTTTAGATAAACACACCGGTGAATTAATCAGCCTGCAAATACAGGAACAAGTATAACTTGTACTGAAACCACTCCCAGGAGTATTTGATGAAGCCAGGTTGGCCTGTGTCTTGCTCTGGTTGGTAGAGCCATTGTTTGACCACAGCAAGCTTTTTGGAAGAGGGCTGTAATGGATGGATGATGGTATCTTGAGCATGATGCCACATACTTACTCTTGTTTTTCTGTGCTCAGTGTCGGGCAAACAGCCAAAAGATGAATATCTCCTCCAAGACAGATGATCAGAGTCTCTGAGAGGCCCAACATAGACCCAGTGCCTTGTGAAGACTTACTCCTATTTCTGGTTTGAACATTGGCATTGTGTGGTTCACACATCACTCTCCAACTCTCAGCAGCAGCAGCCTGTCTTTTTTTTTCAGTCCTTCACAGCATCCGATCTCTAACTGCTCCCAGAAATGCCTCTGAATGAAACAGAATCAAATGTTTAAGATAAAATCTGTAACCATCTGCTCTGATGGTTGGCAGAGATAGCTACTCCATTTGGAAAAGGAGAACATCCTCACAGAACAATACGATGTGATTTATAAAATCTAATCTCTTGATTCTAGGAGGAAACAAACCAGACACATCAAGATGACAAGGAAAGTGTCAATAACGGTGGAAGCTAACAAATAATTTCCATTACAACAAAGTACTGCTGCTTTTTCTGATCCCCTCTGGCAGGAACAATTCAGTTCAATAAATCCCTTTCTCAGCAATATTTATTTCCACAGTAGAAGTGTAATTGGATAGGGGGCTTTTTTGCGCTGTGATTGTTGGATGCTTGTGGGTCTGCGCATGTGAAAGTGGCGGCATGCGAGCGATATTCACAGGAGCTGGGCACAGTTCAAGTTTCCTCCGCAGTGCAGAGGCTCAGGAGAGAGGGTGAAAGAGGGAGGGAAGGACAGACAAGCCTACGGAGAGACAGCGGGAGAAGTGTGTGTAAGTGTGTGTGTGTGTGTGCGGGAGGAGGGGGGTTAGGTTGGGTTCGGCTGTCGACCAAATCACCCAACCGCACACCCTAAAACCACGTCACTTATGTGTATCACACACTCGCACACACAAACCACCGGCAGCCTTATCAAGCGCACATTCGCTTCATTTGATGTGACTTTTCATGTGTGTATCCAAGATATAAAGTTGTGCCTGCTGACTTTTGACGCCCTACATTTGACGGGGGCATTTTGCAACTTGCGTGATGTAGATGTTATGGGATAAAGTCCCTCATGAAAAGAATGCCCAAAAAATTAAATCAAATCTGTTTCTCTTTTAGAAACAGCTCAGCTTTCTTGAGTTTTGTGTCGTACTGTTTGTTAGCCGCTGTCGTGCACGTGCAAATTTCATTTGCTCATATTTGCAGATGAAGGATGCTGGTCTCAGGTATCTTACAGCTATGCTGTTTATTTACAGACCAGACAGGCCATCTGAAAATCTAAATGAATGATTTATAAGGGACGCAAGCTTGAACGTCTGGAGCAGGCTTTTTCATCTTCCTAGTATAAGCACCGCTAATAGAGCTGAAAAATACATCTAATGACCTGGGTTGTCTTGATATTAGGATGTATTTATCACAGTTTTCAGACAAAATAATGTATCCTTTAAGGCTTATACCTATAAACAAATGCAAAATCCCATTATTCTTTCTCCTCAAAACTCTTTGTCAATACTTTGCCTCTGATCTTCCCTGTTCACCCCAATATCACCAAAAATCTACAGACCCTCTAGACAGCCTTAAACCTGTTTTGTACTTCCTTGTTATATCAACAGCATACCTTACCCCCCTATAGCATAGTACGCTCAAAATCGCTGTAAAAATCAAGCAGAAAATGTAGCGGCTAATCTGACAAAAGGAAGACACTGCCCTCCTGACCAATAATCAAAACTCTCTTTGTTTTTGTTCTGAAGTCACGTTTGATCACGCAAGCTACTGTGCAATCTCTTGTATAATGTTAGTGTAGACTTGTCAGGTATTCTTGTATAGACTAGAACCTGTGATCCAAGGACGTGATATAAAAAATAAAAATAAAATAATTTTTAAAAATGCTCTGAATTGTTTCCTGTTTGTAGTGTCCCAAAACTGGTTAATAAAGTCATCCAGTGTTTACCAAGTTCAAATCAGTTGATCTCTGTACGAGAGGCTCTCACTCAGTAAGAACGTCATAGCTCAGCCCTCCCCATGCTATGTGCTCAGGTTCTTCTCTTATTCGTGAGTTTAGTCAGAAGTGTGTGTTAAACTGGACTGTTCAGTACTCTTTTCATTCATTGTGTGCGTCCATGAGGATTAAGTGAGTACACACCGCACTGAAAGTTGACTGTATGTATATTTGTGTGTGCCCTATGCAGTTTAGAAGAGTCTGGTATGTTTGAACTGATCATTTAGCAGTTAGAGCGCTCAGCTATTGGCGCTAGCTGTCAGCAGTTAGCGCTAGCGATCAACATGCTAGCGCTAGCGATCAACATGCTAGCGCTAGCGGTCAGCAATTAGCGCAAATGGTTAGCATGTTAGCTCTTGTTCAGTCTGTGGACTACTTATCTGTTATCTGAATTTTTTTTTTTTTGCTTACTGCTGATGTCTTTATTTGCTTTCCCCCATTTTATGAACATCTGAGTGATGTTAAAATTGCTGGTAATGCTGCAGTGTGATTGATATGTATGTAGCAATGGTTTGTAGTGACACTGTGTTGATTGTGTCCTTTATTTGTTTCAAACCTCACGAACAATCTCCTACAAAATCTCACTATTTTGGGTGGATATGAATTATTTGTGTTCCACCTGTTTCATGCCAGTTGGTGCATACGCACAAGCGAACACACATTCATCCTTGGTCCACTAGCAGAGCGTTACCAGCAGCAGACGTTGGAAGAAAGCGGTAGAGCCCTGTCTGGGATGGTTTTAAATAAGACTGTCTCTGATAGGAGCAGGTACCTCATAGTGGAAGTATGGGGAAGTATGGGAGATCATTCTTCAAGGGGGAAATCCCTTGCTACCGTAGGGCAGATGACACTGATGCAGAGCTTTCTGGTTTCATGAGGATGGCTGTTCATTTGAAGGTTTAATGTTTTGATTTATTATTACATATTGCTTTTTCTGTCATTTTTGAATCTCACCCCTGACAGCCAAAATAAATATAGTTTATCCTGAAGCTAAAAAACTGAATTAAAAGTACCATTTTTCAAAGTATGTGAACTAAACTACACTAGAACAGCCGCTCTAAAAACTTTTCAAAGGTAAACTGAAATTGAAATAAAAAAGTCAAAATGGGTTAATTACTAAAACTAAATGCAAAGCTATAACAGCCTCGGAGTGAACCAGGCCTAATATATTACAAAAAAAAAAAATATGGAAGGCACCGTATGATATCCGCCTCATTTCTGGGGACAGCATCATGACTTAAAGAGTACAGCCTGTTGGAAATTTATAACTGGGTAAACATTTACATCTGGTTACCTTATTGTGTTTTATATAGGCTATGCAAAAAGGCACGTATAAAAAGGCAGTAAACTTGACAAGCCAAGGTTCACTGTGTGTTTAGTGTACGCCCTTTGTGTGTATGTACAGGGCCTGTTCGATCTGTGGGATCTAAAGAGGCGTCAGTTTGACAAAATTTCAAGCTATTAAAATCTCTTCAAATTTCCTTAAATGAATGCACACTGCTTTCTTCTTCTTGCATAGAACATTGTGTGCTAATCATGTAACATTGAAGCATAAAGTAACTAACACTAGTCTGTCTTAGTTAACTTTAAACCTGTCTTAAACTGCCCTTTCATTCCTTAGTGCCAGCTCAGAACTGAAACTACCCTGAGTTAAATTAAACAAATGTCAGGTTAATCAAACTGGTCAGGAGGCGGTCCCTTTCCTCACTTCTCCAGGTCTTTTTTGCTGTTTGGTTTGGTTTGTTTTTTGTTTTTTTTTTTAATGTTGAACAGTTTTGACAGCTTTTTGAAACCTGATCATTAACTGTCCTTTAATTACAGAAAACAACCTTAAAAAAATTAACAACTCCAACCTAAACGGATTAATTTCAGGTCAGTCACACGCTGAGTAGGCATACTCAAACATCTCCAACCAAAAAGCAAAAACATTTCTTTCATTGTAAAACTTGGAGGGGTATTATTGCTTTGTGATCATTTATGTTTGGTTAAAGAAATAAGTACGCTAGTCAGGAATAGGTAGCTAGCTAGAAGGAGCTAAATTTGTTGTTAAACTATAACTTAGGAAATTAACAGACTATTTTAACAGGGTGATGATATACTTACTGGCCACTTTATTAGGCACACCTGTCCAACTGCTTGTAATCAGCCAATCACATGGCAGCAACTCAATGCTTTTAGGCATGTAGACATGGTCAAGACGATGTTGCAGTTCAAACCAAGCATCAGAATGGAGAAGAAAGATGTTTTAAAGTGACTTTGAACGTGGCATGGTTGTTGGTGACAGATGGGCTGGTCTGAGTATTAAAGAAACTGCTGATCTACAAGGATTTTAACCCACAACCATCTCTAGGGTTTACAGAGAATGGTCCCAAAAAGAGAAAATATCCAGTGAGCTGCAGTTCTGTGGGCCAAAATGCCTTGTTGATGCCAGAGGTCAGAGGAGAATGGACAGACTGGTTGGAGCTGATAGAAAGGCAACAGTAACTCAAATAACCACTGGTTCCAACCGAGGTCTGCAGAAGAGCATCTCTGAACACACAACACGTCCAACCTTGAGGCAGATGGGCTACAGCAGCAGAAGACTACACTGGGTGACCCTCCTGTCAGCTAAGAACAGGAAACTGAGGCTACAATTCACACAGCAACACCAAAACTGGACAATAGAAGATTGTAAAAACGTTGCCTGGTCTGATGAGTCTGGATTTCTGCTCCACATTCAGATGGTAGGGTCAGAATTTGGCGTCAACAACATGAAAGCATGGATCCATCCTGCCTTGTATCAACGGTTCAGGCTGCTGCTGCTGGTGGTTTAATGGTGTGGGGGATATTTTCTTGGTACACTTTGGGCCCCTTAGTACCAGCCTACCTGAGTATTGTTGCTGACCATGTCCATCCCTTTATGAGCACAGTGTACCCATCTTCTGATGGCTACTTCCAGCAGGATAACGCTCCATGTCATAAAGCTGGAATAATCTCAGACTGGTTTCTTCAACATGATAATGAGTTCACTGTACTCAAATGTCCTCCACAGTCCCCAGATCTCAATCCAATAGAGCACCTTTGGGATGTGGTGGAACGGGAGATTCTCATCATGGATGTTCAGCCGACAAATCTGCAGCAACTGTGTGAAGCTATCATGTCAATATGGACCAAACTCTCTGAGGAATGTTTCCAGTACCTTGTTGAATCTATGCCATCAAGGATTAAGGCAGTTCTGAAGGCAAAGGGGGTCCAACCCAGTGCTAGCCAGGTGTACCTAATAAAGTGGCCAGTGAGTGTATATCATGTTATGTAGGTTATAAGACCATGTATTGATTAATTTTCTCATTTTCCTGTAAAATAATTAACAGCAGGTAACAGACTAACCCTGAACTTAGAATGATGTTCATAATACTTTGCATGTTGCAGACTTTTGACAAGCCCAAACTGCTGTATCTGCTCCTCAAATTAGAGGATTTCTGCTCTGATTGGACTTAATGAGGCAGAACCGAGCATTTTTTGGTTTTGGACTGCTCATTATTAAAAAAAAAAAAACTAGGCACTGGAAAATATCTCTTTCTTCTGGGACATCATCAGCACCCTTTGTGTCATTTTCACACAGGATTTACACCATCACCTCATGTGTGGACACGTGGGTGTGTGCATGAGTGTGTATGAGTGTGTGTCTTTGCACAATGCAATTTGTTCCATTCACTCTAACATGTCTTTAGCTGGCTACACCAATCCCTACGCCCACTGGCCACCTGCTGCACCAAATGCATGCTGGGATCTCTCGAGCAGACGGATTGCACAGATGATGAGCTGAGACAGCTCTGGACGTACATCTGCTGGGCTAACATGTGTTCTACATATGGGTTTGGGAGAAGTATGGCTTGGATACTGACAGAAGTTATGGGAACATAATTTTTATAGTTTATGTATGTGTGTTTAATGGTCACAGACTCATGTAAGGTGTGTGTGTGTGTGTGCTGTGTGTAGTGTGCTGTGTGTTTTGTTGGTAAATGCAGTGTTCACCTCTTGCTGTGCTCTGACCCTAGCTCTAGCGGGATGTTTCTAATGAGAGCTATAAATATCCTCGAACAGACCTGGCTCGCACTCAGAAGAGTGCAACCTCTGCACATACAGCACACACAGCACACACACACACACACACACACACACACACACACACACACACACACACACACACACACACACACACAGAGACACACTGAAATGCATGCTTTTATTCCCTCTTCTCCTGCCACAGAAGATGCAGAAAAAAACGAGGGACTCGAGAGAGAAAAACATAAATTTTCGACCGAGTTCCTCAGCAGAGTCCGTCACAGACCCCTGCCTGCTCTCCCACCCACTCGTCTTTCCACCCACTTGCTGCTATTCTACAAATCCTTCCTGAATGCCTTCAGCTCCAACAATGTGAGTCACTGCTGCTTGTTAGGGAGAAAGAGTTTACAGTAAAACATCTGTGAGACACATCAAAAACAGTAATTTTAACAAAGGACAAATTTAAGAAGAAAAGAGGAAAAAGCTTTAAATCAAGTGTTGTAAATGAAACAGAGGTTTGCTTCCTCAAGGTGGCTGTTGACAAGCTCTGGAAGCAGAAGAGCAGCTGTTGCAATTAGTGTCAACAGTCCTTTTACCATCAAGCAGTCTGGTTTGGATCAGTACAGTTTGGTACTGGTTGGATCAGTTAAGCCTAATCTTGTCAGGGTTTCCACAGCCAACCATGCCCTTCTTGGTAAGCAGCGTGTAAGCCGGATGCTGATAGCTGCATCAGCTATGTAATAGCATGCTGGCATAGCAGTGCGACACAGTGTACCCATCTGATAGATCCAACAAAGAAGAAAAACGAGGTACAGCTGCGTTTTGACAGCAGTTTTCATGCTGTTACCTTCACAAAGTCGACCAGAGATTTAAACATGGCAGGGTTATACGTCGTTTCTTGCACAGGAAGAGCCAATTCTTTCGACCAATCAATGGACAGTGCAGTGTTTCTAGCTACACCTTCTGGGTCGGATCGGTACGTGTGGCACCCCAACAGAAGGGTACCAAAAACGGGATTGGTACTGGTCGGTAATTGTCCCAGTTTTAGTCAAAGGAAAATTCACCAAATGTGTATTGTAGCAAGACAAACCAAACTGAACCACTTGGTAGATAACATGGCCAATGTTACCACGCTGAAGCACACTGCTCTTAAAAATAAGATTGTATCCATCACTTGGTTTAAGAAACAGAAATCACAGAATTAAAAAAGTTGTATAAAAAAGTTGTATTTGGTCTTGCAAAGCTGGCATTTAAAAATAAGGCATTAATAGAAGTAAAAGAAAAAAAAATCTAAATCTTAACAGCAGAGTCATGGACAATTTTTGTTTGATGTTATGGCTTCAAGTGCCAACCCAGGTAGCATTTGACGTCTGAAACGGAGAGAAATTGGGGCAGAAGCTTCAAGTACAGATAAACTATGAACAAGATAAAAATGGATTGACTTGTATAATCTGATCTCCCCCTAAAAACTGAATGGTTGACTTATCCCACCAAATAGGAAAGGTTTTTAGAATTCCTTTTAATGTGAAATGTTGTTTCAGATTAAAGGTGCAGTCTGTAGAAATGGGAGCTCTTTGCTAAGTTTAGCTGTCAAATCAGTCAGAAGGCTCTCTTGCTCACCTTTCCTGTTGGGTAAAATTCCAGATGCAACCCGAGGGGGCCTTCTTCCTCTTCCTCTTCCTCTTCTTTTAACTTCTGATTTTTTGGCAGCCACCCACTAAATACAAGAACACAAATGGTCATTTCTTGCTTCCATAGAAAACATGGCAGCTCAAGATGGCCTCCTCTTTGGTAGAGGGAGAGGGAAATAGATATTAAAAGCTCATCCAGAGCTAGCAGAAGCAAAACAATTATTGATCAAAGGTAATTAAATTATAACTTAAACTTAATCATTAGTTTATACCTGGTCAGCTAAATGCTGAAAAAACACCACACTGTAATTTCAAAAAAGCAAAGTGCAATAATAATAATAATAATAATAATAATAATACATTTTATTTATAGAGCGAGTTTCAAAAACTCAAAGACAAGTATGTCTAAGACGTGTATTATCTAGCATGGTATGAATATATATACATATATATGTGTGTGTGTGTGTGTGTGTGTGTGTGTGTGTGTGTGTGTGTGTGTGTGTGTGTGTCTGTAATGTAAATGTAATGTTAATACTGTAATACATACATATATATACATATATATAAATATATATATATATATATATATATATATATATATGTATATATATATATATATATATATATATATATATATATATATATATATACATATATACATATATATATATATATATATATATATATATATATATATATATATATATACATATATATATATATATATATATATATATATATATATATATATATATATATATATACATATATATATATATATATATATATATATATATATATATATATGGAGAGAGAGAGAGAGAGAGAGATGGATAGATAGATATTTAGGTATAGATATATAGGAATTTAAATTTGTAGATTTTTATGTTTCTTAAATCTTGTATTTTTTATTTTGTGCATTCAATTTTTAACACTTTTTGAATAAGCAGCAGTAATTAAAAAAGGTATTCTTCCCCTCGGGATTAGTAAGGTTTTTCTGATTCTGATTCCGAAATAAACATAATAGTAAATGGTAAATGGACTAGTACTTCTATAGTGCTTTTCTAGTCTCTCAGACTACTCAAAGCGCACTACACTGCAAGTCTTATTCAGCCCATTACACCACATTTACACACCAATGGTCAAAGGATTTTTTAGAAGGAGCCATTAGTTTTAACTAACACATCCACACCCGTTCATACGCAACTAATCAACAGTGGAGTTCAGTTTCTTGCTCAAGGACACTTCAGCCTGTGACTACAGAAGCTGGAATTGAACCCCCCAGTTTCCAATTGAGAGGTGACAACTCTACCACTGAGCCACAGTTTTTACATACCTACAATTCTTGCTACATGTATGTCAAATTGTAATTTGTCAGGGTGATAGGTTTAAAGACTAAAGTTGAAATTTCTGATTCTTGTGAATCAAAGTGATTCCGCAAGGTTACACTACTTCTGATGAATTAACTATTCAGTCACTTGGTCACAAGATAGCAGTTCTCTAGAAATAGATGTGAATTTACAACACATTCTTTCACACCAAGGAGAAACTGTGGAATGTTGGGCGGTCCTGGGATAAGATGGGATACCAGACATTGGTTACACGCTGCAGTATTCTTACAAACTCCTGATGACAAATAAAATTGTGAATTCTGACACTGTGTTGCTTAAAAACATCCTCTTGAGGAGGATATACCATATGACATCTCTTACCTAGATGAGTCATTAGATAACGTGTTAATCCTGTTATGATTTGTACTGACTCAGAATGCTTGGTTACACAACTGGAAACATCCATAAAGATAAAAATCACCCTTTTTACTGCAAAATGATTTGGTTTTGGTATATGGCAAGATATGACTAATTTTAAGCACTAACGTTTCTTGTTTTCTGTATCCTATTGGTTTTTAAAATTTTCTTTAAGGTTTTTGGGTTCTTGGTACATAATAAATTCCTGTAACAAGCTAAACTTACACTTCATTGTTTAAACTTCCCTTACCCCAAAAGTCAATTTAGTACAAAACAACCATGGTTTACCAAACACTCCCCACCCTCACAGCAGTCCCACAACAGAGCTGAGCTGTGAGCTAACATTTACATGGCAAAGCATTGAGCTCAAAACTTCTCTCTATGTGTTGGTGTAAATGAGGCTTTAAAAGGAGTTTGTTGGGAGATGTCTTCATTAATTCACTTTCAAACACCAAATTCACCGCACAAGAAGTGCGTGATTATCTTGTAGCTGGCTAGCTAGCACACCTGACCTACCATCTTGCTGTTCTGTCACAAAGTCGTTTTCTAAATTGTACGTTATTAACAGTGGGTTTCATCCATTTTTAAAGAAATCTAACCATGCTTTTGAAGCACTGCAGCATTTTAAAACAAAAAGAAAAGCAAACACTTAACAAAAGCAGAGCAGTATTCAGAAGGATTGACCCAAGGCTTTAAACTTGTGCTAACAAATTAGTTGGCAAATTAGCCAACAGCTAACTAAAAACAGTACGACGTGCGGCAAGCCTTTTTCTGCACACTATACTCCAAGGAGTAGTTTCTTTCTTGCTTAAGTAAAACTTATCTTTTTTGATTTAACATAAGCTCTAACCACCTGACAAGTCCAGGAAAAAAAGTCTTATTTCAAGATGTTCTTAAAAGTCAACTCAAAGTCAAGTCAAGTCAAATTTTATTTAAATAGCACATTTTAAAACAACCGCAGTTGGCCAGAGTGCTGTACAGGCATAAAATCAAGATCAATAAAAAACACAATGAATAAAAACACAATCAATTAAAACAAACGTTAACAAGAATGATTTAAAACAGCGGGAAGGTAAAAGACGAAATAAATAGTAGAGGGAAAAAAAGCGACAATAAATAAAAGGTTGCAACACTTGTAACAACACAACCTTTTTCAAGTTGGTGTTAAAAACGCTCAAGGGGGAAACCTTCAGGAAAACTAGAAATCCTGTCAACAAGGAGTATTTTAGTAACCAAAAATAATAATTTTTAACAAATGATATCAAAGAAGTCCCAGGAGACGGTGTTTAAAACAAAAAAGTTCACCATTTGATCAAAATAAATAAATTGCTCTCCTGCGCTCCCAATGCGTAATGATAATCCAACGTAAATATCTGCCCAAATAATGCCCCAAACACAGTCTTTTCCAACCCTAAAAAATATAAAAATTCCAACCTAATGAAAATTAACCCACTTGTCCTTTTTAAGTCCTTTTGAATTTTTTCCCAGTTTTTGTCTTCGTCGCCCCAATGGAAAATGCCATAAATCCTTTAAGAAACTAAAGTTAATCCACACAGAAAAAAAAATTAAAAACCAAAAATCTGTGATCGATCAACCAAAAAACACTGTTTTACCAGGAAAAGTGCCAAAAGAAAAGATCTTACCACTTCCGTAGAAACTTAAATCCACACAAAGGTCTTTCGGCTCCTGGCGCCCACTCCTGGTCCCAGGGAGGGAAAATCGAACAGGATCCGATGGGATGTTGGATTGGCACCTTCAAGTAACAACCCTCCGTTTCGGTTACTTAAGTTTATTGCCCTTTTCACAGCTTGTTACTTTTCCTTGCTTTTTTTTCAGGTCCTTACTCCAGGCACGCCTGTTCATTGTCCTTTTTCCCTCGCAATCCTTCCCTGACATCACGTCCTCTTTTTATAATCTCGTCCTTTGTTTTCATTTTTTATTCATAAATCAACTCAAACACAATGACAACAGGTACCCCCCATCTTTACATTTTTCTTACAGGGATTTATTTTTTATCACACTGAAAATCTACCCTTCATTTCGATAACTGAGTTTTCATTAATTTAATTCACTGTAATACTTCTCTCATTTAATTAAATTTTCATTTTTGGTGACACTGTCACTGACTTGTAGCAAAGACAACTTAAAGGTAGAGTCTGCCGAGCTTTCCTGAAAAAAAAAAAATAGGATGCCAACTTTTACAGGAACAATCCTGCTCAACTGTTTCTTATGGGCCTCTATACATGTGTCTCAGCATCTGCCTCAACCCCTTCCTCTGCCTGTAGATTGATGTTTTAGTTGTTTTGGGACATTTCTAGCTGGAGAGTAGACACAATTTAGAATTGTGCCTGTTTGTACATCTGCTATTTAGTCTACTAAGATATTTTTTTACTGGGAAAAAATATTTGCTCATGTTTAAGTTGCAATCCTGTTGTTTGGGGAATTTATTTATTTATTCAATAGCTTTAATAGGTTGTTGTGTCATCATGTTATCTACAGCTTCATTTATACCCTAAAGCATTAGCATTTGCTCACACATGCTAGCTACTGCCACTAATGTTTTAGCCAGTGAAAATCTTGGCTAAACAACGACTCTTCATCGTCTTCCTCCTCTGGATTAGAGTGCTGCGCATAGATTTAACGGTAAACTACTCAAACAGATTGATGAACTTTATCTACAGCTTCATTTTGCAGTGGTCCCTCCGTTTGCCAAAGCTTTTAAACGAATAGGTTTCTCCCTCTTGGCCTGAGACACGTCGCACTGCTCCCTCAATCTAATTAGCAAAACTCAATCTTTGTTCTACTTCTGATGTCAATCCACTTCACAGAGATACAATCAGTCCTGTTTGAGGAAGGTTTGATTGGGCCAAGAAAGTGCAGGGCAAGCCCGCAGGCTGTGTTGTGTCCCTGTTTGATGAGTCACGTCAAAGCAAAGGCTGCATAGATATTCTGAACACAAAAGTTACAGACAAGAAGAGTTTGACTTTCTGGAAGACTTAAAATCACACAAATGGAAAAAGATAACTGTATACTTTTACTATCAGGAGCAAAAAAATGTGATACTGTTTTAATTATCTGAGACAAACAGAGGCAAGGCTACATTAGTCAAGAACTGTTTGCTTTCTGTTTGCTTTGGAAATACATTTGTTTCCATCAAGATCTTCTACATCAAATCTCAGAATCACATTCTGCTAAATCAGCTCTTTCCGAGTGCAGTCAGAGTTACGCTGCAGCCTCTGATTTACATCTTACTCATGCTAATCCAAAAGGGTCTTGTCCAATTTACCCTTGGCACTTTGGAAAGCATCCCAAAGGCTTTCTGTCCCCTGTTGGCTATGTGATACATAATGGATTGGATGGAGGAAAAATGGCACACCACCAAGGAAAGAGATGAATGATAGAGAGGACAGATGATAGCTCTTTCCCTCTCTTTCTGTTGATTAGATTTATTAAGAGCAGAAAACTACACAACAGACAAAACGGGCAGGTCCAGACCATACTGTGTTTTAATATTTAAAGAGACACAACTTTTGGGTAAGATAAGTTCCTATCCCATATTACAGGCCAGACTCATCTAAGTCCCTCATGAGTAGAGCACCTTGCAACATTTAGCAAGTCGCAGTGAATTAAAGCATGTACTATTTCTGGAGTGGTTGTGGCTCACTGGTGGTCTCCGTCTGTAACTGGAAGGTTGGGGGTCCGTTCCCAGGTCCCATTGTCGACATGATATAGCCAAACATAGCAAGTCTAGACCAGTTGATACTCAAAAATGAGATTTTATGAACAGAGGCCCAACATCAAGGCAAGGTAAGAAGTCTTAACTCATCTTAACCCACCATGAGTACAGAGCTGTGCAGACCTCTATCCTCCAAGTTGTCAACACTCACTCTCACAGGCCTCGACAACATGGAACCAGACAAGATCGAATGGCTTGCATAAATGCATTCACACTGACAGTATGGACAATAAAGTGCACTTTGATTTCTCAACTGGTGCACTCAAAAAGTTGGCTGTTGACACTTCTTACCCCCCATTGCCATCTTACGTTGAGGAAGTGGTGGGAACAGATCTAACGATGGCTGATGGTTGCATCATCACTTCCAGTTAGTGCAAAGCAGCAGTGTTTGACTTGAGGCAACAATACCCTGTAAGATTTTGTGCAATGTTCCAGTAAGTACAGAGTGTATGCGGTGGACTTCATCTAAGTGCACTTGAAGAAGTACCCAATATGAGACACATCGATGGTGTCATGATGTATACTCCAGTTATCACAAGGCAGGCATAAAATAAAGCGTTTAAAAAACCTAGCCTAGAGATTAAATAAAAACTTATTTAAGTCCAAGGAAACAGAAACGCAAACTTTTGAAAACGGCCTCCAGAGTGGGATTTTTCTGAAACGCTTCCACCACCATTGCCTATAAACAGTAAGCCAGTGTTTTCAGTGAAAACGCTGACATCACGCTCCGCTCCAACAATACCATTGTTCCATCATCATGGACTACCGTGTTGTGCTTGTACTGCTGTATCTTCTGACTGTCCTCATACAAAATGTGCATCTGTTGCTCCACCTCTGCACTTAGTTTTTACCAAAACACCAGATGATCAGCTCAACTCTACTTGGGTGGAGGTCTCCCAAAAGCAGCTTCTGGACAAGACAGTTATAGCAACACCTGTAGGCCTGGCATACTTACTACAGCGTTCTCAGTCCCTCAGTGTTTCTGTGTAAACTCAGATTTTTTTACTGCGTTTTAGAGTTTTTAGATGAAACGTTGTCGTGTAAACGGGGCCTTAGAGCAGGGAACTTGGTCCTCCATGGCCTTCATGCCATGGAAGACCAAGAGGCTGCAGGTTTTCTTTCCAAGCAAAAACTCCATCAGCTGATTTCACCGATTAGTCCCTGCTCTCTACTTGAATGTGAGGTAATCAGTGAAATCAGCTGGTGGATTTTTTGGTTGGAAAGAAAACCTGCAGCCTCTCGGCCCTCCATGGCACAAGTTTGAGATCCCTGGTTCAGAGGTATGTCCATATGAACTAACAAAGGTAATCAGAAGAAGACACAGTTGTGACAAAAGCCCCGTCTCCACCAAGAAGTCTGGTTTAGATCAGTACGGTTTGGTACAGGTTGGCTCGGTTAAGCCTAGTTTTGTTCGTGTTTCCAAGAAGTGCCCCCTTGTGGTAGGTGGCTTGTAAGCTGGATGCCGATAGCTGCATCTGTTAAATAATAGTGTGACACCATAGCAGTGCGACACAGTGAACCCAGCCAATAAATCCAAAAAAGAAGAAAAACGTGACACAGTAAACAAAGAGCAACGATGGAAGACATCCAGCATTTTCGTCCTCTCTGTGATTGGCATGTGGCTCTTTGATACAAAGAACAATCAAGCTTTGTTTTAGAGAAGATTGTGTGCCACGAGGAGAAATGCAGCCACTGTTGCACAGTAAGTGACGATTCTTTCGACCTATCAATGGACTGCAGTGATGTAGCTCCACCTTCGGGTCAGTTCAGCCTAGCACCTCTGCAGAAGGGTCCCCAAAAGTGGGACGACTCGTCTCGGTTATTTGGGGATCTGTCCTGGGATAAGTCAATGGAAAACTTTGCAAAAACATGCCAAGACAAACTGAACTGAACCGCTTGGTGGAAACAAGGCTAAAGAGACACAAAGAGGTGGGGAACAGACAAGGGTTGGAGGCAGAACTAGACACACAGGGAGCAGGAACTGCGGATTAAACAGGAAACACCAAAAACCTGACATGGAAACACACAAAATCAATCATAACAGCAACAAAGTTCCACTGTTCACTTTGTGGAAGCACAAGAGACACTTCTTGTAACATAGACAAGAAGGCCACATTCACACACACATTCCCTGCAGGCTCAGATGTCTCAGATACCACACACACAATCACATCTTCATCCAGTCTGCCTCTGTTGCTGCCTTTGAGGGAGGATCAGAGGCAAAATGACAAAACAGAAAAGGTGTAAATACCCTGCTTTGAAGTGGCAGCCTGTAAGAGCCAATTGAAACATTGCTGTCATCGCTCACTTGTCTTCTCATCCTGCATAATGTGATCGGTAAAAAGTTTTTATTTTGTCTGTCAGGAAGTCTAATCCAGTATTTTCTTGATATCAGATGTAAATACCAGAACAGATGAGCAGCCTGGGCAAACATTCTTTTTTTTTTGAGTAAGCACCATATATAAATACATATATTTTTGTTTATCCAGTAACTAAGAGAATGACAGATGTTTCCATGTCTTTAACCCTCTCCTTCACTAATTGAAACATTCCTGTCTGTGCACTGCTCACCTCCCACATCCTCTCTTATTATTCCTCCATAATGTCAACACTCAGGGGGGCCACAGTGCTCCAAAAGAGTCAATCCTGCAGCTTTTAGGAGTGCTGCCCTGCTCTGTAATTGGCCCATGGGGCCTGCTGCTGGATGTAATGGGAGCTGACATTGAACACCAATGGGGAAACATGTTTTCATTTCCATGTCCCAACGGCCTTCTTTGGGTTTGCTGCGTCCCTTGAGTGAGAGCACATGGAAGGCCACCTTGTAGATGTGAGGGTGAAAATAAAGGGCAAGATTTCTGCCTCATCCACAGAGAATATGAAATATAAATGAAGAGATACGTGACTTGAAAATGCTGCAAAGGCCTTTTGTTTGACTCCATCCTGGAATGCCTTACGTGTAGCAAGACATTGCTTACTGTATGAAAATGTGTTTCCAAATATCCCTATTTTTATATCACCATAAGATTTTTTTTTCTACTTTAGAGAAGAATCAGTTGGCTTATTGTGTCTCATGAGGGTAGCATTTTTTCTCATTCAATTTGAACAGTTTGATTTCTGCCAATCAATCAATCAATTTATGTGCCTTTGTTTATAGAGCACTCTTCACGCAAACTAGTGTAGTAAAAAGTCCAGTAATATAAAATGTTTTAATAAATAAAAAAGATCAATAAGACTCTTCCCATCCCCACCCCACAATGCATTTTCCAGGAAGAAACACTTTCAAAATAAAAGTCTCAATAGCAAGAAGTGCTGAGCTGAGAATACGCTGTTCTAACATGAAACACTGGAGGTCAGTAAACTTTTAAACTTGATAAATGAGTCAATAAAAGTATAGTCAGATAAAATAAGACAGACTAAAATTCAGTTTAAAGTCAGATAAAAAAGGACGTGATGGATGATAGATCTGATTCTATATGCTGATGCCTCCTCTGTTCAGCACAAAGATGTAGACTTTTTTTTTTTTTTTTTTTTCGGAATGAGTAAAATCCTGCTTCTTTAGCCATGGACCAGATGCTGTTGAAAGGTCCCATATTCTGCTCCTTTTTTGCAGTTTAATATGGATCATTGATGTCTTCATGAAATGGTTGTAACATGTTTTGGTCCAAAAAGCCAATAAATCAAGCACAGCAGCATTGTTTCCAGGCTCTCGTAGCCCCTCTGTTCAGAACGCTCTGATTTAGTGGGCGTGACCTTCATTTGTAAATGAGGCACCGCTGATACCGCCCCGCTGTTCAGCGTCACTGAAAGCGGCGCCACGAGCTCAGAGTGCAGAATGTTTAGAAAACAGCAAAGCTCGTTTACCGTAACATTACAGGCTAAACAATAGGCTAACCGCAGCTAAAGTTAGCATCCTGAAGCTAACACAGAGACAGGGAGGACACTGAGGAAAAGCTCTTACATCTGCTCCACAGCACACAGCATTTAAAATACTCACATTTCCAGGCTCTGAGATTTGTTGGTGGATGGTTGGTAATGCGCCTGGATTCAGGACCAGTCTATTCGCTAGCCCTCTGATGTACTGTCCAAAGCTGGAAAAGCAGTCGGCCGTGAAGTGACTAGCACACACGTACAGTTTTACTGAGTTTAGCTGGCACATTTACTTGATAAATGAACTCTAGCCACTTAGTCTTGTCTTCTTCCAAGATGGGAAGCTTGTGCATGAAACTATGTGGCTGTTTACAGCCAAAAACAAAGCAGTGATGGCTCTTCAACTTCTGCATTCTCCTCCCCGCTGCTGGAGAGATTTCTCTCCAGCAGCAGGGAGTGGAGTGGGTTCAGGGGTATCTGGTCCAGTGGACCAATCAGGTCAGGCTTGCTCCTGATTGGTCAAAAAAGGGAATCGCTGATGTCGGCAAATCCCCCAAACAGCTTGTTTTAGGTCATGATTTTACATTCACAAGTACAGGTTTTGTCATTAAATATCTCATTTTGTGGGCTGGGAGGAAAGTCAGAGACCCACAAATTTCACTAAAAGACTTCATAAAGTGATTGTTGCATAATATGGGACCTTTAATATTTTTTCACGTTAGCAGAGTAACATAAATTAAAATTAGACAGTTTAAACCCAACAAGCAAGTTTGCCTACCTACTGAATTAAGGTGTAAAGCCTTTTTGCTAGTTAGAAGCCTGTTAGCTAAACTAGCACCAGTCTCTCAGAAATGTGAAGATTAATTTTAGATAATGTCAAGGCAAGTTCTGGGATAATGTATTAAAGCAGATGTCATCATAATGACCTACAGTAATGAATTGTTTTTTATTTGACTGGCCTCTATGGCTCATTAGAGGAAACAAGGTGAAAACAGCCATGATACTTGCAAATGTGGCTCCTTCCTACGATCTAATGATTCTACGATGAAAAGCGGACGTTAAATTATATATGAGTGTTTGTGGCCTCCTGCCTTCACATTCTTATCTGAGGGTGACTGGACAGCTGAATTTAGCACGAGCATTTATTGAGGCAGTTAAACGTATCCAGTATCTCAGGTCAAAGTATAACCTTTACATGATGTGGCTCAAGGCTTCATTGCTTACAGTAAGCTGTATAACCTGATATAATTATTAACAGCATCATAAGCATTTCATCTGCAATGTGGCAGTTGGTGACCAGATCACAAACCATTAAAAGACAATCAGTACGATGAACTGAATAAAATGGTGAAATGAATTGTCTTAAAAAAGCACAATTATATACAGTATATAAACCAAATGTATGTATTTTATGAAGTACTAGTTAGTGACTGTAACTAATTTTTAAGTTTTTTTTATAATGTTTTTTTTTGGTTCGTTTTTCAGTCTGGACTTCAGTTGGGACTCGAGATTAATTTAGAGGATGTTCATGTAAACCTTTTACTGCCATTTTTTTTTTTTCAATGCATGCATGCTCTGTGATCGTGATCCTTGGCCCACCTCTTGGTACATAAGGAATCAGTGCTGCAGTAATTTTGCGGTTGTTAAGGTGTGGCAACAGACGTCCTTCTACAGAACTGGGTACAGGCATGGGTCTTTTGAATGGCAAATTCAGCTTCAGTGCTCTACCAGCTGCATCTCCTTACAAGATCCCAGTTATTTGCATTCACTGTTGATGTTGACTGAGTTAAGTCTGAGGTTTGCTAAGTCCTGATCACTACTTGGAGAAGCACACAGCTAATGCAGAGAAGCCTTATACCTCTGCCATCAAAGCTGGTGTGTCATCTCTTGCTTTAAACTTCCTAGTTAGGCTTGAATTTCCCCATTTCAGGCTAAAAACAGTGTGAAAATGAAGGTTTTAAATGTAAAGATCTGTTAAAGATCCTAGGGTGATAGAAGATGTAATTCTCTATTGTGTCTGTTTTTGGAATGCATGTAGTCAATCCTTTTGTGTTAAGCTGCTTAAAAAGGGAACACTTAATATAAGTATTAACTTAGTTACTACATTGTGTTATTTCAATGTAATTCTACATTAGAGTCAATGTGCACAACAGTTGTTTCTAGGGCTTCAGTTTTCTATTGTGTGTGCCCAATTAATTATCTTCATGCAGTTTTTTACAGGACGTTGCAGAGATTTTTCTGTATTTGTCTTTATTTGGGATTGCTGCAAAGATGATGGCAAAACATGCACAAAGCAGACATACATATGGAGATTAGGACAAGTATTAGATACTTAAAAACAAAAAGTTTGGCTTAACTTTTTTTTCATGAACTCTTCTGTAATATTTTTGATAATTATATCATTGTTTATACTCATGCATTTAATCATTTTCGATTTTTTTTAGTAATGTTTTTCGTTATTTTTGGCATCATTTTTTTCAGGTACATTGTTCATTACTTTATAGTCATCAATCTTTTGAGTCATTATTTTTCATGATTTTTTTGTGTCATGTTATTTATTAATTTTATTTTATTAATTTTCAATTTTATTAATTTTTTAAGAAATATTTTTATTAAAACTAACAGTGGCGTATTGCATTCAAAAAAAAAATCCTCCTGATTTATGACTTAACTTTAAGTCAGTCATTGTTTTTCCCATACCGGCCCAAATGAGAAGTACTGAACATTTGTTTGACTCTCCTAAACTAATTTTGAGGTAAATAGGCCATTACTCTCCCGAGAAGTCTTAGGCCAACCGTGCCGTGCTTAAGCGCGCTTCAGCCCTAAAGCAAGTTTGGAATGGCCAGTGTGACCGCAACTGAGCCGTGCTCAAGCACGATTCGAGAGAGTGCATCTCTCAACAATCATTTCAAACAAAGCGGGGGTGTTAGAGGGCTGTGTCGGGCAAAAACGACTTACTATAAGTCCAAAAGTCTCTAAAGTTGTAGCAGTGCTCTCTGTGTCTCATTGTGCTGACTCTGATGAGATCGCACTTCATGTAAACAGATGCTTCACGATGACATAGGCGAGCCATGAGTGTGTGTGATACCTGCTAAAGTCTGGTTGATATTGGGGTAGTGTGACCGCTGGCCGTACTCTACAGCTGGGGAACAGCGCTGCGGGGGGGGCCACGCACTGTTTGGATGACTAGTGTGACCACACCCTTAGTGGAAAGAGGCCTGTCTTCTTAACTCAGCTTATCTACGGGTCAATTTTTCAAGTGTTGTCAAAAATCATACACCGATTCTTTCCGTTACGTTTGATGGTCTCGAGTGGTAAGGCTGTCCTTGGTCATCTCACTACCTCATGGCCTTCCAATGGGACTTGAACCTCCTCAAGTTACTGCAACGTTAAAAATGAAAACCTGATTGTACTGGGATCATGTTTGCTCCTTATATTTACAGGAAATGATCAAATTCAAGACCTCTCAACAATCCATCAAAGGTGAGGGTACGTGACAACATGCTCAGATCTCTTTTCAGTTCAGCTGTGTTCAAGATATTGAGCCATTAAAAACAGGATTTTTTATTTATTTTTAGCTTTTTTTAAACTAATTTCCTGTTTTTACTGTTTTCATAAAAACATGAACCTTAAAGGTAGATAAATTCCTGAAAATCTTTAATCTTCATCTTGATGACGAAACATGAAGCATGTAAATGTTAACTTAAACACATAAAAAAGCCTACCTTTCCTGTATTCATCCTGCACCTCTGATTAGTGGCAAAACATGCAGCAATGAGTCATGCAGCGGAGCATCATGGGAAATCCTGTTTTTACAAGATAGTACCTCATGAAAACAGGAAATTCTAAAATAAATACATTTCTTTTATTATGAGATAGTTATTTCATAAAAACAAGAGGATTCTTTTTAAGTGAGTGCAATACACCCCTGTAACAACTAGTAAAGGGGTGACCAACCAGTCAGAGACCAAGAGCCACAAAAATGACAGTGATTCTACGAAGAGCCACACCACACTTAGTCTTACAAACACACTTCCTCTCACACATAAACGAAATGACATAAAATGAAAATCAAGACATGTCCAATTTTCAAAATGAGATTTTGTTTGTTAGTGTGTGTTTAAATTTTGTACTAGAGAAGAGAAACTGAAACTTAAGTATCAACCTGTACACCCAAACATTGATCAATACTAAACCCAACATTGGCATCAGTACATCAATATTCTGGACTGATCAGCACACCACTACTCATAGCTTTATATATATATATATTTATGAATGGATTGAAGAGCCACACAATGAAAGGCAAAGAGCCACATGCGGCTCATGAGCCACAGGTTGGCCACCCCTGAACTAGTACCATCTTTTTAAAATTATTTTTGAGTCATCTTACTTTTTACTTCTTATTTTTTGCATTAAATGTTTTTCATCTTCTTTTTTCGTCTATTCATTTTTTGAGAATTTTTCCGTCATCATTCTCTGTCTTTGCTAACAGTGTTTACCCTCAGTCAGCAGCACAGAGTGACACCAAGCCATGGGTAAAGCACTCCAGCTTTTAGTCAGAAGAGGTTGTGTACTGGCTTTTGTTGCCGTAGAAACATGCAAACTGTTTACCTCCTAGGGCTTGTTGGAGGCTTTGGCTACATCCTACTTGCAGGTAATTACCAAGTTAAATTAAGTGTAAATAGTTTTACTGAATTTTCATTTGCTAAGTACACAGAATAGGAAAATGGATAGATTTGCTTACCTTCATCAGCCTTCTTGTCTTGTATTCAAAAGGATGGAGGGTCGGCCGTTTGAGTGTTCAGCATGTGCTGTCTAAGGCTGCGTCTACACCTTAATATTTAATTCCTATTTATTGCTCAAACATGTTTTTTTTTGCAGTTAATTATTGTAACTTACAGCATTATTTTTACAGTGAATAAATGTCGTGTTAAACCCAGGTTTTACTTTTCATGTTCTACAAAGCGGAAAAATCTAGCAGCTGTAATATCACGCTCCGAGGCAAACACGCCCTTAATCAAAACACAACACTGAGTCAAAATAAATACAGATGGTTGTCTGGCTTACAGCTCCACTTCACTAATACATGTAACACTAGAGCCTGGTTTCCAGAATGAACATCCAAAAGAAGTTTGTTCAGGTGACTGCACCATCACCACCATCACACTGTGAATGAGTGAGACGGTTTATATCAGCCACAAGCATCTGCAGTGTTTCGGCTTTTTAAAGAAAAGTCTAAAACAAACAATTTACAACTTTTTGTGTCTTACATTTTTTACCAAGGGGGTATTATTCTAACCTATGTTTTAGGCCCCGTTTACACAACAATGTTTCATTCAAAAACACCAAAACGCATTGGAAAAATTTGCATTTATACAGAAACACTGAGTGACTGAAGCATGCCAGGCCTGTAGTTGGCGCTACAACTGCTTTGTCCATAAGCTTTTGGTAGATCTCCACTGAAGTAGAGTTGAGCCGATCATCTGGTGTATTGGTGAATGTTAAGAGCAGAAGTGGAGCAACAAATGCTCATTTTGTTAAAGAGAGTCAGCAGATTCAGCAGATTGAGCAATACAAGGACAACACGGTAGTTCATGACTATCGTAACAACCATGCTGTTGAACTTTTGTACACACTTGCGCAAAGTGTTCCACTGAAAATACCGGCTTACTGTTGACACGGCAACAGTGGCAGCAGCATTCCAGAAAAAAATCTACTCCGGAGGCCATTTTCCAAAGTTTGCGTTTTAGGTCGGCTAAAACGCCATTTTTGTGTCAGTGAGCGGCTGAAACGTAACGATACTGTTGTGCTTCATCCTAAAGGCGTTGTTGTGTAAATGGCCCCTTAAACACGGACATTAAGTAATGATGCTGGATGTCCATACTTCACGCGCAGATTTTTAAACCACTTAAGGTTTGTGACACATTGATATTGGGGGGAGGGGCTTCTTTTACCAAGGTCTACCCATATCTTTGCCTTTGACAGGTCTTCAGAAGGCTGACCAATCGAAGGGAAGGGAGTTCATAGGGTAAGGGTCCTTAAAGAGACAGTAGCTGAGACAAAGAGTTTCAGGCTGAAATAAAGATTTTCTTGTAAACGATCATCTGAAAATGCCAAAACACAGTGAAAAAAAACTGTGTTTTCACGGAAAGGCAGAGAGACTGAAACCACTGTAGTATGCACAACAGGCTTGTAGGTGGTGCCATAGCAGACGTCACTCAACTGAAGTAGAGTTGGGCTGATCATCTGGTGTATGCTAAGTGCAAAAGCAGAGCAACAGATGCACATTTTGTTAAAGACAGTCAGCAGATTCAGCAGCACAAGCCCAACACGGTAGTCTGCGATGATCATAACAACGGTACTGTTGTCCTGTTGTACGAGCTCTCGCGAAGCATGACATCAGCGTTTCCATTGAAAACACCAGCTTACTTTTAACACGGCAACGGTGTCAGCAGTATTTTAGAAAAATCCTACTGTGGAGGCCGTTTTCAAAAGTTTGCTTTTTTGGTCGGCTGAAACGCTGGTTCTGTGTAAACGCAAGGCTGAAACGCAACAAAACTTTTGCGTTTCACCCAAACCATTGCCGTGCAAACGGCCCCTAAAACTCAAATTCCAGGAAAAAAAGAAAATAAAAAACTTTTTTTTTTTTTTTTACAATACAAGTAAAGCTACTACAGTAGTACCAGAAAGATGATAATTAGACATAAAACAAGAAAACAAAATACCCCCTCTTTAAAATTTATCAGAATTTATGGGTTTTTAGTGGGCCTCATCTTCTTCTTTGTTAGATTTATTCTGCAGTCTGATTTTGCCACACTACTGCTTTGTGTTAGTTTCTTTGTTGTTAGTCAATGAAAAGCATTTAGAGTCCCAAATTTATATTATTTGAGAAGGGAAATTTCCTCTGTTTGATGAGGAAAGTTTAAGAACAATTAAGCTGCAGAGTAGGCACATACAAAAACAACACTTTTTATCAGTGTGTTTGTAAAACACCTCCAACACAAGAGAAGTTATAGAAGGAGAAGGACTGCAGCACAGTGACATATTTCTGTGGCTGTTTAGAGTCAGTAAGAGGCCAGTGATTCCAGAGGAAATCCACGGGCTGACTTCCAAACCCAAAATGTAAAATGGTGAAATGACCTGCATGAACAAAAATGGAGTAAAGAAAAGTTTGCATGTGCGAGTCTGCAACAGTAACACAACTCTATGATTATTGCTTAGAGGATGCTGATACTTCACGGAGCCAGTATTTATAGTATATACCCACCCTGGTCATCCATACCCTTTCATTGACAGAATTACTACAACTTAATTTTAGATAACCAAACATTACAAAACAACGTGTGAGTCATGCAGTTTGTTAAGGTGCTTGATGCTGGCTGAAGCAAATAAAAACAAGACTCAACCAGACAGTCCTTCTCCCTCTTTCATTAAAGACTTACAGGAGATGATTTGACCTTCCTAAATGGTGTTTACAGCTGATTCACTGTCCAGTCACATTTAAAACTCAAGCATGTATCTCCTCCATTCTGCAGTTCTGCATCTGTCCTGTACCTCAGCTGTAACACGAATTAACTGAAAAAAGGAAACCTTCTGATGAATCAGGATGAATAAAGTTCCTGAGGACTTTGGCGGAGCTGAATACAAACACTAATTTGTTCTAGCTTATTCAGACGTCACACATCACATCAGGCTCTGCTGTGGAAAACACTCACCCATATCCAGGGCTGCTATTATAAGCTTTAATAGGGCAGAGACTGTGTGCATGGCAGAGAGACGGATAGTTCCTTAATCCTCCTCAAGGTTGAACATTTGCTACTTTCTATGGGTAGGCTGCCAGAAATAGAGATGAGAAGTAGGCTAGACAGGTCAAGGGAAGTGATGCATGGTTTCTCAACCCTTCAACAGAAAAAATAACACTTTCAGACTCTTGTTTTGTTCGATTTTGAAGTTTGAGTAACAAAGGTATATTACGGACATGAATGAGGTTTTCATGGCAAAAAAAGTCCTGAACCAGCCCTAACAACACCAACCAGTTGTGATTGTAACTTTTCAGGATATCCAGTTGCATCAGTAATCTCAATTCAGCCACAAAGATGTTCATTTCACTTTCTCTTAGCTAACATTAACAAGATCAGAGTCTGTATTCTACCTTACAGCTGTGATTTATGGAGCTAACCTATGACAAATGCTACTGCTCTGATAATGTATCATGCTAATATTCCAGAGGTTGGATTGAATGATCACCAGTTTTATAATCTTAGATAAGAGTCTGAGCGAGCTGACTATAGACAAGAGTAGACTCGGTTACAGTTAAATGATTTTTAAATGCCTTTGTGGACCACACACAGTAGCTAAACAAACACAATCACTCTTTCCATCTTAACCTGTTTTTGTTGTTGATTTGTTGTTTTTATTTATATATTTATTTATTTATTTTTGTTGTTTTTTTTTAACTCTATTTGTCTTTTTTCTTTTTTTTCCACCAATCTTGCTCAGATAGCCACGCCTCCTGACAATCACTAGAAGCCAGGCTTTAAATGTAACTATTTTCAAAAGTATATTTTACAGGTTATTTATTTTAGTTCCGTCAGGTTATACAGTCATTATAGCAATCAGCTGAGACCCCCCCCCCCCCCCCCCCCCACACACACACACACACACACACACACACACACACTAGCTATTGAAAGATAAGGTTTTTGTTTTGCCATTAAGATTCTTTTTTAAATTTGCTTTTTATGTTTTGTACCAAGATTCAGAATCAGAATCCTAAAAAACTTTGTTCAGCGTTGTTCTTCTCTAAAAACTGACGTCAAGATGCTGCCAAAAAAAAAAAATTGTAGCTAATTGTGTGCTCTACACTTGTGGAGATGTTGCCCAACTGGACCTATCCACAGCTGGGTTTCACTTCATTTAGATTCAAAACATCACTTGTTGGACAAAGTTACAGTAAAACATGTGTACTTTGCTGAAGTTACTTCTGACTACCTGCTTGATCATACACTTTAATATATATCTCATTCTGTATACTTATAGTTTCATTTGTTTAGTGTATAGTGATAATACTTGCCATGGGTAGAATGCCAGAAATAGAGATGAGAAGTAGGCTAAACAGGTCAAGGGAAGTGATGCATGGTTGCTCAACCCTTCAACAGAAAAAACATTTGAAACTCTTTTTTTTTTTTTCAATTTTAAGGTTTGAGTTGAGTACGTATACAAAG
Organism: Halichoeres trimaculatus; assembly: GCF_033239565.1. Classification (NCBI taxonomy): domain Eukaryota; kingdom Metazoa; phylum Chordata; class Actinopteri; order Labriformes; family Labridae; genus Halichoeres; species Halichoeres trimaculatus. Next base: position 19,208,433 of record NW_027437199.1, read on the forward strand.
GACATGACTGAGGCTTTCTTAACTAAACATCCCTGAACACCAGCCAGGAAAAGAGCTTGAATTTTTGTCTCATGTTTATCTCTTTTAAAGGGATAGTTCGGGTTTTTTGACATGAACCTGTATGGCATCCTCATCTATAGTTGTGTACATCAGCGCTGTCTTACCCCTGTCAGCGTCCTGTGACCCGAGATCTGGTGTGGTTTTGGTCCAGACCAAAGTAGTACATGGCTGGGATCAATGCAGACGTGCTTGGACGCCGATTCGCCTTGGAGCGTCAGCGCATTTAGGGTGTCGGTATGTTTGGGGCGTCAGACGCCTCTACACTCTAGTTGAAAATGTTGAACCCTGTGCCACGGCAGCCAATCAGCGATGAGATTGGAAGTTATCTGCAGTCCTCTCTTTCCTTGATCCCTTTATTATTCCCAGGGAGACCTCCAGGAACATGGGTCGGGAGGTCTAGGATGAGGTCGCAGGGAACAGCCAGGCAGGGCCAGTGGAGGTGGATCACCAGAGAGAGGCAGCAGACCTTGATTGTGATCTCCAAAGCTTTCACACACTCTCCTGTCGTGCTTTTCAAACCACAGCTCATTGTTTTTCAGATGCTCCTTTGGGCTTTCCGTCTTCGAATGAGCGGGCTCTCTACTCCACCTGCACAGTGACACACATCAGCCCTTCAGCTTGTCATAATAGTCCAGCGTCCAGCCTCGGGTGTTGGTGCTGCGCATCACAGGCGTGACGGGCGTTTAAATTCGCAAAGTTGCGTCCAGTGTGGCCTTAGCATTAGTGCTTGAGGCAGAGTACACCCTGGACTTTAGACTCACCAGTTACCCTGATGAGCATGTTTTTGGATTGTGGGAGGAAGCCGTAGCCCCCAGAGAGAAGCCACGTATGCACAGGGAAAACATGCAAACTCCACACGGAAAGACCCACTTTTCCTGAACTGGGATTCAAATGGATGACCTGCTTGCTGTGAGGCACTGCTCTACAGTGCAGCCCCTAGTTTTTTCTTTTATTAAATTTTTGAAGATGCACTAATGTGTTATACTTTTGCATCTTCCACTCTGCCATCTTGGGTGGGGTGGGGTGGGATTTGGTGGTGTTTGGGGTGTTAAATGATATGGATGTATCACCACATGTGAAATGCTCACACTAACAAAGCTACATGAAAAATAACCAAAGAATGAATATTTACTGAAAGAAACTAACTTAAAGCTTATGTAGTAGTCTTTGAGAAACCCTGAGTAGCATGTTTGCTAGTTGGTTGGTCTAATATTTGTGAGTGCTAACATGAGATTACTGGGACTGATGGGAATCATGTAATACCTCTGTCAAAGAAAACACATCAACAATCATTGGGCGTATAATGCCATCATATATTCATACAGAAAGCTGGTGCTGCCAACCTTTTAGCCACATTCCAATTAAATCTAGTTTATCTAAAACGTTTCAGTGATATTCAAACCCCTCATTAATAAGTCCAACAACACTCATTTACCTCATTCTAGCTTAGTATTTACTCCTGTGTCATCCTTATTATACCCACTCCTCTCTGCTGTCTCCGTCTATCCCTATCAGATAGATGAATTAAAACCTCAGTCGTGAATAGGAAGCTGAAAGGCCCGGTAGGGAATTCGGCCTGGGAGACAGCTGTATGGCTTTTGCTAATGCATATTTAAAATGTTATGGCCCAGAAAAACAGGCCATGCAAACCAGTGTGTGGTTAAGAGAAAGGTTTCTTTGATGCTGGGAAGCAGGAACATTCCCTCACCACTGAATCAAAATAACAAAATTCCTGCACCCACACGAAGAGAAACACAGGAATAAAACGAAAAGCCTCGAAAGAATCTGTTTCCCATGAAGAAAGTTATGAATATCTTATATGAAAAAAGCAGAACACTTTTCTTGCTTCTGCCTTACATTTGTAATCCGCCAGTCGACATTAGGACGCTGCTGATTGAAACCTTATCAATGAAACATGAGCTGAACCACTGGTACATTAAACGTCTCGCTCCCCAGCACATAAAAGAAAAACAAACAGCTGCTCATATCATCATTTTAGTCTTTTATTGTGTTTCTGAACAGGTTTGTTGTGTTTGATTTTCTCATTTAACCCTCCTTGTTTTTTTGTTTTTTTTTTCCCAGCTGGCACATATAATTGGTTTTGTCCATATGACACCTTTATTTTATTTCTACATGCTCAAGCAAGTTTTTTTCACAGTAGTTGACAGAAGAGGAGGCGCAAACAGATTAAAAAAAACCCTCAAATATTCAAAAAAATAAATAAATAAATTAAGCCCCCTGTGGCACAGCATGGGTCACAATTTATTTTGACAAATAATAGCTTGTCCTCGATCGAACATAGTTTTCTGCATGAACAAGGCAAAAACAATGAGCTCTGTATCTGGAAACAAATGTACAGAGTGACTTCAAAGCAAGCTATGATAGGGAATGGTTGGTTTTAAAGCTGGGATGTGAAGAATGTAAGTTTGGCACCCCAAAAGTGGAAGTATTTCACATGGCAGCAAATTATCCCCCAAACGCCTGCCCGAGTCGACTAAAAATAATGAAACCAACACATGCACTGCACCAAAAATCACAAGATTCTACTTTTACTTTCTACAAATAAAGAGTAGCCAGCTGAAAGTTTGAAATGTTCATGAAATAAAAATCACTTACAGGGCGCTCAAAGTTGTCACTCCAGACATTCTGTGTTATTATGCTACAACAAAAAAAAGTCAAACTCACGCTTTAAGATATTTTGACCTATTTGATATAAAGTAAGCTATACTTGAGTTTGCAAAACTTCCGCCCTTACATCTGCACACTTGAGACTTTCTGTGGTGAAAGGACATCACTATCGACAGCCTGATGTTGAACAGATTTGACAGAAAGCAGAGCGGTGGTTTTCATACTGAAACCGTGTTAGGATTCCGTGCCTTGCTGACAGACACTGAAGCAGATCATATGGCCTCTCCATGGTAAGACTCAAACCAATAGGTCACCCTGTAGCCTGACACGCTAATGAATAGTATGATGAATGCCTTCAGTCAACAGTAGGAGGATGATCAGTGCTGTTTTTGTCTACCTGCTATGATCAGTTTGGTTCTGGTCTGCTTCTTTTTTTTCCTTTACAGTCATTCCTGCAGCTTTCTGTAGCTTTCTGTAGTGAGATGTTTTGGGAACTGGCTCTCGCCCTGAGTACTGACAGTTCTGTTATCTCTGGAAGGAAGAAAACCCAAAGTTAGCTTAGCTTAGAATAATCACTAAAAACAGTTAACAGCCCGTTGTCCTTTCAATGACACAACCTGCTTGCAGAACAGAAACCGCAACTACTGCGAACGCTAAGCTAACATCCTGTGTGTTCAAAGTGGAACATGTTGTGGATGTACTGAGTTTTACCAACACTTCCTCTAGTCTTCTGCCCACTCGGGCACTCTTGCATCACTAGTCACATTCATAACCTCATGACAGAGGCTGCCATATGAAGAAGCCCATCAGTATAAACTGTTTCCATTCAAACACACTTCAGGGTTCAGTGTCTTCCCAAGGACACTTGGTCTTACTCCAGGTATCTACTCATAGCTTGATTTTAATCTGAATTCACAGTAAAACACGTTCTAAAACACCTGTCAAGGAAGCAAAACTCACATTTAAAGTGTGGAAATGTCAAGATTAAAAAAGGGCCACATGACTCGCCAGTGATTTAAAATATTAATGCATGATAGCAATAAACATGAAGCAATATCTGCTCTGTTGGGCCCTGTTATGGACTGGTTACCTGCCCATGGTATACCCTGCTTCTTCCTCAGTGACTCCACCCAACTTGGCACAAAAACTAAGGTAAAGTAAACAATTTTTTTGTTAAAAAAATGCCCCATGGTAATGAATCTTAAACCATTAAAAGCCTGTTTATTGCCTTTTTAAATGTGGCCACATCTGTAAGGAAGATGCATTTGTGGAATGAGTAGCAGAGCTGAGTACTTGGGTTGTGCCAATGAAAAATTTGACCCTCGTTTTTTTTGAGCTGGTGCTGACTGTCAGGGCGCGGCTGCTGTGGTCAGTAGGTGTCTGCTCCAAGAGTCAGCATGCAAAGTTTGACTGATTTGGGTAGCATAGGGCCGTGCAGTATCATCTCCACAGTCAAAGAGAAGTTCCACATAATGGAACCACACAACCATGTTGGTGGACGTGTGACCATAGACTGTATATAGAGTGAACAGCGTGGCTCCGCCATTTACCATTGTACGGTTTTGAAGCCCAAATACCGCCGTCACAGGCACAGCCATTGGTAGCATTTGCAGCCAGAGTCTGCACAGTAGAGATGATGAAGGATTCTGGGAGAATCTCAGTGGAGCTGGGTGACAAAAATAATATATTTTTTTTCTTTCGAGAGTCCAATCACTTCCTGACTCTACCTCTCGACATATTTTACAATCTGAAAAAAATACACGAGAATGGCTGCTGTCAATCATCGTTAAATGTTACTTAAAACCTCATTTTTATCCTTGTATAACTAATGAAATACAATGTATACAAGACAGCCAAATGATATCTTCAAATCACCACAATAATTGCACCTGAGAAACACTTCTTCGAGGAGTATTAATTTTTTAAAGTTTGACCACAGCCCATCTGGAATGGCTGGAGAGACAGATTTTTTAATCTATATTGCAGCCAGCCACCAGGGGGAGCAGTTTTTATGGAGCCCTCACTACGAACCAAGAAAGTGGACGTCCATTTTTTCTTACAGTCTATGCTTGTGACCTATTCTGGTTGGAAAAGCTGACGCGGTTCTTCCACAAACTACCATGGCATCTGCCAGTTAAGTTAAAAAAATTATTGAACTGCCAGTATGTCTTGTTACTTTAGACTTCAGTTACCCAATCTACCAAACTACACCAAAGAGGACTAAAGGGTCAATAAGCTGTTTGGAATTGGGAGATATGGAAAATTTTTCATCGGTGCAACCATCATACTAAGCTTTGCTGCTCATCCCACAAGTATACGTTCCTTACAAATGTGTCTACATTTAAATGAGAAATAAACAAGCTTTCTTGAAGAATACAGTTCATTACCAAGAAGCATTGTTACAACACAGAAATAATCTACTAAACACACCACCTTGCTTTTTGAGCCAAGTTTTTAAAAGTAAGACTAAAAGTTGTTTTGTATCTCTAAGCTATTTAGCCATAGCCTGCTAGCTTAGCTGCTATGGAGTTCAGCATTTCTGGCAGATACTCCAGCTAAAAGACAGCATAAAAACAGCAAAGGGGGCTAGCTACTGGCTACGACTCACTAGATTAAGATGATGCTGTAACTCCAGTCAAAAAAAACAACAAAAAAAAACAAGTAAATAAGTAGTTTTACCGGCGGTGTATCACTGATGGGGCTAGCACTGCTGATCATGTTCAGTATTAGGGACTGCTTGCGGGTCGTAAGTTTTCTAAAATGTGACACTGACATGACATATGACAGGAAAGGCTAGCATACTAAGAAGTCAGTGTCAGTGCTTCTTTGTAGAAATGCTGGATTAATTATAAAACTTGAAATATACAATGTGACTGATTTTTTTATTGTGACTTGGGTAAATATTAACGCAAGCAGTCCAAGTACGAGTAAAAGTTCACTGCAAAAGATTCCCCCAGGTGTTTTCTGTTGGCAACAAATGCAGTTTATTTAAACCTGCTGCCCATCCACAGCATTCAAATAAGAATGCAGTCAAAAGAGGACCACAGATCTGGACAAATTGGTTGTTAGCGCTAACAGTCTGATATTTACATCACTAACTTGTCTCCCTTTTGGAAAGATGAGGCTTTGCAATGGTTTTTGGATTCACTCTGAAAGCATGGACGGATGGAATGAGGCCATCATTAAGAAGGAAATATACAAATCTGTGTTCCAAAAAGCACATTAAAAATAATCATGCTTACTCAAAACTCGCACGAAGTCACAACTCACTCATTCACAATACTGGGCAGGAGAGAATAAAATAAAAGGTGCAAATAAGAAACATCACAATTAAAAGCATATTGGTCAAAATGTTCATCAAGTTCAGTTCTTGCACAGCCACATGCATTTACACTAAAAAATGGTGCAGGTTCCTCATCAGCTTTACCCAAAGTGTGTCTCTCTGTTATCTACTATTACAAGACAACAGTTTCATTCACTGTCCTGCTGATCCAAGCACAATCAATACGTTCACTCACATTTAAGACCATGACCAGCATTAGAAATATCCCTTGATTGAAAGGTCACAGCGCCTCAGCACACCAGGCACCAGAGCTTACTCAGTTTAACTGAGCATGTTGCACCGATCTAAAAGCCAGTTTGGTACCATGAGTCAGCTTCTTTTTTTTTTTTTTTTTTGAGGGAAGTACATCCTATGCACTTCTCATGCAGTCATCCTTTGTTGTGGCAAAGACTATGGCACGGAAACATCGGTCACTCTTAAATAACATTTTATAGAAACAGCAATTTCACATCAAGTATCCTGGAGACCTGCACATACCAAAAAAGTCCTGTCTATCAATTTGTGTTATTTCCCTTGTGGTAAAAAAAAGGATAAAAAAAAAAAAAAACGATCTAAACATGAAGTTGAGGCTCAGTTCTTCATGTGCTCTGACACAAAAATTGGAAAAATGTAATGCTGATAATTAGAATGAATTTCAATTTATCGAACAAGGTGTCAATCATTCAGCTTATTTACGTGGCCATCTTCCCCGCCATCAAACTCAGAGTGGGAAGCACTGAAGCTGTTAGCACATCCCAGACTTGCAAGTTGTGAAAATGTAAAAATCAGAATCGTTATCTACTGAACAGCATGAGGAAGTTTACAACTGGTTTCTGTTAAACAACAGCTAACACTAGCAATAGTACTTCCAGATTTACCAACAGTTACTTCATTACACAATAGGAAAGGTTGGAAATCCTCTTCAAAGAAACGTTAGCCAACTGTCAAATTAGCTAATGGCTAGTTCAGTTATTCAAGTTCCTGTTGTGTGGGATATACTGTTTTGTCAGGTTACACAGAAAATCTGGGTGCAAAGCTGTAAAACTAGAGCAAGTGATGCTGGGAGACTAACATTTGAGCCAAGAATTGACTTCTATTGTTGTTATCTGAGTTTTTATAGATGATGTAATCTGACACATGGCCAGCTGCCTCTCTTCATTTAGACAACTTGTTTCAGAACCAGAACCAGAGTCAGGTTTTGTTGCCAACTACAATAAACAAAAATTTGGTTGTTGAATCAAAAAGCAGTGGACAAGCACATATTTACTTCCTTGATTGTCCACGGCACAGTAATATCAGCTGAGCTTCCCACTCTTCGTGTGACTTTTGAGGAAAATGTCAAGCTTGCAAATGAACTGAGGGACAGATTAATTTTGTGACATCAAGTCGAGGCTCTGCAGCTCTCTTTCTATGTTTCTTGCCATTTGGGAGCACAAGGACAGTTGTGAGTGCGTATCAATGAGGCCACTGTTCCCTTGGCAGTTACTCAGTTACTAAGAGATTTCTTCAAGACTGCACACTCCACAGAAGTAAATGAGCCTGCTTGAGATGACTGAAATGTACAAAAGAGCCCGTCTGTGAGGCTCCCTTATGTGCGCTGAAGGAATTCTGATTTTAAAAGTCAGTTTGAGGATGTCTCCCTTCTAATCTTTGAACATAAACTGATGAACATAAACAAGAAGTCATATTTGCTGCTACACTTAGCAAGCACAAAGTACCCATAGATACCGGGATGTTCGCGTGTTCCCTTTTCAGTGAAGGGCTTAAAAAAGCAACTTGGCTAAACATTCGACGCTATACAGTTCGTCTTTTCTAATTGCTTCTGCTTTGAACTAAAGCTCTATTTGGCACTAAAGGATGCCAATCCAGCGCTTGGTAGGTTGAAGAAAAGCAGAGGAAAATCCTTTTTATACGCAAACAGCCAGCTTTCACTCTTCCCCTCCCCCCGCCTGCGTTTTCGTACCTCCATTTGACGTCCTATTCAAGCTACTAGGTACCAAAAAAACCCTATCTCTCCCTTCTTTCAGTGCATTTTGTAACACCCACTGGTTCTCTGCTCCTTCTGTCTCTGATTAACAAAGACCCAGAGGGGGAAGGGGGTTTGGTCCAGCTGCCCCATATGTCAGTCAGATACTGTAGTCAGCCTACATAAAAACAGAATACACCCCCCTCTGATCCATCCCTGCAAAAATTCATGATTTGAGTCCCAGTTAAGGCTTCGTATAACAAACACACATCCATGAAAACATACAATTCAGAAACATAAGGAGAGAATATGGCACATTTTGGGAATGTATAAATATTTTACATTGTCTGTGTGCGTGTGTGGCTGCATTTGTCCCTGAAGCTGCTGTCCTGGGTGGATATTCTCATGGAAATCAGGGATTTGCCGTGGGGGGGGACAGCAGGAGTGTGAATGGACACAGAAGGATCCAGAGAGGAAATGTGTGGGCCCGTTTTGGTCACAACCTCCTGTCTTCATCTGTTTCCTGCAGCTCAGTGAACATCAACCAACTCCTTCAGGTGGCTCTAACTGCCTCCTTCCTGTGGGGGGCAGCGTCCCACCCGTATGCGCATTGTGCCACTTTTATGCAGCTGCCAGAGCTGGACAAACTCCTCTGGCATGGCGTGAAACCATTTATAGGGCAGGATGTTGTCGTAGTAGTGGTGGCTGACTGGCATCCCATCCAGGCCGACGGAAAACGGCCAGAAGCCGTACGCCGTCACTTCCTCACACAGCCCGAGGGCCAGGCTGACCAGGAAGAGCCCGGTGGAGAGGCGCTTGGCGTGGACACCACGACCTTTCCAGAACTTCCCCACTGTACGTAGGAACTCAGGATTCGCAAAGAGCATGGTGAGGTTGGAGGAGGTATCTGCCAGGGCGTAGTACGCCCGGAGTGATGGGTCAGTGCCAGGCTTCATGGAGAAGGCTGGCATGTAAATGAAGCTAGAGCCGTAGACCTTCATAAGGTCCACAAACGCTTTCCTTGACCACAGGAGGTTCTGAAATCTGAGAATGAGACAGAGAGAGGAAAGTGTGACTTAACTGTCTGTGCTTGGGTCATAAGGACAGATGTCAGCTCCCCATTTCCTTTTTTGTCTTTTTCAATTAGGAAATGAGCTTCTTGTGTTGTCATTCTGAAAGGATGTTACTGCTGGGGAGTGGGTGCTAGGGGTGAGCCTCAGGATATGACACAATCAAGATATCACAATATTGTGATATATTCAATATTATACACAGTTATCTCTTTGATTGAAAGCAGCTTTTCTGTTTTATTGTGTTTGGAATAATGAAAGCCAGATGCAGTGTTTCATACATACACTGGCTGTTTTCCAAACTGCCTACCACATACTACATGTGACTGTAGGATGTAGTAAGCACTACATACTACCCACTGCTTTTGCTTGTAGTACGTAGTTTGACTGTTCTGTTGGGTCTGTTTTGTAGAATATTACTCTGGTTTCCTTTCTTGGAGGGCAGAGCTACAGCTGATGTTGTTGTTTTTTGCCTTTAATATAAATATACAAAACAAGCAGTTGGCAGATCTTGGTACTTAGTTATTTTGTTAATCATATCAAACAGAATCATCATTCTTGATTTCTAATCTTACACCAAAGTTATATCATTGACTGAAAACAAATATGGACTTTTATTTGTACAGCTGATGGAAAAACACTTCTTTATAATCCATGTATGGTTTAAAAAGTGAATTAGCGGTGCATATGGGCTAATGAACTTGTAGAAGTAAATGCCTCTTTTATAACTGGATGTGACAAGATTTACTGGTGTTTCTTCGCACCACTTCACTTCTCTCTCATGGACAGTCTAACATTAGTGTTGTTGAGTTGTAGTTATAATGCCGACTCATTCCAGTAGATGGCGGTAATTCACCAAAACCTGCCACCCACATAGACAAACAGCGTTAGCGCCGTGCATTGTGGGAAAGAGTATGCCAGGTTGACTGGTCCGTTGCATACTGAGACATTTTCCTGGATCACTAGGACATCCAGGGATTTTTGGCTTACTGCAGATTTTGCAAGTTTCCGCATACTACCTAATACAAACTGAATTTCAGCCAAAATAGTAGGTACTGCTAGTGAAGTAGGTGGTTTGGAACACAACCACAGAAAACATCAAGTGTGTCAAGTTTGTCACTCAAACTACTGTGACATTAAACTAATGTAGCAAAAAAATGATTGGGTTAAAGATGTGATCAGTTGGTGAAACTGATAATTGTCACTTGGTGTAGCTGATGCTACTCATTAAAAAATCTGATTTTGTGCAAAACACGATTATGATTATTATTGTATCAGTCTTCTACACTGTAAAAATTAAACCTTAACTGATTTTAAACTAACTGACCCAGGATCAGAGAGAAATCACTGACGTTTACAGCATCAAAACCCACATCATCAAGTTTAGGAATAAAATATTTCAAATATATTTTGAGATTGTATTAATCATACAGTTTATGGGCAACATACAGCGCAGTGGCTCGTCAGCGCCATCTACCACAGTGGAGGTGCAGAAGTCATATTTTACTCCCAACTCACCTAAAATATGGACTTCTATAAAAAAAAAAAAAAAAAAAAATCAAAATTCTATCACGTCCAACCATATATTGATATATTGCCGTATTAATATTTTTCACACCTCTTCAATCATCCAAATGTTTGTTGTCTTACGTTATACCTTCCGGAGTGGCTGAAGCAACTCTTGGTGTTGTTTCTTATCAATGGAGTTAACTGTCATTACAGCATTACCTTGTGTTATTGCATAACATTGCCACGTGAAAGCGGGACTTCCCTACAAAGTATTGCCTTGATTGTAACGATCAGGTGACCAAGTAATGAGTATTCAACAGATTTCAAAAAGTGGTCTCATGGTACCTTTTCTCAATGATGCTGGGGTTGGCCGTGACCAGATGCGTCCTGGTTCCCACATCCTCCACGTATTCCTTTGAAAGAGGTGGAAGGTTACACCTAAATGAGTAAGACAGAGTGAAGGGATATTAACATTCCAGATTCTCTACAAACACACAGTGAAAGGTAAAGTGACTCATGTCACTTTGACGACGAGAATCCAGTAAAACCAGTGTGACTCATTTCCTGTATACTAGATTTGGTGATTAAAACTTTATTGAGTGTTTCCAATAAAGCTTGATAAAGATTTTGCTTGGTGCTTTTGTGGGAATGTTTCAGGAGTTTAATGCACATATCATAAAGTAATTCTAAAAGTAAAGCAAGGCGTTTTTCTTAGTCCACTTTAAGAAGGATAACCAAAATTGAAATTGATGCTGTTTTCTTTTTACTTTCACCATTTCTCTCGACATCATCCCCCACACAGAACGCCTCCCCTCTGGTAAAACTCTGTATTTATGCTGACGGTTACCATTCTCAGAAAAAAAAAAACGTACATGTAAAATTTTTGTTCCCCAAGTTTCAACATGTGCAACTCTCATTTGTTTTCTTTGTTTGACATTTCCTTTTAAACAAATCCACCAGCAAGATGATATCGTAAAAGGACTTCGTTATTTTGCTTTCCCTAGATTTACACATTCAAATATTATTCATCCTGCTGGTTTGGGGTAAGGTGAGGTTGACATCCTACCCGTATAGCTGTTTTGGAGGAAGCTTATAATTAATAAGATCAGCGTTCCAACTGAGAACAAACACAATCAGATCTACACAGGGTTTTATCTCACACACCTACCCGCGGCCCCTTATCTATAGGTGCAACTGTTCAACTGATCATTAACACAAATATTTAATCAGCTAATAACATGTCAGCGACTCAATGTATACAGGCATGTAGACGTTTTGACTCGCAACCATCTCCAAGGTTTCCAGCAACAACCTGTCTGATGCCAGAGGTCGGAGGATGTTCAGATTGGTTTAAAATCATAGAGAGGCAACAGGAACAAAATTAATCTCTTGTTACAACCATGGTATGCACCATCTTTGAACAAACAACGCATTCAATCTTGAAGCAGACGGGCAACAGCAGCAGAGAATCACACTTGTGTGAGTCTTTTTGTTCATACAAATGAAACATGATTAATATTCACAGCAACCCTGAGATTAATCTGAATCAATACTTAAATGGTTTAACAGCACAACGTAAAATAAATCACTTGACAGCACTAGTTAAGAATCAATTAGAAATAGTTCAATTGTTTAAAATTATTATCCTTTACACTATGCATCAATGCCACACGTCTATCATGATAGCCAGTCAGTGGCAGAATTTCAAAGACAGTGGCAAAAAGATTAAAAGCTTGGCTTCACTTTATTAATGCAAAGTGTAATTTGTGCAACACTGAAATACCATGCAAGGGTGGCAGCACCACCACCATTCATCAACACAAGGCGTTAAATAACAAGAGTGTCATGTCATAGTTATTTACTTTTAAATGCAATAAAATATTGTTGACACAGCAAACCATTACAGCTGACTTTTTGTACACAGAAAATTCACAGCAGGAGTTGATTAGGGCATTGATGAAGAATTGGATTAATAAGCATCAATAGCCATCCCTACAAGGCAGGCTGCAAAGTCTGTAAAATGGGATGTCATTAGACTACTATGTTTTTTTTTGTTTTGTTTTGGGGGTTTTTTTGTGTGTGTTTTTTTTTTTTTTTTGCCGTTACTACACTGCAGAATAAAAAAATTGCAAAACAGCTATGTAAAAAAAATACATTTCTAAGATCCAGCTTCCACTCACATCAAAAGTCTTTTTTTTCATTAATGACACAAGAATAAATTTGTCCTGATCAGTGGTTTCAGTGGTATCATATTAGCCTAGCCGCCATTGTTAGTTAGCATAATTAGCAGCAGACAGATTGATCCAATGTCATAGACCCTTTAGCTTTTAGCCGTTGTTACAGGCATATTTAGGATTGATAAGCAAGTGATGTGACAAGGGATCATATCTTATCTGCTGAAAATTACTCTCAGAGGCAAACAGGCTAGCTGCTGCCAGCTAACTGTTGCAAAATAATCACTGTGAGACTGCATGCATGAGCTCAAGTATCTTACCAGCTGAACATGTATTCTTTCGCTTCAGCACACCAGAGTACATGAAATACTGTGAAAGGAGCCAGCCTCTTCAACCCAATACAAAAGCATCTGTATAATCACTTATTCCACTAGAAAATGGGTAAATGTGTCTGGCTGTATGACCTGTCCGCCGCCTGAAGGGTTTTATCCAGCATCTTGTTTGCAGTCCCCTTTCTTTATCACCAGATGGTTTCATTCTGCTCTATGCCCCTCTCTTCATCTCCCTGTCTTCCCTTATGTAAGCCTCCTCCTATTTTGCTTTCTCATGCCTAACCTCTTTTCTCCCTTGCCCTTGCTGTGACCCATTTTTCTGTCTGTCTGTCAGTCTGTCTCTCTTGGCCAAAGCAGAAACCAGCTTTCACTTTCACTGGTGGCTACTGGTGTTTGGCTGCTCTCTCAAGCTCAACACATTCACATTTCTTCGCACCAAAAAGTCACTTTTTCTCCTCACCGCATGATGAAGTCAGCCTGGTCAATGTCATGTCCGCATTTGCTTTGCCGGAGAATGCCGCCGTTGCCCACCACAGCACACTTCTTCAGGGGTAGCTTCAGAGGGTTGTCCTGAGCAATGAGGAAAGGTGCAGCTTCGTTAGTGTACACATACACACAACCATCTGTTCACTGACAAACAGAGCCACTTTCATACATCCAAACACTAATTTTCCCTTCACTTGAATCCCTGGAATTGAGGCAGTCATCCTGTGCTTAGCAAAGAACAGGACTGAGGCCCTCTGTTGATTACCCTTCACAAACAGCCATGCTTTCAGCTGAGGCAGACAAATGTAAATTTCCGTTAATCTTACCATGGTGACAAAGATAAAAACATTTTCATAAACCATTCATGACTTATCCAGTGGCTACATACTTTAAACTTTCCTTTAAAGTTGGATTGGATAAAGTTGGATTGGATTGGATTTAATCTAACCATTTCTCACATTTCAATGTCTTAGCTAATTTGTGGAACATTTCATTTGATAGTTTTTGCTAACCTGATCAAACATTGAACTATTAGTTTGAATACTTTGAGCTTTCCATCTAACCCTCTGATCCAAAACCATCACTTTCTATTGTAATCTCTATTTTTTTCTTTAAGGAAGAGAAAAAAAGAAAAAAAAGAGGGGGGAAAAAAAGGAAAAAAAAAAATATTGTCATCTCTAAGCAGTTCCTTTTCCTCAAACTTTTATCACAAACTGCATGCCACTTAAATTCTCAATCTAGCTAACCTTGTCAACTATTCACTAATTAAACATTCATTCCAACAGTTAATAATATATCACTTTTGACCAACTCTTTCATAGTATAGCATAATAAGCTTACTATTTTCACAACTGGTCCATAACTTATAACTTCTTATCCGAAATTAATTTCTGCAATGTTTGTTTTAAACTCTCTATCCATTATCTGAAGCTAACCGTTTTAACAGTTATCCTGTGCTACCTCTAGCAGCTGCTAATTAAGTACTCATGACTTGTATTTTTGACATTAGTGGTAACACTTCATCTGCTAACTAGTTACTCTTAGCCTACTTAATATTCTGTTATGCTAGCTAGTTTACACGCTAACATTTTAAGTAACTAACCCTAAGCCAACGATATCTTTCAATGACCGTCTACTTTTGGCTAACTGGTTTACCCATTATTACATAGCTAACTTTCCTAGCTAACTATCACCTGCTTAGCTGCTATTTTTTTTTAGCTCACTAGATAAATACGTCCAACCATTTATTGAGCCTTTATCTTTTTTCTGTTTGTCAAATATGTTCTGCTAACTGTTTAACAGTTTCAGCACTCTTTATGTTTGGCTACCTATTGATCATGTGCCCGATTACATCTATCTGAAACTTTAAATAATGTATTGATTTTTCTACAGCAACTCTGACACTAATTTTCTATTACCTTAAGCTATTTGAACCATTTATACATCATTCATTCATTCAGGGGCGGGTGGCTGGAGCCTATCCCAGCTGTCATTGGGCAAGAGGCGGGGTACACCCCTTTAACTTAATATTTTAAACTACAAACTTTTTATGTTGTTTATTCAAACCTTTAAAGTAGCTCTGTGAGCCATGAACTGAAACACTAATTAACAGATTGGGTCTCTTGGTCAAATATGTGTTGTTGTTTTTTTGTCTGCCAGATCAGGTGTATTACTTTAAATTCACAGCAGTACCAAAAATCACTTCTAATACACTTTGAGCAAGGACGGAGTTCCCCTTTTCATGAATTATTACCCTTTCATCAAACATACCAGGGTGTTACAGCTGTTTGTGGGAACACGGAAACACCAAGCTTTAAAGGATAAGAAGCAAAAATGTCCTTCTCTTTGCCCAGGCTGCATTTAAGTCAGAGGCATGGATTAGGGGAGATGGCGGAAACAATTGTGCCCATTATTCTCCTCGGAGTGCACAAAATTGGGAATACACACACGCTCATTTTGCCCCAGGGTCTCTTTTAGAGCGTGACAGAGTTGAGTCAGAGGACAATACCCTGCTAACAGCACATTAAGGGAGGGGTACCAGCAAGCCAGACTGAAGCTTAAGAGGGGGACACTTATTACAGTAGCATGTGGTCCAGCTATTTCTGGAAAGTCATTTACCCAAAATTTATCGTCATCTTCAAAACATTTAATATTTGGGGGTTTCTACTTTGTTGCAACAAAACATGTCTTAGATTCATTTTATTTCTCATTTATTTATTTTATTACAGATAGAAGTGGTCACTGACACACAGACCAATGCAAAAAGATGCTTAAGTTGCCATGACGAAAAAAACATACATGGAAGTGTCTGGAACAGTTACTGTCTTAACTAATGTTCTTTTTGTGAGTCACTGTAATAGTAGTGGATTTCTTTTGTTTATAAGACTTTTGTCCCAAGCCATTTCTTTAGGACATCAGAAGAATTTCCTCTATAGTCTTGTAAAGTGTACACATTGAAACTCTGTTCAAGCCACTGAACTAACCCACAATCAACTGTCAAAGCCCAAATTGGCACATTCCCTGGCACCTGTTCCGATACTGTGGCCGTTGCCAGGCTAGAGTAGTAAGGCTGTTCAAACCTGCAATCACAGCACTGGTAATTGGGAAAGCAGAAAGTGTGTTTGTGTTTCAGAGAAACAGCTCATGCTTAAACCATCCAACTCAAACACTGGTTACCTTACTTTTGCACAACGAACAGACCACAATGTAAGCTTGCGCAAAAAGTTTAACTCTGCTTCTAGGAATAGGCAACTTTTACAGGAAACGTACGTGACTTTTAGCAGTGTTGTGCATTTGGGTTACCCACAACTGCTTAGTTCTCACAGAGAGGCTGCCTAAATGTCATCAAAGAACAAAAAAAAGATGATTTACCAATGAGAACAAGAAATGTTCAGTCTTGAAAAAACAATGCACAAAGACATTAAGGACCAGTTTTTAATGGCTAATTTTGAAGGGTCTCTTCCAGAAAGTACCAATACTGATAATGAGAAGTTCTTGAGGGTAATCGTTAACGTTTGGATCAGATAGACTTTTACAAAAAAATAAACAATAAAAATCTGTTAAAAGTTTTAATTTGGAATAAGACAAGCAAGAATTAATGTAATTTGTAATCTCCTGCTAAAATTAAAAAAGAAAATGCAGATAATTGGCTGGATAATGAGTGTTGGCCTCCTCATCAAGTAAAAGCAAACCTGAACTCTAAATGTAAAATCTGACAGCTTAAAGGAATGGGGAACAACTCAAATTAAGGCCATTAACTTATTTTTTCTTGTGTTTAGTGTGTTTGTTGTTTACTCCATTTAAAAAAGAGGTATTCTGCCTTTTTAGGCTTCATGCTGTCTTGCTGGTACCCTGTATCAGCTTTCGTAATTTTCAGCTAAAAAATAACCAATTTTTTTCTTCCGCCATTTTTTGTTACCCTCTGTCTGACGCGCTTCTTTGTGGACTCTGTCTCTCTAAGGCGATTGGTCGGCCTACTGGAGGCTTCTTGGGGTTCAGAACTATAGTAATACCTTGGTGTTTGAGGCCCACACCTCAAAAATGTCATGAACCAATCAGGAGATCTGTATATGATGACCTCATAAGCTTAGCAAATCTTGTGAAGATCTTGTGTTGATTTTGGAAAAGACCATTTTGAGCAGTTTACAAGAAAATCAGAGAATTTCTTCAACATATGAACATGAAGCGGTTTAGAATGTTGTTCATAATGATGGGGACATCCAGCATTATTACTTTATATCCATGTTTAATATATGAGATAGCATGATACCCCTCTTTAAGGTATTGGAAGCTTGTTGATAACTTTTTCACAAAACAAAGATGAAGTCCTCAAATATCCTTTTTATATCCAGTAATAACTCTTAGGCATTACAGCATCAATTTTACATCAAATTATGGAAAGGAAAACAGATTTTTGCATCTGAAGAGTCAGAAATTATTATTATTGCTACATCACCTGAATTATCAGTTAAAAGTGATGGAGGAATGATTAAATCCAAATTTAGGGTATAAATACATCTAAATTCCACTTCACAAAACAACTTTGATATAAATCTTTTGCGCTGTCTAACCAACAAACCTGGTTTTCAAGGTAGTTACCATCATGTACAAGAAAGCAAAACTGCAGATTGTTGCAAATGAGACGGATGAGCCAGTAAATTCTTGGCACTGCTGCTGCTGACCCAAATTATTAATTGAAACTATTGAAGATTCAATTAGTTTAGAATTTAGATTATCAACAGTTAAAATTCAGCTAGTAAATACTACTCAATTCATATCAAAACTCTGGGTTTGTAACTGGCTGGTAACATTCATTTGCATAAACTGACTCTGTGGTTTAGCTCAACCTCATGTCTTTATTTGTTCACCCTCACCTCCCCCCATGCCTCATGAATGAACATGCACCGCTCACGCTTGCAAATTAGGGTCAGATATTCATTGTGTGAACCAGCCAGGATATTAGGCTGCAGATCAGTAATGGGGATCCAATCTTGATTATGACTGAGATGTACTGCCCCTGGATACAAAAACCACAGCAACAGCACTCAGACCCAGGTTCCTGGTTTTGACCTGTTTCCAGGCACAACACAAACCCTCATCCACAAACACACACATGGGCACAGAACCATGTAAAAATAGCCTCACAGACCTTATCTGGATAGAGATACACAGGCACAGCAGCATAAATACACTCTTTATCCCCTTCATGGAAAGGAGAGAGGAAACACCACGGAGGTGGTAGAAAGCGGTAACGCATCCTTGCACTTTAACTTAGGTTTAAACACTCCTATCTCAGATGAGTGGAAATAACACACACTTAAGTGAAAACCACAAACAGAAACTATGTTTGAGGACAAACAAGTTCATATGTCTCCTATTCACCACATCAACCACACTTCATCACTTCTGTCCCATTTATGTCAATCAAGTGGTTTTAAATGACTTAAAGAAAAAGGAAATGATGGTTTCACCCTCAAAAAGAAAAAGGGAAGATAAATATGTTAAATCCTTGCATTGCACAGATGCTTGCACCCTATTTCAGGTCTATTACTTCCCAGGCCTCTTCTATCTCATCTCCACAATTTAATATTGACCTCCTCTCACTGCAGCATACGCCACCATAAATCCTTTCTCCTCTAAAGAGTCTCCGTCTCCTCCGCAGCCCCATCCCTACTCTCTGGATCACCAGGATCCACGCCTAACCCCCATTCCCTTGCAACCGTGTCATATTTTGCTGAGTGTGAGGAAAATCACTTGTACAATTTTTTTTGTTGTCCTCATTTTACAAAAGCCCACATCTCTCAAAGTCGTACTGTAAACAAACCCCAACACAGACCAGTAGGTTTAGCATGTGATTCCTGGAAACATGTTTTCACTCCCGTATTTCTATGAGATTTATTCATCAAACTTCAGCTTTGAGTTGACCTTTTCTCACCTGTACGAAGAGCGAGTAGGTCTCATTGTTGACGGTGTGCGAGTGGTAAAACTCGCCGTCGTACCACAAAACTTTGCCCAGCGGTGAATTCTCCTTGGTGACCGCAAACATCCTCTTCGGATCACAGCACTCCGTCAGTAGCTTCCTGTGAGTAAAGGATGTAGACATAATTAGAAATCTGTTTGGTGAGGTTTGGAAACTCTGACGCAAAGTGGGTTCACTGAGGAAAACAACAATAACTTAATTATTTGGCAAAAGGCAGGAAGAAAAGGATGTTTGTCCTCAGCTTTTTACTCTTCCTCACATTTGACCAAACTGGGGCTTTTCAGAGCTCTCAAGCATTAAAATAAAATCTCCTAAGGGTGCTGTCAACTGCAGGTATCAGCTTTTCTGATTACCCTATTTATTAGCTTTGCTTTGAAGAATATTCAGCACAGGATCCTCAATATTGTGTCCACAGCTGGTAAAATGGTTATAAAAGGGGTGCACTGGTCACAATTTTCTGGCTGATCACCAATCACTGATCTTTAAAAAGCCTGGCCTGCCGATACTGATTTGGGCCGATACTGATTTTTATTTTTTATAACTGATAGAATACCTTCAATGTTCCAATCTTATTTTATTGAAAACCATTGAACAATACCTGTGGAACAACAAAATCTTTATGTTTTAACTTAAACAACCAATAAAGTGTGTTGAGTTTTAGGTCTCAGAGCAAAAAGCAACAATGGCTGTCAGACCTTCCTGGAGGTATATCAGATCAGTTTCATATGTAAGGATGGGTCGATCCCTGGTCGCTGATCCCCGATTGCTGATCCCCAAACGCTGATCATTGTGTGGCATCACAGTTTCTCCGGAGTAGCATACTTCCTTAATTCAGAACCACATCAGAGACCCTAAAACAGACAACACTGATCTACTGGTTCGCTGAATAAGACTGATTTTAAAACAAGAGCAGCAGAAAAACCCATCAGGCGAAGCCGCCTTCAACTTTTCTTGCAGGAGCAGAAACATTTGATAGGTGTCACCTTGATTTTGATTTGTGCAGGTTGTGGCAACAGAAACACTTTGCAGTTATTTCCTTGTGATATTTTATCACGCAAGCAGCCTTTCACATTTATCCTGAAGAACACGCAACAACACTTTGAAAGAAGAAACTTTTAACCCTCCTGAAAAATACCATAAATAATATTTTGGCAACTTGAAATCTGAGCCAACTTCACAAAAACTGAAATGTTGCCTCCATTCATAATTCTATGTAAGTTGTACCAAAAAAAAAAGGTAAAATGACTGTCTTTTGGTTAAAAAATCTGTCAAATTGAGCTAAAATCACAGTCACGGAGGCAGTTACACACCACCAAAAGGAAAGAATACTTTAGTTATGCTTTAGTTCTGTCTAAGTTCAATCAGTCTCAGACATAAACATGACGAGACATGATGTTTTTTTGGATCTGACCCAAGTGAGTGTCTAGAAATGCTAGAACATACAAGCGTGCCACCTTGTCTGTGGGGATTCTTTACAGCGTTAAAGATACTGCAGATGACAGTTCCCAGAATTCTCTCTGAGCTGAAGCGATTAGTGTGTGTTTCACTGCTGAACTTGCTCTACAGCATGTCTCCTGTATGGAAGCCTCTGCAGCAATTGTAAACGCTGTTCAGAGGGCAAGATCACTTGATCAACCTGAAGATCCAGCTGCCACAGCCACTTCCCCAGCTGATGCAAGTAAGACGAAGAAGTGTCAGCTCTGCCCACCGAACAAGGACTGTAAGACACATACTGTGTGCTGCAGGTGTAGGATATATATCTGCTAAGGCTGTGCACTTGACTGAGTTACGTTGTTTGGTTCACATGTTCAAGTTCTTGTTTTGTATATTTTCTAACATTGTTCACAAAACTTCTTTTTGCACATTTCTGCTACTTTTTTAGGCTATAAATGCTTTACAAATGCTGCTTACCACCTAGACAGTGTCATAGAAATGAGAAGTGTCTGCCATGTGAAGAGAGAAAACTTGGGTTAATTTGTGGTTAATGACAACTTGTTTCCTCAGGCAAAATAGATTCAGTGTTAAAAATTAAATTAAGCTGTTTTTTACTGTGGGTTTAGTGAGGGCGGGTCATTTTGACTCAGAGGAAATGGGGTCTATAACGAATATGAGGACAACAGGAGGGTTAGGAAGTATTACAGCAGTAGTTACTCTGCCGGGGTTGGATGGTAACATGGCAACAACCTCTCTCAATGATGACATGGTGTAGATATGGTGTTGATATATTAAGGGACCTACTCAGATTTTAAAAGTAATAGGCTTTTGTATTAATTCTCAAGTAGATGTAAGTAAATAAAATGCACTAAAGGGCAATTCTTGATTTTCTTTTCTTCTGCACTTCCTCAGGAGAGGAGACATACAAGTGCCAGGCTACAGGTATTTTACATCTTGAGTGCAAGAAAGCAGAAAAACATAAAACCCTTCTCTGGTTATTGTCACAGTGCCCTGCAGGTCCCCTGGGACCTACAAGGGCCCCTTTAAGGTCAGTTGATGGCACCAAGCTGCACTCTGAAAAATCAATGAAAGAAATCTGAGAAATCTGATTCCAGGGACGAACCTGTACAAATCGATGCCGGTCTGGTTCTTCTCCCATGCATCCCCCTGCCTCAGTACCTCCTCCACTATCTCCTTATCGCGTGGGAGTCTGTAGACGGGGTATATGTAAAACCAGCAGAGCACCAGCACGCACAAAGCGGCCCACGCCGACAGTTTGCCCCGGTAGCATCGCCACAACATCTTCCCCCCTTCTCTTTTTTGGCTTAAAACATCCGGTGCATGCACATCGAAGCAGGTGCAGTAAAACGCAGGCTTGGTTCAAAGCTGGGGTCTCCGTCCGTCACAGTCCCCCGTCTCATCCCGCAGACAGGGTGGAGTATGAAAGGAGCTGCTGGGTTGTCCGTTACCCGGTGCTCTGGCTCAAGTATTGGGATGAAAATCCGTTTAGGTGCAGCTGTAGCGTACGTCCCTGCAGCGGGAGGCTCAAACTCGGGAGCGGGGTTGTGGTGCAGTGTGTGAGGCTATGCAGGAATCCGGCGCTCTGCTCTCGGTGCATCACCACCATCATTACAGTCTGCGGATTGAAAGCAATCATGCGGCCCCCCTCCCCTCCCCGCCCGGTGTCCTGATGTATCCCAGGCAAACGGGGGTCTTAAGGTGTCCACCTTTCTCCTGCCCAACGACTCCTCTCCTTGGATTTCCACTGTCCTCGTCTCACTGTAAGGTCTGCGATGTCAATGAACCGGGCCAGTCCAATTCAGTTCCCCTCTACCTCCCCCTCTTCCTCCTGTCAACACCCCCTCACGAGACAAAGTGTTTCTTGTGCTACCGAAGAACCGGCAAGCTCGCGAGGAACGGCAGGAGTCCAAACGGAAGTGTGTCAATGAAATAAAAGCCTTCCAACTGATTTAAAAATAATAATAAAAAAAATATATTTACTATAAAAAATAATAAGGACAATAAAAGCGTATTTCTTCTTATATTTGATAAGCACTGTCCCATCAATGAGGTAGGCCTACTGGGTCGTCAGCAATACCGATGGGAATTTGATGAGATAAAGGCTGAAATGATACATTAAAACGATTACTTCTCTTGTACACAACAGTAAACTTTATACTTTAGATTTCTAGCAAATAAAAATAAACTATGTCACCTTAGCTAAAGACTGGAGCAAGCTTATTTTACGATTTTTTTTTTTACTTTAGCTGATGTTTGAACGCTAAAACAGTGGCTGTGGCAAGTGAGTGCAGCAGGAGATATATGCAAATGTGACTTTTTGTTGCAGTTGCTGGTTCAGACACTTTAATTTATAAAGGGTTTGTATAGATATCACATATAATATGGCTTAAAAATAATTTGTTTGATAAATTTAACTCTGACTTACTTTAATTTTTCAGTCAAAAAGCTCTTTAAAAAATGTGTTTTATTTTGACAGTCCCTATTTCTTCTTCCGTACGAACTCTGTTCACTTGTTATTGTCCAGTCGTCTGGCCTCAGCATCCCGCTGAGACCTGTGTTGTGGGCTTCTTCCGCCCCCTTCTGGATTTTATCTGAAGTCAATGGAGAATGTGGTGCACCTGTTTCAACAACCAATTTCAATAGACATATCACCTTACTGTTTTTAATTCAATCCAAATTAAACAGAGACAATATACCTGTTTCTGAAAAAGATATGTCTATTGTTTTTAGATAAACATTCAAACCATCACGTTATAACAAAGATAAAGCTCTGATATCTCTTGCAGGTGAAGTTAACATTAAGACTCGATTCCTTTGTCTCATTATATCCCCATCTGGGAAAAAAAGAAAAAGAAAAGATAAAAACAGTGTGCCAGAAAACAGGTTATACAATTTCGCTTGTTTTAATCTGGAAGACCAATAATCCTCATTCCTGACTATACAAGGTCTCCATGTTTTTAGTGCCAGAAGTTCTGAGTGAAAAGCATAATTTTCTACTTAGCACACTTCTTAAGTAACTGAGGGTGTCAAATGTGAGGGTCTATAAAGAGTTGTTGATCAAAACCAGATGTGGATGGCATAAAAGTCATTTCATGCATTTCTTTGTGTGTAAAATAAAGAAGCAAAAGCCAGATTCATTGTTAAAAGTACATAGTGCCTTCCATCTCACTGATATCCTGCATGCTTATGACCAAGTACTGTTCATTATCCCTCAAAAGTAGGGGAGAATGGGATCAGTTTTTACAGAAGTTGGTTGTCAAGTCCATTATATCTTGCCACCAGGAGGCGCTGTCTCTCAGAGTTGGGAGCAGAGCTCACTGACACAGTCTTCTCTGGCATAAGACTGCTGAACTTTTTGGGACTTTTTGTGTTTTTCATGTCAAATTGTAAATATTCAGCTCCTTTATTTTTCTTCTTGGCTTCTACTCCATGGTTTTCTGGAGCAATGGAACAATTACTACCCTAAGTGTGATGGCAAAGCTATAGCTTTGATTGTTATTAGCTAGCTTACTAGTTGTAAAACAGTTATTAGCCTTGATGTTAGCAGGAAATTCCAGTTTGAGTTGGTCGTCATATTTTCTTTGGGGTTGTTTGTCACATATCGGTATATGTTATACAGTAGGCTCGCGTAAGGATGTGTCTCCTGTTGCCCATTTGAGTTACGATGCATTAAGTGAGGTATTTGTCACCTTGTCAGTGCGTGGGAGCCATCCCTTGTGATGTGTTGGTTTGTCACAATGTGTCAGAATGTCTTTTTGTTGCAATGGTTTGGAAAACACTGTAAGTTTCAGTTTAATGTAGGAACGACTGCTGAAAGATTTTTGATGATGAGAAATTCACAGTGGGGAACAAAGTGTGACAATCAACTCTGTTCTATTCTACAAGTGAATTAAGTTTAAGATTTATTAATACTTTTGTTTCCACATTAACAAAAAAGTGAAACTACAAGGACAGATACCAAAAAGATGGACATGTTTGTCGAAAGCTTTTTACAACAGAGAACAAAAGCCAGCAACAGCAGCTTTTATTTTCATGATGGGAAAAAAAAATAGTTACCACCACATGAATCAGGTTTGCAACAAAAGAAACTCAACATACATATAAAAAATTCTGCTTTGAGTTCTACTCAACATGTCCCAGGTGTGCACATCCTGGTATCAAATGAATCAATGAAACACCCAAGAGATTCAAATGTCTGACTATCAACAGGAAGATAAAGATACTACGACCCACCCCTCAGTTATCTCACAGCTCCTCCCACTCCTTCAACATAAAACTGACAGGACCAAAGCCAGAGGAGAAATGTTGGCTGCTCACTGCACCCCCTGCTCCCTGTTAGGAAACTTTGAGGGCAGCATCAAGGTTAGAGCAGTGAGCAGAGGGATGCCATGGGAGCCACTTGGCTGTGGTCATGGATCAGCTGCTCTCTCACTGCCCTGTGCCCAAACATACACTGTGGTAGTCCAGATCTAGAGAGTCGGAGCAGACAGGCAGGAGTTTGTTTAGAGCGACAGAGGGAAAAAAAACGCTCTGAATTCCATAATGACCCTTTATTTCTTTGATGTAAATTAAGGGCAAATTTCCTGATGAGCTTTGACGGGTCCCTTTCATTTTACTCTTAATGATGAACTTACATACATAAATGATAAAAACATTTAAGTGAAAACTGGGGCTAATTCTAACTTAAATAAAAAGAAAAAGTTACATGTTTTTATCTGTAAAAAGAAGGTCACTAAATGAATTAATCATTAAAAAAAGCTGTAATAATTAAAGATAAATAAATAAAATTAAATAATGTGAAATTATTTTCATACCATGACCTAGGTTGGGAATTTTGTCATTTTCCTGTTAATGCATTTTGTTATCTGGAAATGAACTATTTGGCAACTTCTGCAAATGTAAATGATGTGAAAAATGTCACAAAACTTGTTATAGCCAACAACACTTTTAATTAATTTTAAGTATTTCAGGGACTATTTCAACTTAGAGAAAGACGTTTTTTTTCTGCATAATGAATAAACAGTGCTGAAATAAAAGGATACATTCTGACCTGCCTTTCCTCCCATTTACTGTATTAATAACAAAAGAGGTTATATTAAGATCTCCATCTATAGCAGTTGAAAAAAAAAAGGCAAATGTTCTGCTTTCAGTCAAAGCCTAGCTTTGAACTTAAAGAAAAGGACAGTATAGTCTACACTATGAATGAGAACTAGCAAAAGTAAAGGCACACATTATTATTTTATCATTATCATCTTTATTATTATTTAAATACTAAAATGTGTGAAAATATTCCAAGTGTTTTCTAAATGAGCAGAAATTTTCATCTACAGAATCAACTTGTAACAAGTTTAAGTTTGGAATTGAAGTTGGAGAAAAAGAACAGTATTGTTTGCATGATGCATAAACTACCACAAATAACATCTACAGAGATTTTTCCTTACATGCTATGTTAATTTTTCAATATAAAGTTTAAAACCCCTTTGATTTTTGGTGGTTGCTGAAAATATTATGGGTTACCTTAAAACGGATAACAGCTGAGCTGATCATCACTCTAATTTATTTATGTCTGTGATCACTTTTAGAGGGAAGGTGTCTGATTAACAGTACACTGTGGTACAAGCCTTTTTTGGCATTTTTCACGGCACAGCTTCTTGATAAGCGATGCTGAATGGTTAGCAAAAAAACTTCAAACACATGTGTGTACTCCTTTACCAAATCAACACAAAATAAAATTTCAGCAAAGGAGTTCTACATAACATATCATTATTTTAGTTGTAGTACTTGAATCATAACATGAAAGCAGTGATTGGAAGCTATAGCAAGCTCATGTAGTTCTGGCCAGTTAGATTAGACAGGGGGGAAAAGGGGGAGATGAATGTCTCTTTAATGATCTATAGTGTTGCCCTTTAGTGCAGTAAGTTGTTGTGTGGTTTGGATCGATAACAAAAATTTCAAAGTCAACATCAAGTCACCTCATGGCATGATGATGGTCATGATGACAGCAGGCTCAGATGGATTATGTGTGGACAACTGAATAAACAAATAACCTTTCAAGAGCAGGTTAGGTTCAGGCATCAGCAGCCTGTCTAAAAGAATAGTGCCTCTGTTCCTAACATGTGTCTTTCAGTCTTTTTCTTTCCAGTGTTTCAAAATTGTCCAAATTTACAACCACATAAGGAGAACTGCAGGGCGACACATTGAGCTGTCACCTATCTATTTATGAAAGCTGCAACAGTAGAAAGTGCATTACAAGCACTTCCCCAATACCAAGGCCTCCCACTGTTTTTCCCTTTGTGTGTGTGTGTGTGTGTGTGTGTGTGTGTGTGTGTGTGTGTGTGTGTGTGTGTGTGTGTGTGTGTGTGTGTGTGTGTGAGTGGAGTTCGGTTGCATCAGAAATAGCACTCCCACCTGCTGAGGATCACTGAAAAAAAATGATGACAGAACATTTGTTGTCCCCCGCGTCTTCCTCCTTTTGATGCCTCTCATTGCTCACTGAGGTATTGTCTCTTTAGCTCCTGTTCTCACTCTATCATATTTAACAACATCAAACTGTATTTTTCAGCGTGACCCTTTTTATCTGGAACATTTGATGCTGTATGCCAAACAGATTAAATAACTGCCAATAAACACAATCAAAACAGGGAAATCAATGTACACAAAAACATGGACAAGCTCAAATTCACAAAAACTTGCTACAGGGACAACTGAAGGAAAAACAGCAGGTTATTTTGAGACACAAAGACAGTTTAATCTAAGTTTGATTTCATTTTTACTGGCAGTGGGTATAAAGAAGCAAAACAGTTTTATTGTGTGATAACAGCAAAAGAAAATTTAAGATATAAAGAGTGATTTTTAGTATAATCGGGGATGTTACCTGTATTTTAAAATACTTTTCAAGCATAAAATGCTAGTAGTTTTTTATTATTATAATTTATAACGTTTTGTAATTTTTTAATTTATTTCTTTATTCATTATTACTATTATTATTATTATTATTATTATTATTATTATTATTATTATTATTATCATTATCATTATTTTTGTGTGTGTGTTTATATATATATATATATATATATATATATATATATATATATATATATATATATATATATATATATATATATATATATATATATATATATATATATATATATTTTATTTGGGGGGGGGGGTCCTTTCTTTTTCCATACTAAACACAACAAAAAAATTTGTAATACAGAGGGAAATTACATTAATGGCAAATGGTTTACACCAATACATCTTAAAAAAAGAAAAAAGTCCAAAGACCAAAGACCATCTCTAAAATTAAGGTGTAGTGATATCCTGTTTCTTGTATTTCAAATTAATTGATTAAAAATATATACTTTGATGAACAATGGAGAAATATGACAGATAAAATTTGGTAACTGTAAATCCCTAAGCAAGCTTCCTTCATTCTACTACTGCTGCCGACAAATATTCTGATTCATCTTCACCCTGCCACCTAATCTCTGAGAAGCCCTTACAACTCAACGGGAGCGAAGTTTTAGTTTAAACTCTCCACTGCTTCATGTGACTTTTCTTAAGATGTCCTTGTGGCTAATGCCCGCTTTACCAAAAACATCTTATCACTTGTGCCAGCTTTATTCCAGGATAAGCCAGTGGAAAGAACCGAAACATGATGCTTGGGGGTTAAGTGATTAGCAAGAAGTGTCAGAGCCCAGACTGAGATTAGCACACGTGCTCTGGAGTCTTGATGAGGTCAGGCCAAAACATTGTTGACATCAAACGCTAACACAAAAACAGGCTATGTAACAGGATGAAGTTGTTGACTGAGGTGAAAGTTCAGACTAACACAAAGTGGCAATGTTTACTTTATGAGTTCAAAATGTTAGCATGCTAAAACATGCTAATCAGCACTGAGAGTTTATCTGTATATCTGTGGGTTGAGTTGACCCCTTTTGAATCCAAGTAAACAATAGAAATCCTTAACATTAAAGTGACATTCAGATAAGCAGGTAAGCTACACAAGGAATATTTCAGGCAAACAAACAAACAAACAAACATGCAGGTATCATGAACATGAGCACACAAACTGTCAGTACCCACAGTTGAAATAAGGTAAACAAATCCTGACAGTGGAAATGATCCTGTTTACATCTGTATTCATTTAATGTGTGTTTAAGAATGCAGTGGAGCCCTCTTAAATAACATCTGCATTTTTGTATGTGGATTGAACAACTGTATATAGGGAAACCTGCTTTGAGCGCTACTACACTGACCACACTACTACTAGTGAAAACTTTCAGAACACCCTGATTCTTCAGTTCTTTATTGATATTCAAGCATTTCAAGTTCATTGAATAGCTCTAAATGGTACAAAAGAAAGTGAGTAAGTAGGTCAGGTAACCCAGAACTGAAAAATAATGCACATTTTATAATTATGCAGAGAGGCTGTCTAACAACATGAAGCTGTTCTGCAGCAATAGAGATTAACCAAGCCCTGAGAGTTGATGCAACCATTCCCCACAGGTGTCCCAAACGTTATCAAAGACTTATCAGCTTCCGCGCAGCTGAAAAGAGTTTGTGGTTAGAAGTCTGAGTTTCAAATGTAAAGAGAAAACTTTGAGATGCAGGTGTGAAAAGTCAAGTCAAATTACAGAAAGAATGCCATTTCTAAGACACTGGAATTAAAAAAGAGGCTAGTCTAGGCAATTAAACACAGTCAGTTGGCTACTGAAGATGAGAAGATGGTTGTGGACTCATGAATCAAAATCTGAAATCTTTCATCATGCAGGAATTCTGTATGCTGTAGGTAGAGTAAGTGAAAGGATGGTCCCTCAATCTGTGACATCAAATGTAAACATTATGGTCTGGGGCTGAATCAAGTAGGCTACCACAGTATTCTGCAGCGCCCTCTAGAATGAGCCTAGTTGGTAACAGCAAGATAATGAGCCGAGACATAAGTCCAATATAGTAACAAGGTAGAAAGCTTGAAAACATGGAGTGGTCAGCACAGCCTCCAGATTAAACCCTGTTAAACCAGAGTCAAAAGTTTAGAAAACATTTTGGTTTAAAAATAGATTCTATGATGCATTTTTTAATGCCAAACAAGGTTTTGACAAAAGGCCAAGTGACAAAAATATATATACATATTCTATTATTGTTATTTATTTATTTATTTATTTATTTATTTATTTATTTATTTATCTATTTATTTATTTATTTATTTATTTATTTATTTAAACAATGATTATTGGGGATATTTTTAAGAACCCTGACTTTGATAACATAAGATCAATTTTATTTAATGCCAAACCTCGTTAGGGTTTGAGGCAGAGGCAATGGAGAGGGGAGGGCAACACTTTTTTAAGTAGCTCAGCTGTAATTCTAGAAAAAATATTGGCACTGAATGATCAATAAAGCTTTCTGCAATTTTTCCCTGTAAAACATGATGAAACTGGGCCAATTTAAATGCATCCTTGCTGTGTGTTCTCCCTCCTCTTTTTTTTTCTTTTTTTTTCCAGACTATTTTTAGTCTGGATCAAATTGTATATCATCACTGTAGCAGCTATGCAAACATGCTCTTCCGCCTACTCACCATCCAGTGGACTTGGAGCCATTGTGGCAAAAAAGGATCAACTGCCTGTTATTCTGGGGCTCTACATAATCACACCAAGCAGTACTTTTATCATAATAACTGTGATTAGAATAGATTGAATGTCATGGGAGCTAATGCCTGTTATTTAACCTTGATGATGTCACTCCACACTACATCTATCCCCTGGATAAATCAGAGCAGAACTGTGTGAGCTTACATCTGTGTGTGCTGATTTTTCTTTTCCTAATTTAATCTTTGTATTGATAGTACTTCTAAATGTGTGCCACCAGTCTTAAATGTTGCCTGGGGCTTAGCCTATTCTTAGAATGTGACAGTATGCTGCTGCTATGCTTGAGGGCTTTGGGTAAATATTGCACTCATGTAATACATTGTCACTTAGCTAGTTTTAGATGCTAAGTTTTGGGCTATTGTTTTTGCTTAACTTGCTGTATGGTTTGATTAACTTTCTTGCACAGAACTGGCTCAAAAGGTAACTCACACAATTTGGTTTGCACAAGGCTAAAGCTAGTTATTGTTTCATTTAGCCAGACATTAGGTGCAAAAGAGAGGAATAGCTAGCTTTGATAAGCTGCTAGCTTAACTGTATCTGGTCCTGGCTAGGAGATATTCTGGTTAGAAATTCCTGGAAACTGATTTAATTGGGATTTTTTGTAAGAATTAACTTATGAGCATTTTGACTTTTAAAGAGTGCTTTTCATTTTGAGCCAAGCTTGCTTTACCTCTGTTTTCACTTTGTGTGCTTAGCTATGCTAACCAGCTGCCAGCTTCAGTAAAACCTTTGGTCAGAAATATATTTTTTAGGCCATTCACTTTTCTTTTCTTTGTTTTTTTCTTCTTTTTTTTTAATTGATGTGTGTGAACATTTTTAATTCAATCAGTGATTTTATTATTCTATGTATTTGTTTTTTTTCCCCTCTGCTGTTTTAAGGGACAACAGTATAACCGTCTTCGAGCAACAAAAGGCGGTACCAGGACAATACCCTTAAGGAAAGGATCCATGATATGCTGTTACACTTTCCTGGAGTCGTCTCAGTGTCAGGGGTGGTGAGACCTCATGTTTGGTTTCATGCCAGCACATTCTTGGGAACCGACGTTATATCTGCTGTCCATGCGCCACACCGCTCTCATAAAAAGCTGCCTATTGTCTCCAGCAGACACTGTTTGACCCTCTGCTACTTCACAGAGGAACATTTACAGGTAGGACCCTCACTGTTGTATGGTGTAGTGTGAATATTTGAGTCTTACAGTGAGATTTCCATGATTCATTTTGTTCCTGCTGTGTATTTTGTAAAATTATTGTTGTGATAAAACAAAATTCAAGGGAGTGTTTACAAAGCTTTTTATTCTCTAAAAAAGTATCAGAGACTAACGTCATTGATAAAGTAATCATAACGTGTTATTTCAGACAATATAACATTTTTCTAACTTTAAAGGTGAAAATAAATTGATTGAAATGACTGAAATGAAAATTTCTGTTTTAAGATTTCTGTCAGTTAACAGACCAGAGACTTTTTTTTAATCATCATTTAATAATCATTTAATCATCTTATCAATATAAAATAATGAAAAAAAAAAGTGGTTGAAATCTGTCCAGTCTCTGCTTTAAACCTTGTGTCAAAAGATGTTGAGAACTGTCTGATTACATTGTAGTCACTGGTTGCACTAATTAGCTTTCTTTTGTGTTGTCTGTGTCAGTGATTAACCCTGAAGTGAGGTAAGAAATTTCATGTTAATCCTCCATCCCTAAATGCTTCTGTGATGGTTCATATCTGTGTAATTAACTGCTATTTATATCAGCAGAACTGTTTAACAGGATGTTCTTGTACAAACCTAATTTACCTCAAGCTTTATGGGTCTAATTTTTTTCTACTTGGGGTTCCAGGAGCTCGACAAACCCAGAGAGATGAATCTCAGGGATAAGGTATGCCTGCTACTCTCCACAGTGTTAATCCTCCATTCATGGAGAGGGGACACATTGTCCTCATGCACACAGGGCAGAGATCTGGCAGTGGTTATCTGTCAGAGTTATCAGCTGTACTGAGAGCTCTACCCTTGACTACATCCTAATAATAAAGCATTATCTTTTTACATGAGGCTGCTGTGAGTGTTGACTTTGACACTCACAAGGTCCTCACAACAAATTTAACCATACATGGAAAAAGTTAAATATAGGAACCCTGACAAACTTTGCATTGCTCACACTTGCATAATTTGATGCATCTTTGTTTTCTGCAACAAATTTTGAAAAGCTCCAACACCTTTTGATAAATCATGAGTGTAATGTACTGATGCGTTTTGGTGTGACATGATTTTAACAAGCATCTTTTTCTGTAGCCGAAGTCGAAGATTTCGGCTTCTCGAAAGCTCTCCCTCAAGGTGAGTAATTTTGAAAAACTGCATTTGAATCCTTGTTGATCCATTTAAAATCAATTTTGTGACAAGATGCAGATAAATGTTTACACTTCAGCACTGTTGGGCATTAACTTGAAGTGGTTCGAAGTGATATCCTTTCTGTCCAATCAGATGCTCCTCCTCACAAGAGCCTGTGAGGATTTGGAGAGGGAAAAGCAGGACAGGGAGGAGGAAAAAGTGCGTTATCTCGGGGAGAAGTTGCCTCCTCTACAGCTATCAGGGTTGGCACTCGACGATCTGCAGGTAAGGACGTTTAATAACAGGAGAGCAGCATTTTCCTCTAATGCAAAATGTTTTGAGTAATATGGTCAACATGTTTTCTCCTCCTAGAAACTATGCAAACAACTCCATGCTAAAATCGACGTTGTGGATGAAGAGAGGTATGACTGCGAATCGAAAGTCAGCAAACACAACAAAGATGTAAGTCTCAGGCAGATTCTTATGGTTGCTGTACAAAAACATGAAAATTTTGATCTCATTTTTTTTGAGTCCTGTATTTTAATGTTGTGTGAAAAACTTTTATTTGTTGTGATGCAGATTTTTTTCCTGTTCATATGCCAGTAGTAATTTGTGTATATAAAAAAGAAATCACACCCTGCTATTTTTTTAAACTAACTTCATCATTCAACCAGGGTCATAGCCATGGTACGTGTAAAAAATAAAAAAAAAACAAAAAAAAACCTTTATACCACTTGAGACTGACTTAAAGCCACTCTAGTAGTTCCAGGCTTTAATAACTGTAGAAATAATCGATTTTCTTGCTTGTGGTCTTGTTTATTTCTTTTGGGTCATGAAAAGGCATGAGCACAATTTCCAGTCTGTTTCATAACTAGCTAAAAACTTCTTGTATGAGCTTCGATGTATGTAAACCAGAAAAAAAATCCCATTAGAGTCTTTTAAAGGACTCAACACAGGCATGACAGATGGCTTACCACTAATATGTTTGGTTCTGCTCAAGGTTTCTGCCACAAAAGACTTTTTTATTTGCCAAAGTTGCTAAATTCTTGGAAACTTCCGGACAAATGTTGGTGCTTTTTATAAACAAAACTTACCAAGACTGTGGTCTAAAACCTGCTCCATAGAGAAAATGGCAATTCCTTGAACTACATACTAAACAGCTGACTCAAAAAGGCATAAACTCAATCAGAATCCAGTTTTTTGTTAATATATTTTCATTTATCTTTTAGATCCATGAGTTGAAGCTGAAGGTCCAGGACCTTGGTGGCAAGTTCAAAAAGCCAGCCCTGAGGAAAGTGAGGGTGTCGGCAGACGAGATGATGAGAGCTCTCCTCGGCTCCAAACACAAGGGCTCCATGGATCTCCGTGCCAACCTCAAGTCTGTGAAGAAAGAGGACGTCAAACAGGACAAGGTATGGACAATTTTACCCTGCCACTTTTTCCCACAGTGGATGGCATGATGATATGTATTGGATCCTAATTTTGTGTTCAACCATAGGTTCTCACTTCTGAAGTGGGCGACTGGCGTAAAAATGTGGAGGCAATGTCAGGCATGGAAGGCCGTAAGAAGATGTTTGACACAGGCGGTGGAGCACAGTGAGAGGCTGGATGTCATGAAACCGGTCAGATAGAACCAGGAATGAAAAGGCCTCTGGACAAAGATGTGGAGTTTTGAAGGCTAAAGCATAAAGCCTTCTGCTGTATCTCCATAAACTAGATGGTGCAATGACTCAGAGCACTTAAAGGAAAGTGTAGGATGAGTAGACCTGTTGATTTTTTATTATTACAAAAGACCATTTGATTTCTTATAACATCTTTAGACTATTAAAGAGGGTATGAATAAGCAGAGTTGAGTCTTTGATGTTCCATATCTGTATTTGACTTTATCATGTTTCATTGCACTGGCAGCCACTGGTTTATGTGCGGCATGTAAGAGGCTGGAAAGCAGCTTAACTCATGATGGATTTAAAAAAGGGAGATGAGAGGGGAAACAACAGGTGTACCTACACTCAGCCTCACAATGCCTAAATAGATCTGGGACATAACCAATATAGAAGTCAACAAACCACACTGAATAAAGTCTTGAACTAAAGGGGTGAAGCTTTGATTTTTTTCAACAAACAAGAATTAAATGGGTTACTTTAAAAACAGAATTTCATTAAACAACAAGGGAAAATTTTGAATTTGTAAAATTTCTCGATTGGTTATTTTAAGACAATGATGACAGAAATAGCCCACAGAAGACTTACCAGCAGATGGCAAAGACCCTCCAACACCTGGGTTGAGTATTTTTAGCAGTGATGTTGTCCTCAGACACTCCAAGCCTGTGAAAGGAAAGCTTGATCTGCACAGCACAACCCGCCTGCATTGTTATCCTGGCTGCCGTCTCTAAAGCCTTTGTTATTTCAGGTATGATAGTAACACCAACAATAGTTTCAAGATCCCTGGAAGTAGCGGTCAGTTGGTGTATTGTATGCTTTTATTGGCTGTTTATGAAAAGGCCTGTTTAGACAGCTGACACACATCTTTTAAGAATGCAAGAAATGCAACTGTACTTGCAAAGTATTCAGGATAAATTCTGATGTTGGGTTAGGTTCTGTACACATTTAAACAAACACCTGGAATTAATTTATTATATCCAACAATACCTCGCTGGGATTTTTAACCCTCCCTGTTTCACAAATGAAATTTAAGAAAAAACTTCCAAACTTCTCAATCAAAGCTACTGAGTCTGAATTTTCACCCTCTCAGGGGAATAAAAACAGGCCATTTATGGAACTAACATCGATCAACGTATATACTGAACTCACTAAAATAAAGTTGGCTTATGGGATTAGACATTTTGAGCTAAAGCAATGAAAAAGAAATGACTTCTCTAATAACAGAATTATATTTTATCTAAGGATATTATTGAGGTTTTCGATGCTTATTTTGTAACTTAAGCATGCAGGAGGTTCAATACCTCAGTGGTATTCTACAGTTTTATCAAGCTAGCAGTAATGAAAATTGTAATTTTGCTGATTCAAAGGGCAACAAAAATGAAGCCTACGTGGAAGTGCTAAAAGTTGCAGTTGCAGGCTTGATGGTCCATGTGAGGCAGCTGCAGAGAGACCAGAAACCACAAACACACCAAGCCAAAACAAACAAACAAACAAAAAATAATTTTACAGCTGACTGGTGGACAAACTGGCAATGAAAACAGTTTGGGTCTGAATTGCTAATTTTACTATCAGCACCCACTGTAAGGGATTTTTTGTTCTTTTAACTCAGTTGTTTAGAAGACATTAAGATCACAAGTTTGTCCAATTAGAGGCACAGTTTACATGATTGACACGTCTACCACCCTATGGCTGTTAGTACGGAAACTCAAAGCCTGCCTTGAGTCAGCATTTCCAATATGGCCCCGCCTTCGATTTGATTACTCTGCATCAGGAACAGATAAGTGACATCACAGAGACTACGACCATATGTTATACAGTTAACCATTCAGTGTCTAGAGAAGTCTGTAAAGCTGTCAATCTTTACTAGTCGTGAAAGGTCAAACTTCTTTATAGCCAAAAACACGGATGCTAATGTTAGCTAATATGTCTTTTAAGCTAACATCAAGTTGGACAGTTAAAAATGCTGAGTCATTTCAAACACCTCACATTTTGTGCACATCAATTTCCAGGAAATCCCAAATCATTACCAACTTAATCAGTCACTAAATGGATGTTGGGTAGATTATTGAGACCTCTCTAAAATGTGTACTGTCATTGAACATTTGATTTCATTTATTTCTGAAAACAAGTATGCTAACATACTGTAAGTTGCTTTATGTATTTATTAACAGCCTTTGTCATCTAAATACCATTGAACTGACTGTTTTCAAGTTACTTTAATATCTGCTTCAATCAAATGCTGACCCTAGCCTATACTGTTTAACTAGTCCAGCCATCTTTAACTCATTCTGACTCATTCATTCATTCATTTTGTGTGAAAATTAAAAGTGCCAAGTAGTGGCAAGATAAGCTGCCACTAATAAAGAAAACTGAGTTAATAAGGGTAAGTTTAGGTTATTTTACCCCAAAGTATTGGTCAGTTTGGTTTACCAACAGTCTCCTTTTATACATACTCTTGACAGCACTTTGCAACAACACTGTCCACTACCCTCACAGTTGCCCTGATCCACAGGGACTTGGGTAATTGCAGCAGTAGAGTAGTTTTAAAATGTAGCAATATGATATCAGC
This sequence comes from Halichoeres trimaculatus, assembly GCF_033239565.1. Classification (NCBI taxonomy): domain Eukaryota; kingdom Metazoa; phylum Chordata; class Actinopteri; order Labriformes; family Labridae; genus Halichoeres; species Halichoeres trimaculatus. The sequence continues at coordinate 19,245,115 of NW_027437199.1, forward strand.
CTAAAGTCATATGGGAACTTGTGGTCAAGGTATAAATCGTTTGATACCGACAAAATAACATGTCCTGACCCCAAAACAGGTTTGATGCTTGTATGGATTATCAGAAATTGTTTCATTATATCACTTTGTATGCATTAATTTAAATGTGGTATTGTTTGGTCGTACTTGAACGCTGCTCAATCACTCCTTATATCCTCTGCATTCTGATAATTCAAGCAACCCAGGCAGGTCTCTGCACACACTATCTGTCTAAATATAGACACTGGAGAATGACCTTCACATACAGCAAATGATCCAGATGTGCTATATTCACTCATGTCAACACCACATAGTGACTGCTCACACAAAGTGTAAAGGTCATGGCGATGAAATCTGCAATGGACCTTGTCGGGGCGACAGACACATTAAAGTGTGACTGGATGTGGCAAAACTCAAACCAGGCCAGTCACTGCTGCCTGTGGGCTCAAACCGTGCTTCAGCATCAGTGCCACTGGGTGGCAGTCAACAATAAGATGATCTTATTAGATCTTCAGCTATGAAAACTGAAGAAGGTAAATTTAGTTAGTTTGGGGGAAAAAAGTAGATCCATCTTTTTTATGATTTTTATCATTATTCTTTTAAATCTATGGCTTGTGAATATTTATTTGTGTTTTAACATAGTTTTCCAAAAGTGAACTTTCTGATCAGGTAGCTTTTGATTTTTTGTGAGGGCTTTCTAAGTGAAACTGAAAAGGTTTCTTGTCAAGACATATTTCTGATCATAATCAACAACTTGAAAATAAATTATCAGCACCAAAACAGGTTATCCCTAAATGCTATTTCTCAGTTTCCTGATCAGGTCGGATGGGTTTGATTCACAAGATTGATTCACAGCATGTTAAAGTCTCTATGACATCACAACACCAGCGGACAAAGTTGAGCAGTGAGAAGAGAGATTTGTGTTTTTCTCTGTTGAAAACTAATTCCTGGATTAATGTTGTAGTGATGGTGGACACTGGAGCTGAACTGGCAAAAAGAAAAAGGACTGATAAGAAGAAGAAAGCTAAAAAGGAGAGATAGGCTAAAAGCCAACATACAAGCTAAAGGCTAAACACGAACTCAAGGCTAAACACAAGCTAAGCTGTTTGTGCTAATGTTGATTCCAACCCTCAGTCAGCAGTTATTCTGCAGTGGTCTGTTCAAACTTGAGAGTCTATCAATAAAATGAAGAGTGAGGCATTAGTTCTGCTTGATGAGGTTGTAAGCACGGACAGATTTGCTAATGTTACAGTTTATAGACCGACATTAGTCGACATGCTCAAAGTTATGTACGGAGCCTTCTGTCAGTGCTCTGCATTCATTTTGTTTGTGTTTCTGCACGTTTCCATGAAGCTTATGGATACAGACCAAATGGAGCAGTACCACTGGAAACTGTGGGGGCAGTGTTGCTGTTACTACCCCTAGCTTTAGTGAGTCACAAAAATAAATAACAATGGCAGAACTTGCGCAATTTATTTAACAGCCTCACCAACCACCGCCTGCTACAACGCTGCCTCCGTTTTTGTCTGTTATGCAAGCGGTACATTAGCAATACTTCCTCCATAGTCGCCGTGTTTGTTTTTGAGTTTCGTTGTCATAAACTCTGACTCTGGGCTGCCCCCTGTGGTGGATGTATTGGTTAACTGCAATGCCAATGTAAAAGATGCATGGAAGTAGGCCTATGTGGGCAGTGATGGTAACTTTGTTTGAAATGTACAGATACATCTTCATACGTAAAGGCAGGAGAAATGGGCCTTGAGAGCACCAGGCCATGAGTAGCACTGAACATAGCCTGCTACCACAAATCAAGTTTACAAAGTTTGCTTGTTGTCACGTTTCAACCAGAAGTCCTGTGTAACTATTCACAAATACATTTCTTTTGTTATTTTCCATTTGGTAAAATTGAATAAAGAAAGTATCATGTAGAACAAGATCCAATTACAATTTGTTTGCTTCAAAACAAAAATGCCTTGGTAAGAGTCACATCCTCATGACAGTGGATGCAAGTACTTGTGGGGAATGGAGTCTTTATCCACTTGTCCTCACAGCTCTTTTTGTTTTACAAGAAACAGTTTAGAGAGGATAGATAGCTTAAATTTCATGACTAAAGCTTTTGTGAACAGAAAATTTATCAAATCATACCAAGTCCCTGACTTCCCTTTACTCAAACAAACATCCACCCTCTGTTTTAGGGTATTTAATGTCTGCATCTTTACTCATGAAGGACAGAATAAATAACCCTTTCACAAGTTGGACAAAGAAGTAGAGCCTGAAATTAAATAATTACAGCTGCCAGCTCCCAAGCAGAGTGAGTTCATTTCACTCATGAAATAACCTGAAGGAAAAGAAAAATGAGTGTTGCTGCTTTGAATAAAACAAACAAGCAAATAACATTGTTGGCAGTGTGTATGTGAGCGGCTTGATGAGGAGGCATGATTGATGTCATTAATCTTCAGCACGCAGCACAAGCAGGGTGCTTATTACTGCGGGGACCTGGGGTTATTGGAATATATTTGACAGGTACAGAAAGGGGAGAAAGTGGGCATGATGACTACATTGACCTCTGTATGATCCAGGCTCACTTATTGCCCCATCTAATGGGTAGGAAAGCAATCAAACGTGCTGCTGTGCTGTCCTTCAGGACATTTCAGTGGAGTCAGAATTAATTTACTGTGGAGAGGAATACAAAAGCAGGTCATTAGTTTGCTCGTATTTCTGAGATTTCTAAAAAATGATGTTTTGTCCATTTTTAGTCAAACAGAAAGGTAAACCTGCAATTTACTTATACTATACTAGACACTACTGTGTTTATCTTGAAAGACAGCTAAACTCTCCCTGAAACCAAGACTCTAAAGATGTTGTTGTTTCTTGTCCACAGGTCAAAAAAAATACATAAATAAAAAAAACAATCCGTTGATAAACATGATGATATGAACATGGCAGAGATGTCACCTGAGCACACCATCATTTTATCATTTATAGCCTTACCTCTTTCCATCTACAGCTCTACGCTAAGGGCCAATCTTAACCGTCACTGAGAGCGGCGCTACGAGCTCTGAGTGCACAATGTTTAGGAAACAGCGAAGCTTGTTTACCGTAACATTACAGGCTAAAACAACAGGCTAACCGCAGCTAAAGTTAGCATCCTGAAGCTAACACAGAGACAGGGGGGACACAGAGGAAAAGCTCTTACATCTGCTCCACAGCACATAGCTTTTAAAATACTCACATTTCCAGGGTCCAAGGTTTGTTGGTGGATGGTTGGTAATGCGTCTGGATTCAGGACCAGTCTATTCGCTAGCCCTCTGTTATACTGTCCAAAGTTGGAAAAGCAGTCGCTCGTGAAGTGACTTGCGCACACATGCACAGTTTTACTGAATGTAGCTGGCACATTTCCTTGATAAATGAACTCTAGCTACTTAGTTTTGTCTTGTTCAGAGATAGGAATCTTGTGCATGAAACTATGTGGCTGTTTCCAGCCAAACACAGAGCAGTGATGGCTCTTCAACTTTGGTATTCTCCTTCCCGCTGCTGGAGAAATCTCTCCAGCATCGGGGAGGGGAATGGGCGGGGAGAGGGTGCAGAGGTATCTGGTCCGGTGGACCGACCAGGTCAGACTTGCTCCTGATTGGTCACAAAAGGGAATCTCTGACGTCGGCAAATCCAGGAAATTCCAAACCACTCGTTTTAGGTGGGGATTTTATATTCACAAGAACTACTAACTACAGGTTAATAAAGTGATTTTTGTATAATATGGGACCTTTGAGTAGCTCCTTCAGCAGCAGACTCAGACCCCCACCCTGCAGGACTGAGTGCTACTGCAGGTCATTCCTCCCAACTGCAATAAGACTTCATCACACACACACCTGAATTCTCACCTCATGCCATCCAGCATTAAAAGCATACTTACTACATACCTATTCGTCTTAATGTAAATATATAAATAGAAAAAAATTTCTTTTGTTTCTATATTTTATATAATATAATATAATATAATATAATATAATATAATATAATATAATATAATATAATATAATATAATATAATATTTCTATTCTATATTCTATACATATAATGCAGCTTCTGAATACTGTATCGTTAGCTTATGTAGCTTATGTAGCTAATGCAGCTCCTGGATGCAGCTTAGCTGTCTAACTATTCATTAAATACAGTTCATTCTAGTGAAGTCTCTTTGCTGTGAATTTGTCACCCTGGTCTGACATCAGTGTAGCTATCATTAGCTTTAGCTGCTGCTGTAGCAGCGTCAGCTCAATTGTTATCAAAAGCAGTTTTAAAATAAAATGGCTAAAAACATGGCTAATATTTACATAGAGTAGCTAAGGATTGAAAATATGTTAATCGATATGGGAAATTTGTCATACCTTTGGTTTTAAGTGAGGCCACGGTTTGTCTCCGTATTAAGGGCTGCGCAGCTCTTCTTCTTCACCTTATGAAGAATTGGGACACCACTTCACTGGGCATGTGTGTGCAAAACCAAGGGCTAAAGGGTAGACTTGTGATTGGCCCTAAAACACACCCACTGTGGCTTTTAAAAATTACCAAAAAGGGGAATTGTGTTTTAAGCAAATATAAACGAGCACCAGTACAATTTGCATATTAACAAGAACTGACTTCAGTGAGAAACACATTACATTAGGTTAGGGTGTTATTTGTTGAGAACTGAAAGGAGATAATCATTTCTTCTCAGCTTTAATGTTCCCTTGTTGGTTTGGGCACCGAACTCCCAGCCTCTCTGTGACCTCTGGGCTTATGATGACTAAGGAGCTCCCGTACAGTAGGTGTTTACAGCTTCCTGCAGTGGCAAAGTGACAAATAAGCAGCTTGGGGCAAATCCTGCTTCTTCTCTAAATATTCGCCCATATTTGGAGGTAATGACACAGGAAAAGAAGCTTAGGAAGAAGCATTAGAAAGGTGTATTCAAGGGTTTAGACATAAAAGAAACACACACACATACACTTACATGCACACTAGCGCAGAGTACAGAATGCTCCCCACAGTCAGAGGTGTTAATTGGATTCAGAGTAAGAGGGCTTATTTCAGCCTCGCTGAAACATTTATGAGCGGCAGAGGGAACTGACTGGAAACAGAATGATGAAGACACTTTTATTCATTTATGAATCATTTGACCCACTAAAAGGTTGGAGGTTTAGCTTTCCTCACCTCTATATAATGACAGGCGCCAGAAAATTAGAGATTTGACTCATATTGTGGTCTCTGAATCATTTGTTTTTGCCACCAGGGGGTAGTGGAACAACGCAACACATCACCGAGCTGTTATTTCTTTGTCAAGTTTAAATTGGTTTGCTAATCTATAGTGAATTTAAATGAAACGTGCTGGGAATTAAAGCATAAATAATTTGGTGATCTGATTAGAGAAGCTCACAAATAAAGCTCAGCATTAAGTCTCCTCTTCACATTAGTTTGAATTTGTACCAAGGATGCATTTGGTTCTTAACATAAAATGTTATCTGCTTTATTGGCTATCTATTTGCTTACCTTTCTTTCTGGTGTTCAGCAGGTGATTATTAAGACTTGATTTCACGTTTTTCTGCTTAGTACAACAACAGTGGCTGCAGCAAGAGTGAAAGTAGTGGAAGTAATCAAGATCAGATGAAATCCTTAAAGAGGCGGTCTTGTGTATTTTTTTGGCTTTACACCAAGGGTCTGGAACCCACTGCAAAGGAGCCTCATGCGACTCTTTGGCTCCTTTGCAGTGGCTCCTTGTACCTAAAAAAAAAGATAAATAAAATCAAGAATTTATTTTTTCTTTCAGAGGGTATTGGTTCTTAAAGACATTGACACTAGATAAAATCATGTGTTGACATTTTGTTGAACGAAATATGCTTGACAACTAGCAACAAAGCCTACCACCGCTCTACTTTACCTCCTACCTCTTATCCTATTCATTTAATTGCCAACATGCTAGCTTAATATACATGCTCCACATGTGGCAAGACATTAGCAAAGGACAATAAATAATGAGTTGAGCATAATTATCAAAATGTGTAATCTAATTCAGGAATTCTTCCAAAAATGTATAAGTTATTGCATTTTTTTTATTTTGTTTTTTACTTTCTTATAATTATTGTTTTTTGTTTGTTTGTTTGTTTGTTTGTTTGTTTGTTTGTTTTGCAAATTGAAATAAAATAAAAAACTGTTTGAAATTTTGGCAATTTTTAAAAAAATTCAAAATGTTTGAAGTTTCAAATTTCTTAAAATATTTTTTTTTTAATTCTCATTTTTTAGCTTGCAAAAAAATTCTAAATTCTTCAATTTTTTTTATTTTTTTTTTCTGCTGTTTTGAGTTGAAATTTTAAAGTAACTGTTGCATATGGGTTGGAATGAACATTATCACATATGGTCTAGCCAGTGTTTTAGCCTTTAGCTCATATGTAAGCCTATAGCCAGTGCTCTATCCCTCTCCTGTTTAGCTTTCTTCTGCTCTTCTGCCCTTTTTCTTTTTGCCAGTCTAGCTCCAGTGTCCACCATCACTATAAAATGAATCACAGGAATCGTTTTCAGCAGAGAATAACACATTTCTCTCTACTCACTACTAAACCTCGTCAGCTGGCGTGGTGTTGTCAGTCCTTTCTGACTCAATCAAGAAGCTGAAAAATATCATTTTGAAACAACCTATATTGGTGCTGATAATCTCTATTTAAATTGTGGATTATGATCAGGCATATAAAGATAGAAGTAAGATTTTTTCAAAATTACTTAGAAAGTCCTCACAGTCCCTTTAAGTTTCCCCGCTCCATAAACCTACTTTCCTCTGGAGGCCTGTCAGGGGCAGAGCTATAGGGAGACCTAAGTGTTTGAGGTCCTCCCCTTAACGTGTCATGAACCTGTAAGGATATCCTTTTTCGCTGACCTCATCATTTCAACAAGTCTCAAGAGAACTTAACAAGATCATGCTTTAGTTTTAAAACCACAATACCCACTCTGTAAAGTGCAGTGAACTGCAACCTTCGGCTGTAACAGCCTGTAGACATCAGTTTGAGAGGTTTACATGAAGTTTACTTGTTTCATTTGAAAACACATTATCTCAATTTAAAGAAGTTGCTGTGTACTAACATGTTTACTTTCTCATTATGCTGACTAATTACAGTCATTGAGGTTTTCAATTAGTTTTCAAAATTTTAACAAAAAAAAAAACATATTGCATGTAAGAGCTGACACATCCCATGGACCAGATTAAGAAGCCCTAGCACACCACTGAGTATTTCTAGTTATTTTGTTATCAAACATAAAAAGCAGTTTCCACGCGTTGCATCAGCTGTAGGTGTAGTTCATGTTACATCAGGACACACTCTGTCCACCTGTGACAGACTTTGGTCTGTTTCCATTCAGATTACAGAGCACATCACCATGCTAACAATGTCAGATGGAATAAAAAGAAACTCAGGACAAGGTGCGTTATAACAACATGCAGATTCTTTGCTTTTTTTGTATGATGTCACTAGTTCTGAGGCTTTTCAAGATAATTTAAACTGGTGTTGTACTCAGTAAAGTCAGGTGGCTAATGCTGAATGTTATTACCACAAATAAATAGATAAATAAATAAATAAATAAAAATCTCAGTTTGTTACCAAAGTGCTTTTTAAAGTGCCGTTGAGATGCTAAGCATATACAGTTTAAGTGCATATTAATTCAAGCAATGCTACATCCACTCTGGATGTGTACATCACCTCTAATGTTCAAAGGGAATCTACAATGGGCGCCTTCGGCTCTTCTCCCCTCTCATTATTGATCTTCTCTCAGCCAGCAGGGAGGGACAGGGGGCTGATGGGTATTGGTTTTGGACACCAAAGCAGACCAGGGGTCAACAAGATGCAGCCATTACGGATTCACCTTACTTTAATCAAGTGGAAGCTTTCAAAGAGGCTGCAGATAAATGTGGAGGAGAAATCTGTGCAGTATATCCAGAAGCCTAAAAGCAGTTTAAAGCAAGTTCCTTACATCTCTTCATTACGTAGTTAGTTATGTTTAGAGTGTCATATTCAGCTATTTATAAACAAACGTCTTGTGCCTGCAAAAGGCGAGATGACAAATTACAAGCACACAGGAAAAACTGATCTGGGGCTTCAAAACACTCCTCATGGCATGCAGAGAGGAAAACTTTGCTGGGCTAATCCTACATCGCCCTGGGTCTCCCTGGAGCAACGGTGTGAACAGCCTCTCTTTCTGAATTATTAATGGTGAGGCTGCAATTTGCCATCATGGAAGATGCTGGAAAAGTGTCACAGTGAAATTATAGGTATGAACAAACTTCTTTCTGCAGCAGAACAAAACATCATGAAAGCTATTGTTGTCAAAACAAACAATAAACATTGTTAAAAGCCCCTAACGATACAGTGTTTAATTAATAATTTACCCTACGTTTAATCTGTGGGGTTCTTAAATTCTTTGTGAGTTTCTACCTATGTACCCAGGTTCAGTCTTCACTGTTTCCTGTTTTCTTTTTAGATTATTTCTTCCCAGTGTGTCAAGTCAAATTGCTCTCCCTCAGTTGTTCTTCCTCTGTGATTGTGTACCCCACCTCGATTAGTCTCACCTGTATCTTGTGTGTTTCCTTCCTTACGTGTCAGCTCATTGAGTCTTTGCCAAGTCTTGCTTTGTGTCTTGGAGTGTTTTAGATGATTTCTAGAGTTTCTTGTGGATTTTGCAGGAATTTCAGTTGGAAAATTTTTCCTGCTCTCTTTTTATTCATTTTTTTGGCACTGAAATCACAAAAGTTTTTCCATTTGTTACAATGAATATATGCATACTGGCTTTCGTATATTATGTATCTAACAAAAATTACAGAGTTGGTTACAATGAGGATAGAAAAGACTAATGAGATTAATTAAAACAATACCAAAAAGTTAATAAATCGAAAAGAAATAAATGAATGAACAAAAGAATATGCAATGGAAGAAGTTTTTTCTTTTTTTTAAATCATTGTTATAACCACAATAAGAAACATACATAACCACATATAAACAGGTAAACACATTCAGATGTACATACATACATACATACATACATACATACATACATACAAACATACATGAGTGAAATAAAATTAAAATTTAAGAACAAATAAATAAAAAAATAGTGGTATGCAAACAAAATAAAAAATAATAATTCTCTGTAATATAATAATAATAATAATAATAATAATAATAATAATAGTAATAATAATAATAATAATAATAATAATAATAATAATAATAATAATAATAATAATTATTATTATTATTATTATTATTATTATTATTATTATTATTATTATTATTATTATTGTTGTTGTTGTTGTTGTTGTTGTTGTTTTTATAAAATAGATGTAGAAATGACAGTAAATAGAAAGATAAACAAAACAAGATTTTATATATCAATAAAAAAACCCCCCCACAAATAAATGAAAACAGCCTAACAAGGATATTATCAGGTGGATATTTTAATAACTAGGCACCTAAAGGGTTAAAGGTAATAACATTAAAACAGGTATAAAGGTTAACAGAAGTGTTTGAGAAAGTAATTGGATGGATCAAAAAGAGGATTTATCACAATTTAAACAAAAAAACAAAAGCACTTAAGATCAGTGTTAGGAATAATGGCATTAAAAGTATCTGCATTACTATGTTTATATAAAAGGTGTTTACACTTCACATGCACATACACACAATGTCCCAGAAGAAGAATAAAAAGTAAAGGAAAAACAACAGTGTTTCTCCTGGTGATGCACCATCACTCTCAGTGACTCTGTCAGTTCCGTGTATCTAGTCATTGGACGTACAAGATGTCTGCAGTTGTAGGCACTTTTTCACTACCCAGTACTCTCAATCAAACTTTACTCTTTTTTCTGCTGCTCTTTTATTGCAGCTCATCGCTTGGAGCAGAGATACTAACTTTGGAAATCAATAAGGTAAATGACTTTTACCTGAGCTTCCCTCAGCAGTTCATTTTATGACAAGCGCAGTGTTTCATAGCTTTCAGTGCTGCTCTCTGTATACCAATCACTTCTGACATCAAGCTAGTGAGATACTCCAAACAAGACTGTAGCAAACTGCTGCAATTGAATGTTTTCATCACTATGGCATAATGTGCTAAAGCAGATAAACATCTGGTGTAAATAAAAACTGGATAGAGATTTTTCTGTTTCTCTAGGAATTAACTTCGATTAAGTGTTGATAAACTCTTTTTATCAGCCACCAGGTGGTAACACTTCCCACGCAGTCTGTGAAATCTCTCCCATTGATACACTGGTTCACTTTTGCTGTTATAGTTTTGTCTCAAAGTGAAATTAATGACTTTAAGGATTTAATTTTTTCACCGTCTTAACACGCTCAAAACATGCTGGATGTCACAGAGTTTCCTGCAGTAAAATCTGAAAAAACTGAAGTGATTATTGTTGGCCCTGGTTCAGCAGGAGTAATGACACATTTGGGCTTTCTGTCACAAAATATTGCATCTAAGGAAAAAAACTTGTTGGTCATTTTTATCCAGGAATCTTTTTTTTTCAGACTTTCATACATGTTTTATCTCCTCTTGTTTGGACTTAGTGTTGACTTTTAAAGTTTTTTAAACTTGGCCTCTTAAATTTTGCTTACTCAGTGTAACCTGTCTGTAGATTTGGAGCTAAATCTAAGGTTGTACCCTTTCTAAAAAACAATAAAGGTACTTTTACTGTCCCAAGCTGTAGACCCATTAGTCTACGTCCTCTGTCGAGTTACTTAAGAGGACAGTGTTGGATCAAATGTCAAACTACTCCTGTAGTAATAGACCACTTACACCTGCACAGCATGCTTATCAACCTGGGCACTCTACTGGCACTTCACATTGTAGATCAATGGTCACCATGCATGAGTAAAGGAATGGATTCTACTGCAGTGTTCAGTGATATTAATCATAGTGTTTTAATTGCTAAACTAAAATGTGATGGATTTCACCTTTAGTTCTTACCTGGATAAAGAGCTACATCTCCAACAGTGTGTTTTTAATGACAGTGGTAGAATATCTTGCAGTGTTCCATGGGGCAGTTGCTTAGAGCCACTTTTATTTTCAATCTTTATCAGTGATTTACCATGAGTTGTTAAAACAGATGCAGTTTTATATGCTGATGACTTAACTTTATTCTGTTTATTACTAACATCAGTTGACTTGAGATAGAATCTCCATGCTGAGTTGTTCTCCGTTATTGAATGAGTGTAACTGAATAAATTTGGATTGAATGCTGACAAATCTACACTGCCTGGCCAAAAAAAAAAAAAAGAAAAAAAAAGTGGCCACCTGAATTTAACTAATCAATTAGGTCCTGTTGGATAATTACTGCATGGGCCATTATCTTTCAGCTAGCAAATTATTACCCCAACTGGTGCAATGAGTCACTTCTCATTTCCTAAACAACCATGTGGAAAGACATATCCCGTGGTCGTGGAAAAGATTTTAGTCTGTTTGAGAAGGGTCAAACCATTGGCATGCATCAAGCTGAGAAAACATTTAAGAATATTGCAGAAACTACTAAAATTGGGTAAAGAACTGTCTAACGCGTTATTAAAAACTGGAAGCATAGTGGGGACCCATCGTCTTCCAGGTAAACGATGAGAAGGGAACTTAAAGGATTGGGTCTAAACGGCTGTGTAGCCTTAAGAAAACCACCAATCAGTGAGGCTAACTGGAAAAAAAGCTTCTATTTGCTATGGAGCATAAAGATTGGACGTCATGGTGGTCTGATGAGTTCAGATTGACCCTGTTCCAGAGTGATGGTCCATCAGGGTAAGAAGAGAGGCAGATGAAGTGATCACCCATCATGCCTAGTGCCTACTGTCCAAGCCTGTGGGGGCAGTGCTCTGATCTGGGGTTGCTGCAGTTGGTCAGGTCTAGGTTCAGCAACAGTCTGTGCTCAAAGAATGAGGTCAGCTGACTGCCTGAAGATACTGAATGACCAGGTTATTCCATCAATGGACTTTTTCTTCCCTGATGGCACAGCCATATTCCAAGATGACAATGCCAGGATTGATCAGGCTCAAATAGTGAAAGAGTGGTTCAGGGAGCATGAGACATCATTTTCACACATGGATTGGCCTCCACAGAGTCCAGACCTTAACCCAATTGAGGATCTTTGGGATGTGCTGGAGAAGGCTTTGTGCAGGGGTCAGACTCTACTATCATCAATGAAGATCTTGGTGAAAAATTAATGCAACACTGGATGGAAATAAATCTTTTGACATTGCAGAAGCTTATCAAAACAATGCCACAGCGAATGATGTAACCAAAGTTGGCGGTCAAATAAAGTTTTAGAGTGTGTAAACTTTTTGTGGTGGCAACTTTTTTTTGACCAGGCAGTGTACAAGAGTTTTATTTGGTGACAGAATTCCCCTTCCAATGCCAATGCACTTAACTTGTCTTCAGAAGGCAAATTTGTCAATGAGGTTACCAAATCAAAGCTACTTGGTGGTAAAATTAGCTGCGTTTCCACCAAGCAGCCCAGTTCGCTTCAGTACGGTTTGGCACGGTTTGGTACAGTTACGCTTGATCCCGTTTGCGTTTCCACAGCAAACTGTGCCCTCTCATTGTAGGCAGCGTATAAGCCAGATGCCGAAAGCCGCAGCTCTTAAACAACACCGTGACGCTGTAGCAGCACGACACAGTTTACCCCGCTATTATATCCAACGAAGAAGAAAAACACGGCACAGTAAACAAAGAGCACGGATGGAAGATATCCAGCATTTTGTCCTCTCTGTGATTGGCATGTAGCTCTTTGATACAAAGTGCAATCAAGCTTTGTTTCAGAGAAGTCTGTGTGCCGCCAGGAGAAATGCAGCCACTCTCAGGGTAAGTGACGATTCTTTTGACCAATCAACGGTCTGCAGTGTTGTTGCTCCACCTTCCGAGAGCAAACCGGTTCAGTCTGGCACCCATACGAAAGGGTCCCAAAAAGTGTGACAGCTCATCTCGGTTATTTGGGGATCTGTCCTGGGATAAGTCAGTGGAAATGCCACAAAATGCATGCTGTGCCGAGACGAACCAAATCGGTCTGCTTGGTGGAAACGCAGGTGGATCATTTTTTACTGTTGTTAACTGGGAATTGTAAGAAAATGTTCTGGATTTGTCATTAAAAAGGTTGTGAGGTCACTTTTTCTATCCAATATAGGGTGTGAGCCACTAAGATCCCAAATGAATTGCATGTGAAATCTAAAAATTGCACATACAATTGATACATGTATGAAATCCTTTTCCAACAGATAATGTGCACTGACATCTACTTCAATAATTGACCTGGTGTTTTTCCTCTAAAATATACTTTTATTTTCATCCTAATGTATTATGTAAACCTTATCCTTGTTGATTCTAAGGCCACACAGCACACAGTTGAATGCTCATTTGTCCAACATGCTGGTTAATAATAAATGCTTGCAAAGCTAACAGTGATATTATCAGCACTGGCTAGATTCTAGCATGCTAATGCACAGTATTAGCTTGAAAGCAATGATAACCATTTGACTTGCTTAAAGTTAGCATGCTAATGTGACGCTGATTGTGTTGTGTGATACTTTGTGTCTATTTAGCACAACTTTTTTAATTCGAAAAAATTACCACGTTGATCACTGTAGCTTTAAACACCCTTAAAATGTGAAGTTAAGAGCATTAGTGTAAACAACAAACGTTTCTTTTTTCCATTTAACTAAATCATTCAGGGACAGTAATGAGCAGATGTTTATAGTGTCAATAACTCACCAACTTGCACCTCTAAATTGGCATGTCTGCAGTGCTGCTAATGAAGTGGAGCCTGGCAAGTGATTAATCTCTACCTGACATTAATTGCTTTATCGTGTCGTCTGCTCTTATCTCATCTTTTGAGGTCGTTAATGCTCCAAAGTCCTTGGGAAATGGTTTAACTTCTTCCTCCTATCATCACGTTGTAACTTTTCCTCTTCATCAGGTTTTTAGTTCTTGAACATACTTGACTTCTCTGGCATCATTCAGAGGACAATGACAGCTTTATGGTGATGAATGTCTCCTTTTTTCATTGTGTGGTTCTCCCTAAAACTTTTCTTGCCAAAGGGGTAGTGATGATACATAAAACATCCATAACCAGCGAGTCACTTTAGGTCTTAAATTCTCCTATTCTGAGTCAAGTCAGGTGCACACAGCGGCTCATTCATCGGTATTAATGAGAGGCCCTGCCTTCGAAGGAGCTAAAGAAAAGAGCAGTTATTCGTAATTGCCAAGTTTTAATACTGGTGAGAAATCAAGAATGAAAAGAGTTTAAACTGAACTCTTTCCTTAAACTTTTAAACTGAAACTTTTTATTTATTTTATTTTTACACATGTAAGTGTTGAGTGTTCTGTGTACTCCAAACAAAGACTTGAGCTCTTTGTTTCCAAAGACAGCCTCCTGTCTCTCCAAATGTTTCTCTGGGTTCACAGCAGTGCTCTCAGTCTGCATATGTTAGACCCTACATCAAATACTGCTGAATAATGAGAGAGAGTACTGCCGGTCTGCTTTCAGCTTAGCAACTCCAGATACAGCTCTCTGGAGGGGTAAGCCTGTATGGATGTATAATAACACAGTTTTGAGATTAAAAGTTGTGAGAGAAGATCTGAAGATGTGAACAGACCTGAACACTGCAAACTAACTTTCAAACTTCTCATTTTAAGGGAAGATGACTTTATATATCAGGGATCATTCTGAAGTTGTTTGATTCTGAGGCTGAGCTTGTGTTGATATCAGTATTTTGGCTTATCAGGTAAGAGTGAAATTTATATTCAAACAACAGCAATTATTGTAAGATCACATTCCCTTGGGTATTGCTCCAGCACCACAATGTGTTGACAACTGAGGCTATTAGAAAAATGTCAGGTCTAACTGTCGGATTGAGGCCCATTATGTTAATGTTGGTTTTTAAAAAAAACAATTCCCTTTTTTTCTTTTTTTCATTATTATGATTATTACTGGGCAGAATGCATTTTGAGCTGCACCAGATTATTATTCATCAGGAACTGATAAATGGATTATCATCACAAAAAATATGTTTAAAAATATACATTAACAAGGTTATTATTTCTCCTATATGTATTTCTGTGCTTCCAAAGCTATTAGTAGTTTTATTTTTTTCATATGTGCTGGGAGTATATCCCAGTGTCTAAGTTTTGGAAGATGGCAGTCTTATGTTATCTAAAGGTGTAGTCAGCAATCGTCTAATCCGCACTATTTGTCAAAATCACTGTATTTCTCCTCTCCATCCACAAGATATCATCACTTACAGCATGTTGAAAAAAAGTCTGGTCTCAATACACAACCTTGGCTCTGAATTTCAGCAGGTTCTGACGGACTGAACCACCAAAACAGGGTACACCCCCACACACCCAGGGGGCGCTGATCATACTCATGCGCAGATCAGACAGAGGAGGGAGGGGAAGTAGTATGATGCGCAGTTAGCGTAAGAAAGCAGTGTGATACCAACAGTAGCAATGGCCGAAAAACAGCCCAAAAGAAAAAGGACAGAAGAGCATAAAAAGAAAAAGAAGATCTATGACCATAATTGAGGAGAGACCCGGGTCAACATTGATGCCGTCTTTCTGCTGGACAGGTTAGCAAGATTAGCTTTGTAGTGCTTCAGATAACAGTAACAGCCGTCAGGCTTTCATCTTATTGTCTAATCTGCCAAAATGTACTGTTGTTGTGATGTTGTCAATTATTGCTGACGAGTTGTGGCTACTGTTGTATGACCAGTCAGGGTTACCTTAGCAGCTTAGCAGTGTGCTAACCCAGAGTCGGCGTCAGACAAAAGTAAACAGGGAGGCATTATGACAGGTGCAGGGGGGCAAAAATTCTCGTTCATTACTGGATTCATGACCATTGTGTAAAGTTCCAATTCACATATACAAGGCACTGTACCACAACGAAAGCCATGTCCCTCTCTCTCTTGTCTTTCACTCCTGTGCACACACAACCGTGCGCCTTAAGCGCACCAACATTAGAGTGAACATCAAACACCATTCAACAAACAAAGAACCACGAAACCCAAACAATAGTAGTGAGCTTAAGATAGAAATACCTGTAACAGCTGGAGCCGGTGAGTGTTGCAGCTAAATCTCCTGAGGACAGTGTCCTCCCACTCTGTGGTCAAGTCTCTTTCAAAGGCAAGCTCAACAACCTGGGCCTTTCTATTGTGAGGCATCGCAAGTCTTTGATCGAAAAATATTTATATATCTAAATATTGTAATATCTTTTGCTACAATACTACTAAAACTCATCATTCACTGGTCCGGCCTCCGCCATATTGGTCAGCTATGCAGTTTCTACTATCATTTCCATGACGATGCATGTCCATTATCTTTCGGGCTTGGAGCCAGGGGTTGGGTATAAAGGGAGAGGCAAGTCTAAATTTGTTTATCAACAACTCGTTTTCTCCCAGACTGCAGACTACACCTTGAAGATCAGGTCGCCCTGTTTGCCTGCTGTATTCATTATGAATGGGCTTGACCCTGGACAAGAGAAGACCATTGTTAACTGGACTCACCACACGTTGGAAACCTCCACACTCACTCTCTTTCAAAGCATTGGTTTGATGTTTTTGGACATTTTTTAAGTGCAGTTGTCAATAGCTGGAGTCCAAGGAGCCAAAGACTCTGCTATGAACGCTTGGTATCTGTCAGAGGAATTTGTAGTTCTGGATCTGTAATGGTTCGGGTTTTTGGTTTGTGTATTTCTGTGTTTTTTTGTGTTTTTGTTCTTCTTGTGTTTTTTCCACCTGTGTTAAACTTAGTTATTCTTGAGCGTTCTGTGTTTCCTGTCTATGTCCTTAATTTGTGCTCCTTGTGGTTTTGATTTGGTTCTTGTCATGCGTATGTCTTGTTGTGATTATTTTTAGTGTTTCTGAGTCTTTAATGTACTTAGTCTCTGTCTTGAGTTTCCCTGTGTTTGGTTTGATCCTCCTTGTGTTTCCCTCTTTGTTGATTGCTCCACATGTGTTTCACCTGTGTCTTGTTTCACACCTGTGTTCATCACTCCCCTGTGTATAAAGTCTCTGTGTTTCCTTTGTTCTCTGTTGGTTCATTGTTGCTGTCTCCATATGTCGTGCCTCGTGTCCCGTGTCTTCTGTGCCCCTTTGTTTATTTGGTGAAAGTTTTTCAGTACTTTTGATTTTGTTTCTTTGTTTTTGAATTTTAAGTTTAGATGAAATAAAAGTTCTTGTTTCATCTGCATTTGGGTCCTCCTCTCTTGTTTAACCTGGGATTCCTGACAGGATTCAGGGAATGGGTAGGTTTTATTTGGGGTTGTGTTTTTGCTTTAAGTTTGGGATTTTTGTTGTTTAGATTATTTTAACAACTGCTTTTCAAATATGTTTTTTTTTTATTTTTTAATTATTGTATTTGTTTAGTCTTTTTCATTTTATTTGAATTGTATATTTGTGGAATCTGAATATAAACTTTTGTATGGGTATCTGAAATTTATACTCTGTGTTATATTTTTGTATTGTAGGTATGCATACCTATACTTTTCTAATGGGAAAAATGAAATATTAATATTTATGTAACCTTGACAGAACATTTCAAGAAAGTTTATCCTCAAACTTTTGCTAGTTATGGATAAGTAGTAAATGTTAGCATGCTAATGCTCACACATACAGAATGGTGCAAAAACTGAAATCCCATAAACTGTTTTTGTCATTTTAAGTAGAAAATGTCTTTGAGACTCAATATAAGCCACATTCACCTGAGTAGTCCAGAAAAATGTCTTGTTTCAAGTTATCTAGAGAAAAAAATGAGGTCTGAATCGCTCTTAACAAGTAAAAAAAATCTGCCAATGGAACAAGAGAAAAGTTACTTGTGTTAAGACATTATTTAGTTTTAAGACCTTATTTTTGTCTTTAAACAACTTAAACAAAATACCTTTTTCTGGACTCATAAGTCAAATGTGGCTCATATCGAGTGTAATAAGACAATTTTAACTGAAAACAAGCCCAAGACACTTGGGCTTTTAGTTTTTTTTCAGTGTATAAGCATTGTTTACATACATAATTGCTGAATATTATCATGTTAGCATTGTTCTTAGCACACTGCTTTAGCTTAGGATAACACTATGCAATCAAACAAAGCTGCTATCAACCTTCAAATGCTTTTATTCTTCCTCAGTGTGCAAATAAAGTTTCTGCATTTCCTGATGAGTCATAACTCAGGAAACACAAAACGGAGAAGAAGTTGATTATTCACATCACATTTGTGCTTTGTCCTTGTCCTTTCAGATCAAGGCTGTGTGAACCGTGAAGGCCTCAGTCTCCTGGAGGCTAATTGCTGTTAAAGGTGGGTTGCACCTTTTTAAGCAGACAGTCCTAATGAGTAAGACTGGACCCTGCAGATGTCACCCCAGCTCCAAAGTCACCACTGGCACCTTTTTCCATCTCTACAATCCCAAAGCAAAACTGTTTTATCTCTCTCCAGCCGTGTTCTGCTGGTCGGGTGCGCAAACCCATTTTTCACTTGGTGCAGCTTGTAAAGCAGCCATATGGAAGGAGGGACCTGGCTGCACCCACGCTGGCTCACCGCTGTGGTCCTAATATTTCACTGTCTCAAGGTCAAACCAGATTTATATTTCCTCTGAGAAGGCTTTTAGAAAGTTTATCATACTTTATACAGTTTCCTGGTCTAGCCAAAGCAAATACACACACCATTATATTCTCCTTTCTCATAAAGAGAGCATCAAATCATTAAAGTCATTCTAGTTCCATCGTTTGCTTTGTTGGCCTGCCAATCTTGACTTTTAGTGCTGAAGTTGTCCTTCAAGATCTGCGTAAAAAAGTGCAGTCAAATACACACATGGCTGCTTTTACAAATAAAGACAATCAGGAAATGTTCCACATGTTTTGAATGCAAAAATACACTTCTGCAACCACAACAGCCAAGCAGTCACTCAGAAAAAAAATCACTTTAGTCTTTATCAGAAGAGATCATCTCTGCAAACCTAAAACCCATTTCCTCTCCTCAGCGTGCTCCCTGCTATCTCTTTGGCTGACTTGTTTTTTATTTCCCTTTCGGTGAAGTTGCAGATAGAAACGCACAGAGTGAAAGGCAAAAGCAGAGTACATTCACACTCATCGATTTTTTTCTTCTTTTTTTTTTTTTGCGTCACAACAAAAACGCTTTAAAGTGGTGAGCGTGAACATGCTTAATATGCTGTAAAGAAGTTATCAAAGCTTTTACAGTCTGTGCTGAAAAGTGGGCTCCATTAAGAGAAAGCTGCTACATTCGCCAGTCGTTTTCAACCCTGCAGGGCAAACTCTCCCCATTAAAAACACCTACACACAGGACGATTAGATGACAAAAAGAAAAAGCCCACAAGCGATACTGATCACATCACAAGTTCACACAGAGAACAGGCTTTTCCAGGTCCCAGAGCTGTTACATCAGCAGCAAATTTCACCAGACTTTCTCAGAAGACCCTTTATTCTGGGGTAAAATGTGAACGACAGGTACTTAAGGAAATGATGTCAGACACTGAGATGTTAAAGCCTGATCAGCCATAACATTTCTGCACTGACAGATGAAGGGACTGTTATTGATTATCTTGTTGCAGTGTCTTCTGTCGGTGTGTGTAGGGTACGTGAGAGAACAGGTGAACATTTTGTCCTCAAAGTGGATGTGCAGGAACCAGGACAACACATCCACACACATCAGGCTGTGTTACGTAATGAGCTGTGCAGCTGCAGACGGGTCAGGGTGCCCTTGTCCACCACTGAAAACGCAAACAATAGACATGTGATCATTAGAAAAGGAAGGCAAAGCTCTCAGAGACGGTGGCCTGGAGGAGCAGGATGAGTTGAAGGTGTTTACTTGGCCTCTAAAGCCTCAGACCTGGATCCAATCGAGCATCTGTGCAATGCGCTGGACAAACAAGTCTGAGCCATGAGGACCTGGGGCTCAATACTTTCAAGACTTAAAGGATCTGCTGCTAAATTCTTGGTGCAACAAACCACAACCTGTCTTTGAGGGTTGAGTAAAATTCAGCTGGAGAGGATCATTCGTTCAGCATTGATGGCAGTGAGTCCTTTGAAATGGCTGAAATCTGTAGAGTTTCTCCGGGATAAAGACTCCATTTCCCATGAGCTCTTTCACCCACTGTTGTGAAGGCATGACTCTTGCCAAGGTGTTTGGTTTATTTGGAGAGCAAATCTTTAACACTATTTTTCTTTGTCAAAAGAAACAACTTACTCCATGATGCAAAGCTTTACAAACACTTTGTAAATGTAGCTTGATTATACTTCGTAACAAAGAGCCACATGCCAATCACAAAGAAGACAAATTGCTGGATGTCTTCCATTGTTGCTCTTTGTTTACTGTCTCATACTTTTCTTCTTTGTTGGATTTATTAGTGGGGTACACTGTGTCGTGCCGCTGTGGCCATAGCTGATGCAGTTTCCAGCATCCAACTTACATGGTGCCTACCAAGAGGGGGCACAGTTGGCTGTGGAAACGCAATCAGGGTCAGGCTTTACCAAACCAGCTCTTACTAAATTGTTCTGATTCATACTTGACTGCTTGCGCTTGTCCGTTTCCTGTTACAGCCCTCTTTAGCCAACTCGTGCTTTAGCCCATGCTCTATCACTCCCCCATTAACTTTTTAAGCTATTCAGTCCTTTTTTCTTTTATTTTTGCCAGTCCAGCTGTAGTCCGCCATTACTACAAAATAAACCCAAGAAGTTGTTTTCCTTAAGTAAAAGAAAAGATTTTGCTTTGTCCTTGGTCACCTCACTTCTTACTGCTAAACTTTGCTGGCTAGCGTAGCATCTCGAAGGGACTTTGCGTCCAAAATGGATCCTCCAGGGAAAATCCGACCTAACCACAGATACCAAGAAATAGCATTTAGAACTAACTGATTTTGGTACTGATAATCTCGTTTTGAATCTCAGGTTGTAAAATGGATTACAAACAGGCAAATATATAAAAGTGAGAGTATTTCATGATCACTAATAAAGTCCTCACAGTGCCTTAAACAAGGAATGCATATGTTATGGATGATCAGTGACTGGCCATTACGTGACCTTCACAGTTTATCAAGCTGCAACTTAAGCAAGTGTTTCGAGCCACTTACTTTTTTTATTTTTCAGCCGGGAGCTGAAACAGGAGCAGCAAGAAGTGTAAGTAGGCCTACACAAACTGCAAACACTTAAAAATTGATTTACCATTTTCTTCACTAGATCTGCTTTAACATAACCTTGCAGAGCAGATGGACCTGCCTGATTCAGTTTCTGAATTCCTGCAGGTCCATCTTGCCAGGCTCCATTGACCAACGATTTCACTCAGCTAAATTTTGACCGGCCCAATCAGGGAAGAGAGGCGGGAGCTGTGGAAGCAGATGTGACGTCAGCAGACTTTCGTACTTGTCAGCGTTCCTTTGATTCTTAAGTTAAATTTATAAAAACGGAAGCTGTCTTCTAACGCCTTTTTCACAGCTGTTTCTCGTGATTCAGTAGTTGTTCACCTATTGTTTCTTAGAAACATCGGCTCACATAAGCTACGTCGATGTGGATTGGTCCGTTGTGAGTGTGTTAATCAGAACGGTCGTCCAATCACCAGCTGCAGATTTAAAAAAAAAAATCCCGCCTCTGAAAACAAATCTGAAGAGCTGCTACCCAGATGGACTAGTGAAATAATTCCGTGGCGGATATATGAAACTGTCCGTCTGGCGTGTCAGGTTAGCTTTCACTACCTTCAGTTACAGATTTAATGAATTACTGTTGATAACGTGGACTTTTGAGAAAACAGCTGAGTGGCAACATTCAAATATCTAAGGACTCAAAAAAAAGATGCTTGTCCAAACTTCTTAACATGATCAAAGGTGTCAAAAGTATTCACATTCATTACTTAAGTAGAAGTATAGATATTAGGGTTTCAAAAGACCTGTTCAGAAGTTGAAGTATCAACGCAAGCTTTCTACTTAAGTAAAAGAGTAAAAGTACTGGTTTCAAAACTACTTCAAATACAAAGATAAAAGTAGGCTCAGGCTGTGCCACAGGGGCCTATAGTTCACATAGTTCATCCCCACTCCCAAGGGCCCGTTAACACGACAACGGTTTTAGGGCGAAACACAAAAGTTTTGTTGCGTTTCGGCCTCGCTTTCACACAGAAACAGCGTTTCAGCGGACCTAAAATGCAAACTTTTGAAAACAGCCTCAAGAGTGAAAGGGTGCCGACACCGTTGCAGTGTAAACAGTAAGCCGGCGTTTTCAGTGGAAACACAGACGTTTGACTCCGCTTCGCACAAGCGCATGCAACAGGACAACAGTACCATTGATACGATCGTTGCAGACTAACATGTTGCGCTTGTGCTGCTCAATCTGCTTAGTGTCTTTCAACAAAATGTGTATCTGTTGCTCCACTCTACTGCTTCTGGACAAGGCAGTTATAGCGCCGCCTACAGGCCTGGCGCATTTTCCAGCATTTTCGGTCAATCAGTGTTTCGGTGTAACCGCAAATTTTTTTCATTGAGTTCTGGCATTTTTGGATAATATGTTGGTAAACAGAGCCTGAGTCTCTGCCATGGTCAGTGTTGGAATGGTTTAAGTTTATTCATCTCATTCATCCACAATCAAATTCACTTTTTCCAGATGGCGCAATTTTAGGGTCGATTTTTTTAATTTTTTTTTTGGAGTGTGTCTTTTTGAATGATGAAAAGCTGGAATGAAACGGGAGTAGCAAGGCTATTTTTAAAATGTGTGGAGCATAAAGTAAAGATTTTTTACTGAAATTGTTAGGAGTATAAGTAAAAGTCGCCTTAAAAAATAATTACTCTACTAAAGTGAAGATATCCCAAATTTTTTACTTAAGTAAGGTAACAAAGTATTTTTACTTTGTTCCTTGAAACCTCTAAAATGATAAATTCCTATCCAACACACCTTATCATGACACTTATTTATTGTTCTCAAACTTTAAGCATAAAAAAAAAACAAAACAAAAAAACAGCAAAACAACAACAAAAAAAACACTACATTGCCAATGGCCCCAAAAAAGTTGCAGGTTGGGAGACAGGTTTAAAGAGCCCAACCCTGCCAGGTGTGGTCGGTCAATTTGAAACCCCCTGAAAATCACATGACTCAAAAACACATGACTAATGTATGTTTGTTTACAGACACAGATTAATTTAATTAATGTTAAAGTATAAAATAGACCCTGGAATCTGGTTCAGGGATGGAAACTTTTCTCTAGTTTGAACCGTCAACATTTGATTATAAAGCTTTTTCCTGTCTGTTGATGTGTTCATTAAATTTTCTTGTTTGCTTTGCAGCATTTTTGTTGTCTAGAAAATTACTGTATATTTTTTTTCCGCATTTTACATTCCCCGTTTAGAGTAGATGCAGATTTTCCCCGGTTTTGCCTTGAACCATCCCAAACAAACTCTCCACAGATTGAGTTCTCTCAGTGGGAGTTACGTGATTTTCCAACTGTCTGCTACAGTCTACCTGGGGGATGTTCAGTTTAGTTCAGCTCTGAAAAGTGAGGATTATTTTAGAGGCAAATAAAAAAAAGTCTCCAGGGATTCAATTTTTTCGAGAGTTGGTAAAGTGGAACATCGCTTGCAGGAGGTGAGGCCAGTGTAAACACATGTTGGGCTGTGATTGCAAAGCTTTGGATTCTCGTGTGAAACGTGCAAGACGTGTTGACATCACCGTTCACTACGGTCCCGCCCCCGCACACACACACACACACACACACACACACACACACACACACACACACACACACACACACACACACACACACACACACACACACACACACACCGCTGATGCTGATCCCCCGTTGCATCAGCACCATTTAGAGAGAGAGAAAGAGAGACAGAGAGGGACTAACCAACGCTGGCAGAGCGTAGAAGCGTCAGACGGCGGCCACAGCATCCTGGTTCCGCACCTTTCCGAGGGCCTCATCACCGGATTGCAGCGTCAAAAACACCCGGAGGACTGAACACAGCCAGGCAAACAGCCACAGCCACAGTCAGTGATGGAGAGCCTGCTGGATAATCCAATGAAAGCCGTTCTTTACCTGAAGGAGCTCACCACCATCGTCCAGAACCAGCAAAGCCTGATCCAGACGCAGCGCCAACGCATCGACGAGCTCGAGCGGAAGGTGGAGGACCTGATCGGTGAGAACCGGCAGCTCCGGGACCCCCATCACTACGTCCAGCAGCCCGCTCAGCACCACCACCACCACCACCCCCCACAACATCACTCGACCCACCGCAGCGCCAGTCCCCAAGCGCCGGCCCACCTCCATCAGCACCCGGGGAAAGCCGCGGCTCATCTCGGCCAGCAGGGTCAGCAGCAGCCGCCTCCACCGCAGCATCCGCAGCCGATTCCCGGGCTCTCCGCCCAGCCTCAGCAGCACCAGAGCGCTCCTGCGCCGACTTCCCACCACCCGCAGCAGCTGCAGCTCGTGCCCACTTCGCCGCAGTCTCCCAAAGCGAGCCAAGGAAGCCCGGACTCCGGAGAGGAGGACAAGAGGAGCCCCTGCTGCAAGTCTCTGGTTCCGCAGACTCCCACCACGCTCTGCCGCTCGGTTGGACTGGCCAGGAAAGCGGAGTAAGTTGTTTTCATGCTTGTGTACATTATCCCACCTCGTCTTCTGTCTAAAAAACACACTCAGAAACACACTCTCTGACCTTATTAAGACGGATATTTTCGCACTGTACCCTGGCAGATCTTCATATCTAAATATAGCTAACATGTTTGGACGGAAAACACTGTAATATCATCAGAGGGCCGACAGAAATAACGCCTGATAGCCCCGAGAAGGCTAACATGATGGAAACATACTGAAGGAAAGCCATGCATACAAAACACACTGTACTGTTAATTGAAACACAGTGTAAGTCTTTGCCTTGATTAACTTCACATCCCACCTGACAAGCCCAGGCTTAATGTTCTGACAGGTGATTCAAGCTCCTGCTGAATTTTCACATTATTCACTTCGTTGTTGCCCCGTGAAATCAATCGCATTGTTAATGCTTATTGATTGTGAGGACCCTGGCTGGTGTTTTAACTGTGTTTGACTTATTAATCCTGCACCAAGGTAGACTGCCACTCTTCTTTGGAGGTAACCACCAAAGGTAGAGAGTCTGTTGTTTCTTTGTGACTTTTTGGTTGACTGAAGCTGTATTTTCCTACAACTCATGTGTTCATCAGAAAGTATTGTTTTTAGTAGTATTGCACCTGTTTTTAGACTCAGCTGATGATGCAATTCCACAGATGCTGGGAGAGAACACAGTGACACTGTAAACACACTTTTAGAACTGGTACAGAGAAAAACTCCCAAAGGAAAAACACTGACTTTGATATAAATGTCAGCAGTTTCACAACTTCACCTTGAACACACCTAAAAATAAGATTCCTATTTACAGGCTGAGAGACTTCAGCTCTTTTCTAGCTCTTTTTTCTAAAGAAAAGAGCCCTTGATATGTTATAATACAATATATTGTGATACAGTACAATACGTCACAACATGATACAATGCAACTTGAACTAGGGTATGATATGAAACAATATAGTCAGACATAATATGGTATGGTACATTATGATAACTATTGTACAGTACAACAAGGTAGGTCAGTGTATAAGAGGATACACCAATGTTTGATATGATACTTAACACTACAGTAAAACAACATGAGATATAACATTTAGTGATAAAGTGTCTCATTTTCATTTGGCGCCCAGTTTTTTTTTTTTTATCTTATAATGTATTAACTATGGTGCTGAAATTAATCAAGTTTCAAGTTATGTGGACATTTACATTTTCTGTCAAGATCACAAAACCCAAGTTTATCCACTGACATCTCACAAACCTACATTTGGACTGTACGTAGACCGCTTTTATAAAGCTAAAGTTCTCTGTATTCTCCAGAAACTCAACAACTCTTACAGCTGACGTGTTAAAACGACTGTAATCATGATGTAAAAAATAGCTTCATGAACACCAAGTGTTCAAAAACACATTAGAGGATCCAAGACTAGGGCCCTGTTTACATGACAATGTTTCATCCGAAAACGCTAAAACGCAGCATAGTTAGCATGCCAGGCCTGTAGGTGGCGCTAAAACTGTCTTGTCCAAAAGCTGCTTTTGGTAGATCTCCACCGAAGAAGAGTTGAGCCGATCATCTAGTGTATTGGTGAATACCAAGTGCAAAGTTGAGCAACAGATGCACATTTTGTTGTAAGACAATCAACAGATTCAGCAGATTGAGCTGCACAAGCACAACACGGTAGACTATGACAACCCTAAAAACAGTATGGTTGTATTGTTGTATGAGCTTGCACAAAGCAGAGTGTGACGTCAGTATTTCCACTGAAAACACCGGCTTACTGTTTACACGGCAACGGTGTCACCAGCGTTTCAGGTCGGCTAAAACGTTGTTTCCATGTAAATGCCAGGCCGAAATGCAACAAAACTTTTGTGTTTCACCCTAAAACGGTTGTCGTGTAAATGGCCCCTAGATATAATAATAAATTGGTGCAGAGAAGGCAAAGCTTAGTGCATACAAAATGTTCAGAATTCAGGTTCAGAAATGCTTCAGCTCAAACTATCTTGTTTGAATCTCAGATTTGTCTCAAAATCATCATGAAGAACATTTGATGCAATTTGGGTTATGACCCTACCATCAAAAACTCTGACATATTTTCCCATCATTAGCCTGGATGGAGAACATTTTCCTTTAGAAGAAGCAGAGTTTACTGATGTTTACACAACATGTAGCACTACAGAAAACAGACGACTTATCTAATTTCATGATTCTGTAATGATTAAGTTGTTTGATGCCACTTAGTGACTGATTCTTTCAAGAAATCAGTCAAAAAATAGTTCTCCAATGTAGCATTCATATGCTGCTTTCATGGGTACTAAATGTGTCATCTGGCCCCTGGTTATTTTCAAAATATCAAAAGTGGCCGTCTTTGGACACCCCTGTCTAGGGATGGGTACCCTTCACATTTGAAACATTACAGTATCAATGTCTGGTACCTGGCAATTAGTATTGGTACTCAATGGTACCAATTTTTATTACTTTTGTGTGTTAATGTAGTAATAAATATTTTTTTTTGATGATAAGATCTCAGAGTTTTTAAATTCAACATATTTATTAGACATACACTGATTCCTTAATTTTGGGTGATCAGCGATCGGCCCATCCCTACATATGAAACTGATCTTATATACCTCTGAGAAGGTCTGACAGCCAGCCATTGTTGCCTTTTGCTGTCAGACCTAAAACTCAAGACACTTTATTGTTTAAGTTAAAACATAAAAATTGCATTGTTTCAAAGGTATTGTTCAACGTTTTTCAATACAATAAGATTGGAACATTGAAGGTATATGCTGTCAGATATAGAAAATAAAAAATGAAAAATTGGTATCAGCCCAAATCGGTATCAGCAGGTCAGGCTTGTTAAAGATCAGTGATCGGCCAGAAAATTGTGATAGGTGCACCCCTAATATTTATATCCCATTATATAAACTTGCAATGCTGTCGGAAAATTGCCTATCCTTCCACTCCCTCACGGTCACAAGGATACGTTCAGGTACCATTTGAGTATACATGAACTGGTTCTTGGTACTACAGATGGAATTTGGTCAGTAACTTTAAAAGTACCTAATTTGATAGCCATACCTACCCCTGTCCTATAAATGTCTGAAAAATAACAAAAATTTGATTAAGCAGTGGTTTTGTTAATCAATACAGTGCAGGGCAATCATGAAAATACATGGCAGTATCTGATTAACTGAGTATTACAAAATGTCCTTGAAAGTGCCCCTACAGCAACTCAAGAAGTAGAGACATGGCTGTCTCAGTTGCAGTTGAGTTGTTGATTAATCATCAAAAATCCATCATATGGACATAGTCAAGACAAAATGATCCAATACAACTCAGGCTTCACCAGTATCCTTTCAGTCACCTTGTGTTTCATGTTGCTATGTAAAACCACCGTCACGTTTCTTGCATCAACCTCAGGTTTTTGTCAGTGCACTAAAGAACCTTGTTTCTTCTTTGATTTGATAGAGAAAATAGAATCTTCAGCCTCTTATTTGCTCTGTGTGCTTCAGATCCATCCACAACACTGACTGTTCTTTGCCACTATCAAGGTCAGATGAATCCCCTCCACCACAGCTGCACACACATACACAACACAGTGCACTGAGCCCCATCTGTTCCAGCAGGCTGCATTTTCATTGTTCCTGTTAATCCAGATTGATTTATGTTGCCATTAGGTTGAAATTCCAAGAGAGCAGAGGTTAGGAGTCCTATACATTAGTATCACTAGAAAAACACACTCCTGCTTCATCTAAATCACCCAGAACAATGAGCACACCAGAGATGAGATGCACAGAAAAAAAAAAAAAAAGCATGGCGTGGATTCAATAAGTGGTGTCCTCTTTCTCGGATTAAAATGACGAGATGAAGCACATGTACACAGTTTTATGGATGATGTGAAAGCAGTGATACATGAAAGGCAAGACAAGT
Organism: Halichoeres trimaculatus; assembly: GCF_033239565.1. NCBI lineage: Eukaryota > Metazoa > Chordata > Actinopteri > Labriformes > Labridae > Halichoeres > Halichoeres trimaculatus. The sequence continues at coordinate 19,273,646 of NW_027437199.1, forward strand.
GAGGGAGCATTGTAATCTCCACTTAAAGCAATTATCCCAGTCAGACAAGATGGTGTATGGCTGTGCTGTCAGTAGTGCAGGAGAAGTTATATATTTCTACAAACAGGCTGATGACAGGGATGTGTCAAAAGCATACTAATAAGGGTTTGTAGACAACAATGCCCCTCAACTCATTGTTTCTTCTGTGAATAGCTGTAACTTATGAGCCCTTTGTTTTTTCTACCAAACCGCTAATTGAAAAAGTGAGCAGTTGTCTAAACTTTTATTCACGGGCAGCCTGTGGCATTTTAGAAATTGTGTTTAGCATTCCAGGAAGTGTAACATTGTTGCAAACATTGTTTTGCCGTGTTTGTTTCCAGGCTTCTTGGTAGTTTTTGCCTTCAAATCCCATGTCTTATATTTTTACGTATTTTGTGTGTTGTCCCGTGTAAAGGGTTTCCTCATGACCTTGTGTTCCTCTCCATATTGCACTCATTAGTTTCACCTACATCTTGTTAAACACCTTTAAAACACCTTTAAACACATTTAGTCTCCGCGCTTCTTCACTTCTTGGTAAGTTCATCTCATCTCCTTGTCATGCCATGTTCCCTGTTCTTCTTTTGAGTGTTCCCCTGTGACTCTATTTATCCAAATGAGTGTTTCTGCAAGTGTTTTGGGATTTTTGGTTCTTGATTAAGACAAATTTTAGTCTTTTTTTCAGCAATCACCTACTCTGTGGTTTGTTTCCACAAACCTGACAGCACAAACTGACAAGCGGAGTGAAGAAACAAACAGAAAAAGGGTAAATCCCAAATCTCCAAAGTTTCATTCTTGTATCTTCCACTTGTGTCTTAGGGCGCTTCGAAGAGGTGGGCTTTGGGATGGTTTACTTCATGCATGAGCACAAGTGCTCGCATGTGAAAGCGCGTGATCCATGGCATATGATCACTGCGAGCGCATCTCTCGACAATCATTTTAAACGAAGCAGGGTTGTAAGAGGGTTGTAAGAGGGCTGTGTCGGGCGAAAACGACTTACCATAAGTCTAAAAGTCTCTAAAGTTCTAGCAGAGCTCTCTGTGTCTCATTGTGCATCGCACTTCATGTAAACAGATTCGGGCCATGCGTGTGTGTTATACCTGCTTAAGTCTGGTTCACCTACGGGTAGTGTGACTGCTGGCCGTACTCTCCAGCTGGGGAACGACGGTGACAGCAGGGGGTAGGTGGGGGGGGGGATCGTGCCTAAGCATGGCACGGTTTGGATGGCCGGTGTGACCGCCCCCTTAGTACCTCACACCAGAGATGGATGGGAGAGATGCAAGGAAATGAAGAGAGGAGGGAGGAAACAAGGAGATCAGCTCTAACAGCTGTTTGTCACTGCGCATGTGAACTTTAATTACTCTAATATAATATTAATAGTTACAGTGCTTTGAATCTGTTAACCTGTTAAACAAAAACCGTCACATGAAGAAAAACCTGCACTCTGATTATCCTGCATAATAACTCATTGGTATAACCCAGTTTACAATATCTTAGGAACAGTGGTTATTAGGTTTTATTAATTAAGTTTCAGTTTTAAGAGAAAAGAAAAAGAAAACATGATGACTCTTAATATCAAACACTTTGTTGAAGATGTTTTTTTGTGAAGTTTCAGAGAAGTATGAGATGCTAAAGTATCTGTTCAGTCAGTGATATCCCATATAGGGGGGATGTCTATCAGTGAAAAGACTTCTGCGAGGCCTACCCTGTCTTCTCTCTTATCGGCCCAAAGATCAGTCTCCTCTCTCCTGCTAGCACCTCTGGTGCTTTGAGATGCCGTTCAATATGGCAGCACAGTAGGTGCTTTTGTTGCGGCAGAGGAGAGAGGAGGGAGGAACCTGCAGTTTGACACTTTGAGATTCACCAAGCAAAATAACACAGGTGTGAAACAAGACACAGGTAAAACTAGTGAGTTCAATCAGTAGAGAAACACAAAGATATTAGGCCAAACTAAACTAGAAATGTGTTATTTTAACACTTTTTGAACTCTTAAGCAAAGACATACACACTGTTTTTATCCATTGAACAAGAAAGCCATATCATGCTAGCTCCTCTGTTTTCAGTGTTGATGCTATAGTATGCTTAACCTGTTGTAGCTAGCAGTGCAACATATATTTCAGCCATGACTGTAACCCCCCAAAATTTCTTATATATTTATTTTTAAAAAGGGAGGAGTTAAAGTCAAATTAAAGTTATTGCTGCTCTGCCTACTACCATGAAAAACTGGGAAACCTCAGCAGGCTAGCAATAGTCAGAACCAAGCTGAGTTAGCTTTGTGTTTTTTACATCTTACGGGGACAGAAGTCTTGTGGTACACTTTGCTTTGAAACACACAAGTTTCTATTCCAACACCTGCGATAAACAATGATAAAGTAAAATATAGCTTCACATAATGTTTGCTCATTATTTTTTGTTTTAGGTATGCGTGCACTTTAGTCTTCATGAAGCTAGAATACCGGCCAACTTTAGCATGCAACCACTCACTTAAACCAGAATGAGTGAATCCAAAATGCTCTGACCAAGCGTTTTCACAATCACCCAATTGCATCAACAAAGCAGCTAGATATGCTAATACACAGTATGTTAGCCAAGGCTGTCATTCAGGTCTTCTTCCCTTCCCTGACAGTAACGCAAGAGGTGTGACCAAACCACTCTGTCATGTCTGATCAGACAAGTATGAAAGAAATCCATGAATAATAAAAAAGTATTAAATTTTCAGTACACACTCATCTATGTTTGTACTTGATCAAGAGGGGGTATGGTGTCAATTTTCAAAGAGCTATATTTAAACTTAAATGCTCACTCATACTTCACCCTTGCATTCTCAATCGTAACAGTTTGGGGAATGCAAACTTGGACTGCTTTCAGTCTTGTGCGGTTGAAAAGTTGTTTTCAATTCCTGGTAGAGTTTTTGCCGTGGTATGAACTCAAACTTCTTGTACAGAGAATCTGAAGTGTTGCAATTGTGCTACTGAGCAGGAGAAAGAATCTTAAGGGGCCTGTGTGATCTAAGGGAAGCCTTCAGCACCCCTGACTACTATCGTATCTCCCCTTCTCTCCCTGTCAGTTGTGCCTCTCAGTCTTTCAACTTAAATTTTTCTTATTTTGACTTTCCTCCAATCCTTGACTCCTTGTTCTCAAGCTGCAAAAGATAACTTTGTTCCTGTACCAAGTCACCAAGTTCACAGTGCAGCCATTTTACTTCTACCCCAGGCTCAGGGTTGAAAGTTCAGATAATAAGTAAGAGAAGCTATCATTACCTAAGTCGCTAACTTTAACACTTATTCTAGTCTAACATTAAGAATGGGGATCCAATAATGGGGAAGAAAACTTCTTACTTTTCAATAAAATGGTAACTTATATTGCACAAAAGCCACATTAGCATTAAGCCTGTTCTTAATTAACATTGCCATCAACAAACAAAAGATATGGTTAGCTTGCTATTTATACCCCAGTGGTGTAACACTGTGAAATGTTAGTTAGCAAGTGGTTCTATACCACAGTTAGCCAGTATTAAAAAAAAATCATGAAGAGCAGCATCAGCATTCAATTCATTAATACCCAAAGCTAACATTTGTAAGCTAACATGATATGAAGCTCTATTTGACATAAGAGTAAGCTATAGTTTACTTTTCCTATTACATTGTGTAACTCTATCGATTAGTAACATTAGCTAGCAAGTGGTTGTAAACTTCTGTTTAACTAGCTGTTATGACTTAGTCACTCACACAAACCTTTGTATTCAACCAATTCCTGCTTCACAGTACTTTAATCTAGCTAACAGTCTAGCTTGGAATGTAGATTTTTCCAATAATACTTAGTTACATTGTAACAAGTAATGTTAGGGTAATATTAGCAAGGAAGTGATGTTGTATTGATGATGTTACCTTACATTAGCCAAGAGTTTTTATATAGAATTAAAGCTCTTTAATTATATTATTCAAAAGTATCAACACAATGTTAGCTGTATCTGTCAAACGCTTAAGTTGGATTTTAAGGTGTAGTTACAAAAGCTGCTAGCATTTAATTCAAAACAGTTCATTCTAAGAGTTTCACTAGCTAGCTAACATTATGGTTAGCCAGTCAATGCTTCAAATCAGCTCAGAGTCATTAAAGAAAGTTAGCAATGATGTTAACAAATGCAGTAGTTCTACTCTTGAAGCGTTTTGTGAAAGCTGTACCCTTGCCTAAGGTTCACATAGAAATATTTTGTTTTATCAATTTTGTCACAAGAACAAGAAATAAATAAATAAAAACTGTCTCTTCATGTATACTGGCCATTCCCTGTTCAAATGCGTAGATTGTTTTCCAGTGGTCATGATGATGGTCTCTATTAATTGCAGACCTTCAACACAGTAGAGCACAGCAAAAATATAAATTAGAATTTAGCTTAGCATCTTTAGCTTTTTGTCATTCGTTATGTAGTGAATGGTCATCAGGTGAATCATTTTCCTTTTTTTTTAATTGTGATTTTTTTATTCAACTCTTCCAACACCTTTTTATCCTTTCCTTAGTTTTTCTCTTCTCAGTTTTCTGCATCCGTAGATTTAATTCAGTATTCATTTTGACAACAGTCAGGCTCCCCACCACTTAACCCATCTCCCTACTGGGCCTGAGCACGAAGACCACCTGTCTTCAGGTTCTCTGTATGCGCTCAGGGGCTGCCAAGAGTGTGTTACAGTGAGCGAGTGTGAAGGTTGGGCTCTGTGTTTTGGAGGGAGTCAATGGATTGAAGAGCATAGGTGTTTGCCAGCATGTGGGTGTCTGATAGGTCAAAGTCCCAGGGTACTCAACGGGCTTCAGGCCCCCCCCCCCCACACACACACACACACACACACTGACAGATAGACTGCTCATGTATGAGAGGCACTCACTAATGCATATTAACACTAACATGTCACATGCCATCTGGAAGCCTGCATGACTTCCCACGTTGGCTGTGACTCTCATTCACCGTGCCCTCATTTTTGCTTCTGCTGGCCTCAAGCAAAGAATGTATGCCATCTCATGCCTGTACCCATCTCCTTATGGAATAAAATGGGATAAACAGAGAGCACTGAGAGATTTCAGGATGGAGAGCAGAGCATACAGTACTCACACCACTGTATGTATACATTAGAAAAATCCCTTCTTTATGGCTGCTGCGTGCTGCAGTCTCTCCATGCTCTGACGCTCTCAGATCAATGAGCCTGGAGCCTGGCCAGCACAGGCCCCACCAGCTATGCTAACACTTCAGAGCTCCACAAGCCTTGATCTCAACCTACAACAGCCTGATCTGAAAACCAAACTATCTTTTTAAACTCAAAATAACACACGCCTTTTCTCAACGTTACATAAATAAACACAAGGTTAGGCCTAAGAGTCATACAGACCTGTTTCTGTGATGTGCCCAGGAAAAGAAACTTTCAAGAGCTGATCGAATTTTCCTGTTTGGAGGAATCTTTTCTTACCATAAGTCAACACCATGGGGGAATTTTCTGCTTTGCCCAAATTTGAATCTGCCAAGAACATCCTGTGTCAACTGTTATTTTGGAAAAGGATTTCAGGTTTTCGTTTTTTAGCTGCATCACTGTACTCAGAGCTCTGCATCAAAAACAATATGACAGGCTGTTCAAACAAGATTGTTGTTAATGGGCCAAAAACAGTGCAAAGGTCTTCTTCTCATCAAATAGAAGGCGTTGGTAATAAAACTGTTTAAAACACCACATAAAGCCACTTTATGGAGGCTGCTGATGAGTTGCTGCTAGCTCAGTTGTTGCTAGCATGTTTTCTGTTTCGATTCCATCTGATATTGTTGTTTACAGGATTAAAAAAGGAACTGAATTATCTCTACAAACTCTTTTGGTATCTAGGGTTGCAAAATTATGGGACTTTTCAAAGTCCAAAACTTTTCACGGGAATTTAGAATAGAATATACTTTATTTTTCCCCAGGGGGAAATTCAGGAGTCACAGCAGCAATCAAGAAAACAAAAGTAAGAAAGTGTATAAAAAGTGCAGTCAGGGACTGAGCTTCTTCAGCAGTCTGTTCAGTCTCTGTCTCCTGGATCCTGTCTGCTCACAGCAGGTGAAGCTCTTCCGATGTGGCGTTGGTGTCCAGTGTTAGCTCTGTTAGCCATGTCTGTGAATAGCATGATGCTACTCTGCCTTCTGGTAATCCCTCTGTTGCTGGGTTAGCATGGCTGGCCCATCCATCTTACTGGAGATAGATCTTACATTCCCAATAACGATGGATGGAAGGCTAGCTTGATGTTGTCTCACACCTCAGTACCAGCATGTCGTCCTCACCTCCTCTCCTCACCTTGTGGGGAAACATCAGGCCAAGCACCAGTTAGCATTGACATGCTACAATCTGTGAACAGCTGATTTCATATGTAAACAATGCGGCCATGGTTACATGTAGGATCTCCAGACAAACACAGGAGCGAAAACATTGAATGTAGCATGAGTTTGGTTAAAACAACCACATTTATTGCAGGTTTACTTGAGTATCTATGCTATTCCTGGACCACATAGCAGCACTTTGCTGACTGCAGCTATGAAGGCCACGTTCTATTCATTTGTTGTGCATGATGCCTGCAGCACGACATCATTAAAGGCACAGCATAAAGTAAGTTTTGATAAATAAAAAGAGAATGAATGTTTCCAAGTCTCCCAAGCTTAACTTTCCATGGTTTCTGAAAAGGCAAAATCTTTCTTTCTGAAGCTCCTTGTTTTGTTTCTGGGGTCTACCAGCTGAGCTGTTGCTAACTTTGTCTCAGTAGCTAAATGTTCTTCATCAATTTAGGAGACTGTTGTTGAAAATTAAGGTGGCATGACTCTTACATTTTAATTTTATGGCTTAACTGGGAAAATTGTCTTCCTCACAGTTAAAATATGTAGATAGGTGTGTCTTTCCTAGAAGAATAAAGCATTAAAGATCTGTGACTACCTTTTAACTGAAAAATGCTAAGTTAGTGAAGGGAGTTTTTGTGAGAGATGAGTCTGCCTAATGCTACCTCTCTCCAAGCTCTTTTTTGATCTTAACTTCTGAGGAAAATTGCTGGCATTAGCTGTTTTATGCTAGGCTATGTTCATCTGTTCGTTGTTGCTAAGCAGACATTGAACAGTGGGTGGGATAGAGAAAGAGAAGTAGATGGAGGCTGATGGGTGCATGGAGCTGGACATTTTGTTCTACCCTGTTTGACTCTCTCTTTGTCCTCCTGTATTTCCCTTCCAATCGCCGTTACTCGAGAGCTAGAACCTCCCACCCTTTGCTTTTTAGCTCACTTCCCCTCCCCTCTGTCTGAATGGGAATCACGTCTGCTCGGTTATGACAGGGTGACTTGGCTCTGCTGCTGCAGGAATCCAAATCATGAATATCACATTTGGTGTGTAGTGCTTTTAAATTGCTTCATTTCTCAGAGGATGTAGCTGGCGGGTTATTCCTGACTCCCTGGTAGAATATTAGCTTCTTTCATGCACAAGTTGAGCAGGGTAGAAGACAGTCCCAGTTGCCGGTAATTCAGCCCTGTGTTCAACCCTGAGCATTGTGTGACATCTGAGGATGGTTTGAAGATTTGTTTCTGTGTTTGGGTGTCACACTGACAAGATAAAAGACGTTTTAGTGGAGGTGTCAGAATCTTTTCTTTTCTTTATCTTTTTTCAACTTTTTCTTGCCTCCACTAGTCATCTGAGTTTGTTTAGCATTGTGTATGCTATCCAAAATTAGCATTCTCCAAGGAGAGTGGTCACACTCAGGCCATTAAAATTGTTTAAAATAAACCAAAAAACTGCCTGATGATCACCTTAAACAGCAACATATTGACTCTTTCTTATTTGTTTGAAAGATGCTGTAAAAAGTTGACACCAGCTTTGTTACTACTACCTTACACAACATCATTACTTGCAGTAGGATTACTTTTGTTGATCGTTTGAAAGTATTTACACACTGACAAAATTCACAATGTGTGAATTTCTGTCAAAACCTGTTTTTTTTATTAGCATCTGCCCCTAAATCTGCCGAAGTCACCCATTTGTTTCTACAGAGTTCTTAAAATGCTGACTCAACCTAGCTTTGTTTGAGTAAGGATGAGGTAAGGGGCAAGGCTTAGCCTCTTCGAACACAGCCATAGGGTGCTCACCTGTTAGTCAAGTTACCTCTGACATGGTCTACATTTAGCAGTTTGTGCAGAGAATTTAGATATTAAGACCAATACTGCTTTTTGATCCAGACTTTGAATATCAAAATTGAGGTTTTTTAATTGGTGAGTAAGTGGTTTCTGGTGCTTCTCTAGCCAACCGCAAGTGGCTGCCCATTGAACTGCACCTTTAAAAACTTCTACATATGATTCATATTTTAGGATCTGAGGTTGTCTCTTGGTTAATATTATCAATATTGCTAATATTTGAGATTGGAACTGGACATTTCTTCTTTACAGCTTCTGTCAGATGCAATAATTTAACGTGTATTACTCAAAGAATTGTTTGGAAAAAGAAATTCGCTATAACACATCATAACATGTCTTAATTGTGCACAAAGCTGCAATGTTGTGAATCAGAACCTCCAAACTCCTTGAATTTTCTAGTTTTTTTCAATTTAATTTTAGGTAGATTCTTGGCTTCAGTTAGTTTTTGCTGCATCAAAGTGAGCATCTTTAATGTGTGGCATTTCTAGCCAGCCGCTTTTGATTGGTTTTATTAGACATGCATGCCAATATCCTTAATAGTGGTGGATCAGTGATCGAGTCATCCTTACTTATGACAATCATAAAGCTCGGTTTTGCCAAGAACCTCACAATTCGATTTGATTTCTATTCTTTAGTTTGTGATTCGTTTTGATATCCATTCCATTCAATATTGATTTAAATGCTTTGATTATCGATTATCATGCCCCATGTGAACATTTGTGGTATGTCACCTCACCTTTTGGAGCAATAAAACAACGCAAACGTCAGACTTTATAGCTAAAGGATCTGGCTTTATGCTTCTGCTGCTGCTTTGGCTGCCATTTTTTTGTTGTTTGGTCTCTCTCATAGCCCTCGTCCACACAACGTGAATAGCGAGCACACTCCCCCCATTTGCCAGGAGATGAGTCCATTCAGAGGATTTGATGACTCGATGTTGAACTGGGCAAGGCAATATTTTGATACATCAATTCATCAATATTTTTACCCACTCCTAGAAACTGATCTTATATACCTCTGGGAAGATCTGATAGCCAACTATTGTTGCTTTTTTGCTCTGAGACCTAAAACTCAGGACACTTTACTTGTTGTTTAAGTTGGAACATAAAGATTTTATTGTTTCACAGGTATTGTTCAACAATTTTCAATAAAATGATATTGGAACATTGAAGGTATATGCTGTCAAAAAATAAAAACTAAAACTTGGTATCTGCAGGTCAGGCTTTTTAAAGATCTGTGATCGGCCAGAAAATTGTGATCCGTGCACCCCTAGCTTTTATATTGTGGCTGCCTTGCTGAATTTTCCTTCACAGATATCTTGTTTATCAGCACACTCCGTCCAAGAGGCTACAGTCTTCTGACCGGTGTCTCTTCTTCATACTCTCATACTCTTCATACTCAGCTGCAGACTTGTGGTGACAGAGCCTTCAGTGTGGCAGCCAGTATTTACTCTGGATCTCTCCTGAAATCTACAGCAATTCAACCTTGGGCACTTTAAAACAGCCCTAAAACACACCTCTTCATCAAGGCTCTTCTCCTTGAGTTAGTTTACCACACTGCTAGTGCCAGCCCCCTATCCCCTCTAACCCTGTAAAGCAATCTTGTATTATTTGGAAGGCATTACATAAATTTGACTTATTATTATTACTATTATTATTATTATTATTATTATTATTATTATTATTATTATTATTATTATTATTAAAGCTAGAGGAGAAGATAAATATGAAGGATCACAGTGAGAACAGTTAAATAAATGGGTCGATACAGAAAAAGTATTCCAGAATGATATCACATTACACACTGAGTGGTTCATCTATTGTCCAATTTTCTTCATAACGTGGCAAAAATTCAGATGTTTCTTTGTAATGTCCTCTGCATTTATGCTTCCTAGTCAGTCAAAGTGACAGAGTTGGCCCATCCTTGGTTTTCTTTTTAATCATGGCCCCTAAATAGCAGTATGCAGTCACTTGGGCGACATGCCCAGCTCACAAAAGACTCACACGTCATCATTTTCCTCGACACTTCCAGATGACACCAGGTTTTATGTGTTAATATTTCACAGCCATCACGCACGGTTCTGCATACGATTTGAATAACTTTGTGCTGGAACTCCTGTTTCACAAGCTGCCGGGTGAGTCGTCTCTCATAGTCGGAGGCAAATTATTCACATATTTGATTGATGCATTTCATTTCTGCTCCACGCAAACGAACAGTAGGCCTAATGAGCAATCTGCAGAGAGTGTGTCATTAGTATGCAGTCTACATATGTCTGAGCTGTGTTTGCAAATGGCAATGCCATCAGTGGTTGTCATCTGGCGTCACTCAAACTGATTGCATAATGAAGGCAGATAATTTGATTCAACAATCAAAGCTTTCATCCAATCAGTTCCTCTTTGAGTCCTCATGACCTTAAACTTACCACTACCAGTTTGTTAAAAATTTAAAAGCAAATTTAAAGCTTTATTTTTTTCATAAAGATAATCTACTTTTCAAATTTAATTCAAGCCTTTGGTTAAAAAAAGGGGGAAAGGGATCTATGAATGTGGAAACTGTGTGTTGTTGTAGAAAAAATGTCCATCCATCTGTCCTGCAGATTTCACCTCCAGAGAGCTTAGCAGTGAAAATCCCTCAGCAGACAGTCGTGATTGTTTTGTACTATGAGTACCAGTGAGCCTCTGTGCATGCCTGCTTCTGTGAGTGTCGAATGTGGGCTAGTAGAGTGGTTGGATTTTGTGTTTTTGTCAGGGCTGAATGGTTTGAAGGGAAGGTCATTAATGTGATTTTTTTTACATGTTGTGTAATTTACACTTCATGTCTGTTATTTACTGTGTGTTAAAAGGGTACTGTAGCAAGTGACAATGATATGGAGCTTTCTGGTTGTTAGAATCTAAGATTCTAACAACCAGATTTTTATAAAATCAGGATTTTTGCTGATATAGACCAACCGGGGTTCATTAAAAGAGGGGTTATTTTTCCTCTTTTAGACTTTATACTGTCCCCCTGGTACCCCTGTAGTACTTTTGTATCATTTACAGCTAAAAAAAAACAAAAAAAAAAACAATTTTCTCACACATTTTTTTTTACATTGGTGTTTAAGAAAAGACTTATTTCAGCCTCTGACTGAGATGCTTCCTTTTAGCTGCTGTCTCTTTAAGACTCCCTGCTCCACACACCCCTTCCCTCTGATTGGCCAGCCCTGTGGAGGCCTGTGGGAGGTAGAGTTTCATATCATGAACCATTTCGGAGATCATTGTGCATTACACATTATTTCTGCAAGTCTCATGAAGATCTCGGGATGTCATTTGTACATCGTCACGTTCACATTTCTCCTTGTGCTGTTTCGCGCATGGCAAAGTTCTGTCCCAACACGTTCTGACACTCAAACACGTGCGCATTTACACACACACACACACACACACACACACACACACACACACACACACACACACACACACACACACACACACACACACACACACACACACACACACACACACACTTCAGCACTGTTGAAAAGAAAGAAAAAATAGTTTCAATCTGATCTCCACTCATTTCCAAAACAAACACGTTTTGTTTAAAGTCCTGGCTTCATGACAGTGTGCATGAGGCCAAAAGGCGGTGCTGCAGCTCAATTCAAAGAGATCCTCTTTACTGCACATTCCAAAAGATGATCTGCTGTCCAAAACAAGTACATTTCGCTTAGTGGACAGAGAGCTGGAAAATTACCACCAGAAACATTTCCCAGTGCCTTTTCTGTGAAGATGCAACACTTGCTCTCTGCCCCCCAACCCCCTAGGCTTTAAAACTAGGGGAAACACTGAAGTTTATGTAACTTGAACTGATCTTAAGTTTAGCTTGCTGGATTAAAGGAAAGGCAGTTGAATACTGTACTTAGACTGTTTGAGTCCAGACTTTAAAGGCAGATTGCTCTCCTACCACAGATCTATATTTGAGCATATGATCATGTTAGCCAAACAAACAGGCCAGAGTATGCAACTCCTAATGTATATTTTAGCTCCTTAAGCTAGCAACTACTGTAGCTTAACAAACTGTCAGGACATAAATCTTTTAAATCTGAAATAAACAAGATGACCTAATGTATGCATTATGTTAGCATACTATGTTAGCATACTGTGTTAGCATACATACTGTGTTAGCTTACAAGCTTCTTAAACTGATGGAACAGACTGTCTTCATGCTTCTGATCCTGGAGTACCAAGTTCTTTGGCTTTAAGGAGACAACCTTAAAAATACAGCATGATGCACTTGAAAGAGACTGAAATGTTGTTTGATATCACTCTGATCTGCTAGCTTAATATTTTCTCTTTGATGAACAACTGAATAACTAACATTGGCTGCAGTGTACTAGAAAACCAACATGACAATTTTCTGAAAATTTTCCTTTACTTTTTGCCTTTTTATGCCATTACATTAGCTTTGTCGCTAACTACTGTGACCTAAAACTCCAATAGCTGTAGAATTTTGTTAATTGTATGAGCTATACCAAACCGCTATATCAAAGCGCTTACAAAAAAGTATCATTTTGTATCTGGCTTTCTAAAAATTATTAACTGTTTAGCCCAAGCTTCACTTAAGGCTACTGCTAGGAGCTTTTTTATCATATGTTATTCACAGTTTACACAAGGCTACATATTGCCTTTTAGGGGCTAAGTTAGTGCAGCATCATTTTAAGTTAGTATTATCAGGGTTCGTTTGTCGGTCATTAAGCCCTATCTAACAGAGTCTCTATGTCTGCTGCAGCGCTCAGACACACGCCTACGTGCATGCACACAGTCGCCTGGGGAAATGTCAGGTATGGTTAACTTAACGACCCAACCCGGAGAAATGTTCAAAGCCATCCACCTCAGGCTGTAAGGCCTTGCAGAGCTGATCTGAGCAGGCATGGCGTGTCCAATCGGCTTTCCTGGTTTTCCCAACACATCACACAAGGCTCAACGAAGGCTCAACGTGATTTATCGTACTGTACAAGCGAAAAAACAAACACTGGATATGTACACTTTTTCACTAACTCGCCTCATAAATCCATATCTTTGAAGTGGACACACGTATTATGTGCAATTACACCTGTCCACACCTTGAGATTTCCATGAAGCATTTTGCTCTTACACTGCTCTGTAACACCCTGTCTGTCGGTCTGTCAACCATGTGATGACAGGACAGAGCCAAGGGGAGGAGCTGGTGACTTGCGGTGATGCTACCATGAATTTTTAATTTCAATATGAAGGACAGAAGCTTTTTCTGCAAGTTTTGAGATTGAAGGAAAAAACTTAATCATCTCCCTATGGGACTCTTCTTCTGTGCTCCTAAACTTGTGTGCAAGGAAAAACATTTTTCTTCCCTGTGCAGAAAATCAGGATCATCCATCTTAAATACTATGGTTCTGTGCCTTCCCTAAATGTGTAAACAAAAGATTTCAACTTTAGTACAAAATTAATAGATACTTCTTCTGCTATGGTTGATGGGGTATCCCCTCATCAGTCAAGGCCCCTGGCTCATGTTTGACAATCAGGTCAGCCTGATAACTGTCATGCATCAGCGTGAAGTGTGGAAGATATCTGCAAAATCTGACCCACTGCCAAGTCTTCAGCAGATGGCCCAACAGCAACACAGTGCAGCGTGATGCTCGCTATGAGCTGGGAAAACTGCTCAATATTGGAGGCACCAGCTGGTGGCAGATAAAAACAGAAGGGGAGTCTTATGCTTCTGTGGGAGGATTAGTAACTGCAGTTCTCTATTTGTTTCGTCTTTCTTTAAATTTTCCTTAAAATGGGAATAGAAGTCTTAACGATAGGAACAAACATGGATATGACAATGAAAAAATGCTCTTTTTTTGGTCCTTTAACGCTTACAAGTACAAACATATGAATTACAGGCAGAAGATTTTACTGTTTTACAATACTATGTCCTTAAGTATTTTTTAGCTTTACAACAAAGAGGAATTTTCAAGTACAAAAACTTGCAAAACATCTTTAAACCAGACATCACATAGCAATAGTTTAAGTTGTTTGGAACCTTGCCTTAGTTGAGCCTGCCCATAACTTTTCTTTAATCTAACTGTTTGGAATATAATTTCCTCTGTATTTTCACAAAGAGTTTACAAAAGAGTAAGTTATGCTAACCACGGGTGTATAAATGAAATTTCCCATGTACGCTAGCATCAAGCTAGCGCTATGTTTTCTATATTGTTTTTAGCACATAAGGAGATAAATTACATGTTGAATGTATTGAATATGAATCTCTTGTGAGAGAGTAATAGACAGTTCATGTGTGTTCAGTTATACAGACAGAGAGCTAGGTTAGCACAACTTTAGCAACACAACACAAATGAAAAGAATGACTGGCGCAACAAGGCATATGTGTGGACTGAGGATTGAATAGAGCTCAGAGCTCCATGTAGTAAACAAACAATGCAAGGACATCTTTCTGCACGACTTTGATACTTAAAGGCAGAGTCTGCAGGAATTTTGTTACTTCATAGTAAAAACAACATTCAAACTGGGCTCCACCTCCTCGGCTCAGCGCCACCAACAGCCTCTAACTGTGACTACATGAACACACTCAATAGCCCAGCAACCACCTGTAGCATCTCGTTTCCATGTTGGAGGGACTCAAGAACCGCGAGCCTGACTTGGCATGTTAGCACAAGCTAATCACAGGTATTTGGCACATACCTGGTTAGCAGAAAGCTAACTCACATTGCTGCTCTCCAAGTTCTCGAAAGTGACTTAAAGTCGAGCCAAGCTTCACCCTCATTTAGGAAAAAGTTTTATCTGTCCAGTGTTTTATTTCACTTTGGTTGGGTTTTCATATTCTGTGCTGCGTCCTCTTTCATAGCCGCTTTGGATATCTTCTTCCACTTGCTATCATCAACACACAAAGTAATTTACGCTCTGTGTGAGCTTGGTTTGACTGAGGTAACCATGCCTAACCTCTGACCCAAAATGTTTGGATACAACCGAAGCATCAAGATACAGGCTGAGGAGAGGGCTTGAGGCAGACACAGACACTGATACACATGTATAGAGGCCTGTAGGAGACAATGGAGCATTATTATTCCTGTAAAAGTGGACGTTTTATCCTTTTAGGATAATCCAGCAGACCCTACCTTAAACATAATTTACTGTTTCATGAGAACTTAAGAATACATCGATGTTTAATTGGCAAAACTCCACCCGGTAATGATTATTTTAAAAAGGGCTATAACTGTTCCTACTTCAGACATTAAAACTTGAGACTCCAATCAATTTTAAAGAGTGCTAGTGTATATAGTGGTATAATATGACTGTTGAAATGTACCTTTAAATGGATGACATGTGGCTAATATTTGCTCTGACGTTACTCTCTAAATAAATCTTCAGACTGCTTCTGATGCTCTCGCAAACATTCAAACCTGTCACTCCTCCTTCTCTTTGCTTTGAAGCTCAAATTGCCACCAGCTTACGTGCTTGAACTGTGGTCCCAGGAGGTGGAGGCTTGTCTGTTGCATCATAAATGATACTGAAATAGTATCTCTACAACAGCGGTGCCAGGTGCTGTAGTTGAGTCAAATGGACCAAAATGACACTAAGAGTTTTAAAATCGAAGCTTTTCTGACACTGGCACCGTCTGCAGTTTATTTAAGGGATCAAATATGAGGACTGAACACTTTCTCATCCTCCTTTGTTGGCTCTCTCTTGGGAGGCAGCCTTGCTCTCTTGACCATTTCCAGTTCTCTCTGTTATGTTAGCAGAAGGCAAGCTAAGCCGCTCGGGACGGCCCAGAAGTCCACGCTGACGTAAACCTTTCAAGGAAGCTCTTTTTATTTCTCAAGCGGTGTGTGGGGAATCAATATATTTTAAGGTGTGTGTGTGTCTGTGTGTGTGTGTTAGTGTGTGTGTGTGTGTGTGAGTGTGAGAGATAGATATTAGCGCTGTTCTCTTACAAGAGACGCCTTATTTTGTCCAAAGATAAACTTAATCTACTGTGAAAATTTATCATATGAACTTCTCATAGAAGTGCCCAAACCAGCATAAAGCACCAAGGCTTGAATTTATTTTATTTCTATTTATGAGAAATACTGAGATGAGTAGGCAGAAACAAAGTGTCAACAGTAAGTGATTAGTTAAAGGGCATGTTGGATACAGTGGGACAGTAAGCACATCTGTAAGCACAGATGTGTACCCTATTTGTGGGGCCTGAACTACCATATCTGAAATGCACTGAACTGACTTGAATTGAAACAGATCAGATTATTCACCCCGGGAGAGCAAAGACACATCAGTCATGCACCTGGTTGTTAAACAGCTTCAGCAAGTTTCCAGCACACAAGATGACAAAGCAGGAGGAAAGTTAAAACCTTCACTCCTCTGAGAGACTCCCAAACAAAAAGATACCTGCATTTTACAACTGAATATTTCACAGTATTGAAAAGATCCAAATTTCATATTTAAATTGAACCAGTTTTTATCGTTCGTACCTAAAGCTGGGCTTCTGTGATTCCAAACTTTGTTATAACAAATTTAATAAACTTTTTTTCCATATAGCACTTTACAAAACAATGTTACAAAGTTATTTACAAAATAAAAATCAACATTAGGAAGAAATAAAAGAGAAGGAATATAAGAGAAGTAAAAAAGAAGAGGAAGAAAATAAAACAAATAAAAGGGAAAAAAACAACCACCAGAAAAATAAAAACAACAAAAGATAAAGAATTTGAGATCCTGCATTTGATACTGTTTTATCTTTTTTTTATTGGTTAAACTCATCCAGATTAAAAGACTGGTACAGTTGGGTATCATCTGCATAAAGGTAGAAGCTAATGTTATGGCTGCTGATAATATGTAACATGTAACCAGGTTAACATATAAAGGGAGTAGAGAAGTGGTCCGAGGACGGACCCCTGGGGGACCCCTGCAGGTCACTTTTGCCTTAACTGACGGTGAACTGCCAACTTCCAGGCTTAAAGACCTGTCACATGACAAAAAATAAAACCAATTTAAGGTTTGACATGTCAACCCAGAGTTTTGGAAATTCCAGCAAAATAAAATGATGTAAAAAATGACTGTATTAACAGCGCTAAAATCTAAAAGAACTGAAACAAGATTTTTCAGCGTCAGCAGCAATCACCCGACCATTAAACACTTTGAGGAGGGCCATCGCTGTTCTATGCTGAGCTCTAAACTCAGACTGAAATTCTTCTTGAAGTTTTTTTTCATCTTTAAAGGCAATAATGTGTTCAGACACAATTTTTCCAAGAATTTAAGAAATGGCATGTTTGAAATTGGTCTAAAAATTGTTTTGAGAGGCTGGGTCAAATGAGGATTTTTCAGGAGAGGTTGAACAATTGATCTTAAAAATCAGTGGGAACAGAACCAGTTGTCATTGATGTGTTAATAATGTTGAAGACGTATGAACTGATTGGCTCATGCGCCTCTTTTAGAAACCTCACTGGCAGGACATGGAGAGCACAGGAGGAGGGCTTTTTGATGACTTTGGTAAAATTGTCTTTGAAAAAAGTTTTAAAAGAGTCAAGGACAGCTGTAGAAAATAAGTGGTTGCATCTCGGGAGGGGTGGAAATATGCATTCTTATGCTGGAAACCTTATTAATAAAAAGTTTGAAAAACCCTCACATTACAGAAGAGTCATGTAAAACATTTGCAGGAGCTTCTGTGACAGTTTATGACACTCAACAAAGTCCTTGAGCTGTGTCTCTTTTCATTTATAAGGTCAGAAAAATTCTTTGCTCTAATATTTTTTGGCTTTGAGTTAAAAATCCTCAATACATTTTACAAAATTTCAAAGTGCACCAAGAGTTTGAAGGCTTTCCACTTCCTCTGCTCTGTAACAGTCTCTCTTTAGGGCGCGTGGGCTCAACTTTCCTCGTGAATCCGGTTAGAACTATAAATGCAGTACTTCATTTGCTCTAAAACCTTTGCCTGTTAATCTGGTAAACTATTATTGGGATTTCAATTTTTTTTTTTGTCAAATTTATGGGTTGGAAAAAAGTTGAGATGCCAAAGCCTCTGAATAAATCCTAAAAACTGATTCACACGTGATGTATTTTTTTTTTTGTATAGGAAAATATGGCTTCTGATATTGTCTGAAGACATCAACGACATTTAACTTTTCCACTTGGTCTAGTGCTGAAAAACTGAACCAAAAATTGCGAAATTGGTGAATATTGAAGCATTGCAATTTAAATCAAATTGGCACACCAAAATTCATACAAGAATCATATTGGTAGAAAATAGGGATGGGTACCAAATTAGGTACTTTAATAGGCACTGACTAAAGCCCATCTATAGTACCAAGTAGTTTATGTTAAATCAAACAGTACCATGTTTAGAATAGAATAGAATAGGATAGAGTAGAATGGAATACAAGATACTTTATTTCTTCAGCAGTCTGTTCAGTCTCTGTCTTCTGGATCCTGTCTGCTCACAGCAGGCGAAGTTCTTTGTGTCTGATGTTAGCTCTGTTAGCCATGTCTGTAAATAGCATGATGCTACTCTGCCTTCTGGTATTCCTTCTGTTGCTGGGTTAGCACAGCTAGCTCTTCCATCTTATGAAGATAGATCTGATCTGTTTATCTTTGGACAATAACAATGGATGGAAGGACAGGTCCATGTCGTTACTTTTTAACTCACACCTGAGAACCAGCACATCAGCCTCACCTCCTTTTCCTCACCTTGTGGGGAACATCAGGCCTTGCACCAGTTAGCATTGACATGCTACAGGCTGCTAACAGCTGATTTCACATGTAAAAAAAAGCAGCCATGGTTACATGTAGGATCTCCAGACAAACACAGAAGCAAAAATAGTAAAAATATCACTGAAGACAAAACCAGTTTGGTGTCCACGACCAACAAATGAGCCATACAAAGTGATAATCCACTCAAATGCAACAATGAGGAGAAAGAGATGAAAACGTTACAAGAAATGGACAAAGAAGAGAGAGCTGCTTCAAAAGGCAGCCAGAACTAACAGGGCGGCGCCTAGCAACAACACTAGCCTCCTTGTGACTATGAGAGAGTAAAAGAGTTGTTGAATTCCCATGCTGGAAATGAACACGGCATTTTAAGTCTATATACTAAGAAATAAATGAGTTCATTCAATTGTGAAAAGTACCCATCCTTAGAAGAAAAGCATATTGACCCAGCTCCACAGTTAAGTGTTACATGACTGTGATTAGCTGTGAGTCTGTTTATGTTTTTAAGGTGTTAGTAGGTATACATTGATTTAAATACTTTCAGTAGGTTGGACCTCTTAGGATTTGTTTCCAACCTGTCACACTTTCTGGACATTATCTTTTTATCCTCCTGTCAAAAAACGTATCTCTTTTTAATCTGACCTTGTCCCATAAATACATTTTTTTCACAATGTTACATCGAAACAAACAGAAATTAAATTACACCCTCCTTCACAAGAATCTCTACCAAAGCAAGCACCCCATCGTCTTAAACGCTCAGCAGTACCGACACTGTTGGTATGCTTGCCTCCTCCAAGGTCATCTGTGTTTGTATTTACATTGTTTGGCCTTCAGGGGCAGACTCTAATGGTGAATATCATGTTATTCGTGTGAGTGAACATGTTCACAGCTATTTCTTTACCAGACTGCCGGGGAAATGGTCTGTGAAACATAATCCGTCAATTATTCCAAGCTTTGATCCCCCTCCCCCCTTTTCTTTTTCTGTCACATGCTTCAAATCGTATCACTTCGGCGTGCACAGATCTTTCCCGCCCTGAGCCGAGTTGAATCAGCTGGGAAGCTATCGACACAGAGAAGCCAAATTCACATCGACAAACACGTTAAACATTAGAAGTTAAAACAAAATACGATGACACCGTGCTGTGCAGATTACGCTCTTCCTCGAACAGAGCCAGTGTGTGTGGAAGAGCTTATAAAAGCTTATAGATTTTTTATAGGTGGTATTAGCGAGTGAAGGCTGTGAGGGGAGCTGAGTCAGTGGTGTGGAAGAACAGAAAGCAGGTCATGCGAGTTCACTTTAATCGCCGGTGCATGGATTGATCAAAAAGTGCTCACTGTTCAGAGGAAGGCTGAGTGGAAGAGGAGAAAAGCATTTGCAGTTTTTCATTTTTCAGAACCACACTCTGCGACTTAATTCATCTTGATTTACATGAAATGTTTGGGTAATGTGCCATCTCTTCAGTCAGGTTTTAAAGGCGTCTTCATAAACCCTGATTGTTAAAAAAATCATGCAATCTGCTTTTGAGTGGAGAGATAGAAGTGATAGAGGAGTGGAGACAGCGGAAATAATAAGGAGAAAATTGTGAGAACTCAGAGATCAAAGCAGAGAGACATGGATGGTTAAGATGAAAGGTGGTTTATAAGATAAAGAGTTCATCCCCCTTCCATTCCAAAATACATCACGTAAAGCAATTTTCTCAAATATATATTTGAATCTGTGCTTCAGCTGTGATCCTCTTTTGTTTTTTGCCCCATGGTACTCATATAGACTTTCACAGACTCTACTGAGTGGGTTTATCAGTGATGTCTCCATCTGTGCTATGTCTACATGTGTCTAATCTAGGGGTTTCAGGTCTGCTAGTTTTTACGAGTCGCAAATTTATTCAGACTAATAACCGTCTAGTCGACTGGTCGTTACGTAATAATGAGGCTGAAACCATGGCGTAATTGATCTTTGGAAAAAGGTGTATTCATTTACTCAAACAGCTTAAGTATTCCGCCATAACACTATTCAGAATACAATAAACAGGCATTTATAACAACATAATGTGGCGGCATTTCTAAATGAAAAAGCTGTAAACAGTTTTTCAATAAATAGATGCAGCAGCTGGATGTTGGGCGCCATGACAACGGAGGTAAACAGAGAAACGACAGCTTAACGCTGCATATTTTTGCATCTTCTATCCATAATTTAAGCTCAATTTTATACAATAGTGGCAAACAGCAGCATTAGACCCTTTTTAACACACATAACAACACATTTGTACTTCTTAAAGGTAGTGTTTACAGGATTTTTTTCTTACTTGATAGTAAACACTGCACTCAAACACGGCTCCTCCTCCTTGGCTCAGTGCTAGCAGCAGCACACACCCACAACCTCTGACCATGACTATGTGAACACACTCACTAGCCCAGCCACAACTTGTAGCATCATGTTTCTACATGGGGGAGGCTCGAAAGATGTGCACCTGACTTAGCATGTTAGCACAAGCTAAGTGCTAATCACTGTTATTTGACATGTACTTTAGCAAAAAACCAACTCGCGCCACTCTTCACCCTGTGCCGCTCTCCAAGTGCCCTAAAGCATGTGAAAGTCAAGCCAAGCTACACCCTTGTTTAGTAAAAGGCTTTATCTGTTTGGAGTTTTGTTTAATTTAGTTTTGATTTTTTTCTTCCTCACTGCTTTGTCCACTATAGTAGCTGCTCAGGAAAGCTTCTTCCATTCTCTAATCACCACGCAAAGTCACTTGTGCACTGGACACGCTTGGATTGACTGGTAACCTTGGCTACTCTCTGCTCATAAATGTCCCAATACAACCAAATCATCAACATACAGGCAGAGGAGGGGGTTGAGGCAGACACAGACACTGTCACACAGGATCGTTCTTGACATTTGATTTTTTAGGAAAATCCTGCAGACCCTACCTTTAAATTACAGCCAAAACTCTTTGACTCCACTTGAACACTACAAATGAATGCACCGAGTGCCACACAATACTTACTATCACTGTCCTGCTCGCTTAGAATGTCTATCTTGCCAATTTTTTGGTTCGCGTTGAGGAAAGCTATTGGCTCAAATACACCAGATGTATTCCGGGTCTGTTGCAGTCAAGATATATACAAACTTGTTTTGACACGGTTTGTTTTGTTTTGAGAGTCACTGGGTGTTTTTGGTCTTTTTTCTGTGTTTCCGATGAGGGAAAAAATCTGCTTGCTTGGGATGTTGGTTGCTGTACACGACTTGTCCACCTATGCCTACAGCGCTGACTAGAGGTTGCAGTAGTCCACTTGTCAATTAGTTGGTGAAACCCTTAATTTTCTCACCTTTGAAGTGAATTGGTTATGCTTCATTTTTGGATAAAATAATATGGTTTTGTCCGTTGTTTTTTTCTTTACAGGTTTAGGAACTACTACTATTTCAGCATCTATCAAAATGTTAGCACCATTATAGCTAGCTAGCTTCTAATTCTCTTTCTAAACGTTTCGTTCATCTAAAATGGTCAATATGCTGAGGATTATCAAAAGTTTCTTCTTTAAATTTGCTGTGGGCAATTAGTAACCTGACACGCCAGACGGACAGATTCATTTATCCGCCATGGAAATATTTCACTAGTCCATCTGGGTGGCACATCGGATTTGTTTTCAGAGGCGGGACCTGCAAAAAAATCAGCAGCTGGTGATTGGATGACCCAATCCAGATCAAGCTATGACGTAGCTTATGTGTGCCACTGCTGAGAAACAGTAGACAAACAACTACAGGAACACGAGAAACAGCTGTGATAATGGCGTTAGACGACTGCTGCCATTTTTGTAAAGTTAACTTAAGAATCAAAGGAACGCTGACAAGTACAAAAGTCTGCTAATGTCACGTCTGCTTGTCAATTCTGCTGCTCCCGCCTCTCTTCCATGATTTGGCCGGTCAGAATTTAGCCAAGTGAATTTGTTGGTCAATGGAGCCTGGCAAGATGGGTCTGCAGGACTTCAGAAACTGAATCAGGCAGGTCCATCTGCTCTGCAAGGTTAGGCAATTTGTGTTGTGTGCAGAGAACTGGCCACATTGGAAGTGGTTGCAGTTGTTTTTCCAGTTTGGATCCGATTTAGATTTTACATGTGTATAACAAGCTGATGGAAGTGAATAGGAAGGGGTTTCTGGGCACTTGTTAATAACAATGAGTGGCTCTAATTCCCACACACTACCGCCTTCTCTTGTCGTCACTAGAGTTACTAGCATGCTAACATTTTTGCTGTGCCCAGAATGCTGGTCGTATAAACTGTCTCAGCTGGAAGTAGCTTAACTTGGCCTGCAGTTGACCCGACTAAAAGTTTGAGCCACTAGATCCACAAAGTAGTCCTTCTTAACATTTGCATAGTCATTCCAGGAGACAAACATTGTCATTGTGTTCCCAGACTTAATTGCGGTTGTGTAAGTTTGCTGTAGATTTCATTAGGTGATTAAATCTGTACATAGGCAGCACATTTGTTCAAGGTCTGTGAAGCTGGTTGTGTTTGTCCCTTTTCTGGAGAACTCACGCGCTTTATCAGTGTACACAAGGCGAGCTCTTCTCACACTAATCTGTGTCCCCTCAGAGAGCTGCCTGTGTTCTCCACCTATTAAAAACAGCCACAGTGGTGTCATGGTCGTTAAGGGGACCACAATTAGAAGACGCATTAACAATGGGGATTAATTTGCTGTCCTGCCCTCCCTGTGCTGTCTGCCATCGTTGCTGTCAAGTGCCTTGCCAAACATCCCTTTAAACGGTCCTTTCTTCTTTTCTTTCTTGTCTCATTTTCAACCTTCAATCTGGATTGAAGTGTTCTTGAGGTGAACCAGCAGTCGTGTTCTTTAGGGAGGCATAGAAGAAGACATTTAGGTCTCCTTGTTTTCTCTGTCTCTTCTCTGGGGACGGGCAGAAGGGGAAACAGGAACAGAAGAGGGCAGGGAGATTGACTACAGAGAAGAAGATTGAAAGGCAGCAGAGAGGCGATAAAGTACGGAGGGGTGGCTGCAGCTGGGAATATCGACCTTTCTCCATCATCTTAATGTCTCACCTTTTCTCTCAGTGTTTCGTGTCCGGGGATAAAAACCACGGTACAGCAAGCTGCTCTTTTTTTTACTGGCTGCGTCTTGTAATAAAGAGAGCCATTTAACAAATTCAAATCTTGCACAACGCACAGCGCCTATAGGACCCTAAATAGGGGGATGGAGCATCTCGGAGTGATGAAAAATCAGTGCAAAAGAGGGCAGAAGGAGAGGAGAGGAGAGGATAGGGGGAAGGGAAGAGTGAGATTGATGAAGCCTGGGGCTAAGAACCAGAAGCAGGTTCAAAGGGACACGCTGATGGGGGGAGGACGGCAAATGCACTCATGGGTTTTTCAAATGTGCATTAAAATTTTACATCATGCTCATTCCTTTCTGCGTTTCAGTATCACCCTCATGTGTTCTGTATTTCTAAAGTATGCTCCAGTGAAAAGAGGAATATCTGGGGGAGGATGGCCACCATGTTGTAAATGCTGACTCAACCTAACTACTGTGCTACAATGTAAAAGGATGCTGTAATTTTCACAGTAAGTTAGTGGCAGCAAAGTGGAAAAACCTCACTGTAAACATACTGAAATCTCACATCAAGGCGGCATTTAAAGCTAATGTAAGATATGATGTGAAGGTGCAGCTTGATTCCTGGAAGAAAAGAACATAATGAGGGTATTTCACATTATTTTCAGGGATTTTCTTCCTGATTCAAAGCTCTAAAGAATCAGACATAATTTATGCCGACTCATACCAGTCTCGTCCTCTGTCTCTGTCCAAGGTGCTGACACGTCTCCTCTGTCTGTGTCTCTCTTCACGGTGCTGAAACCGGCTCTTTGTGGCTAGGTATCTCCATGGTGATGAAAAAGCAGCTCTGTCTCTCCCTGCATCTCTCTTATTATTTTCTCCACATCATCTGAACACAAACTTACATCGAGGGCAAAGAGAAGCACTTTACATTTGGCCTGTTACTTCATCTGCAGTGTTTTTTTTTTTTTTTAGATTTCAGAGTCCATTCACACTGTGAATGCTTCTGAAATGGACAAAAAAAACAAACATTACACTTTGCTTTTATATAAGCCTCTTTGTACCAAGCAACATTATTGCCTGGATCTTTCTGAGTCATGGTTTCTAAGACATTTAAATATCAAATGAACATATTCATCTCATGTTTGTCATGTTAGAATTAACTTGTCTCAACATCTTCTGATTACTAGTTGAAGGCTCACTGTTTACATTAACATAATCTAAGCCTGCCCGTATTATTTATGAATCTGTAACAGCAGTATTACAAAAAAGTGTACAGTGCAAAAATCCCAAGGAAGTAGGATAATACATTAAATGTCAACTCAGAAAAGAAGTTTCCATCAGAAATGACAGCTTGTCCATCATTCTCCTGTCAGCCTCCACCTCCACAGGGTCCAGGACTGAGCTGGACTTCTTCACCGCTTTGTTTAGTTTCGCTCCCCCGTATCCTATCTGCCCACAGAAGGTGAAATCCTTCCAATGTGGCGTTTCTGTCCAGTGTTAGCTCCATTGGCAATGTCTCTGTGAATAGCAAGATGCTACTTTACTCTCTGGTATTCTCTCTGGGTCTGGGTTAGCATGGCTAGCTTGTCCTTCTTATTGGTAGGGATGGGTACCTTTCACATTTAAATCGATATGGTACCGATGCCCGGTACCTGGCGATCGGTACCGGTATTAACTTTCGGTACTTTTGTGTGTTTATGTGGTAAAAAATATCAATTTGTTTAATAATGGAATATATAATTTTTTTCCATCAAACATATTTGTTCGTCAATATGTAACCTTGCAATGCTGTGTTCCTTAACCTACCTTAACATGGTACCTTTTGACTTCACTTGAATCGGTACCTGGTACTTTTGACAGAATTTGTTCGGTACCTATAAAAGTACCTGATTCAGTACCCATCCCTACTTATTGGAGACAGATCTTACATTCCCCATAACAAAGGATGGACGGACAGGTTTATGTCATCTCTTCAAAGATTACACAGTAGCAACAGCACGTCATCCTCACCTCTTTCTCCTCAGCTTGCAGGGAACATAAGGCGTAGCACTGGTTAGCATTGACATGCTTCAGGCTGCGAACAGCTGAAATCTTGTGTGTAAACAATGCAAACATGGTTATATGATCTTCTGACAAACACCCATCATGACTGACTACTTTTTAGGTATTCTCTCTTCACAAACAGGAGTATGGTTTGTGGATTAAGCTGTAAAATTAAATTTCTTTGCCTTACATACAACGTTTGTTTAAAGCTGTTTAAACTAATGTCATTGTCAACTAAACTCTGACCTGAAAACTTGTTCACAACTAAAACCTGGTGTAGGATTTGAGCTTACCCGTTGTCCACATTGATAACTGATGATCTTTCCTTGGAAATGACCACAGACCTGTTTTTGGGATGTACACCCCTTCAATAAATGAGAGCCAACCAGAGCAGGATGTTACCAAAGCAGGGCCTGTCCATTGTTAAATATCTGTGATTTTGAAAAAAAAAAAAGAAAAAATCACAACCTTTAACCTCTATGGTTTCCTCTTCTCTGTTTCTACAGCAACCAGACAGTTCTTCACCAGTTCTGCTGTCCTGCCCCTGATGCCCCAGAGGGGGAAACCTCCACCGCTTGTGTCCCCAGGTAAGATACCTGCTTCCTTGTCACATTTGCACAGATAAGTGTTTTGTTTTATTTTCAACAACTGATTTTTTTTTTTTTGTGAATTTTGATCGCAGCCACTTATCATGCATCCTGTTAAAAGCAGTGCTGCAGTAGCTACTTTAGATGAAAAAAACACAACTACCCCAGCAGTGTTTTCTGAGTTGAAGTGGTTCCAAGTGTTCTAATCAGAATCCATTTCCATAAATGATTAAAAAAAAAAAAAAAAAAAAAAACCTTCCGTCACATCAGCTTGGGTTTTGGGTCATGTTTAGGCAAAATAACAGACAAAAACCCTGAGTGATTTTTGAGGCACACTGGATTTGTCAGGGCCGTGTTATTGGAGATTAATCCTCTGGGATAGAGTAATAATATCCAATTCAATCAAATCAAGATCCCATGTCCTGGATGACGGTCAAGCTCTAGCTGTAGTTTTTTATTATGTATGTATGAAACTGAACAATAAAATAAGTATTACACTGACAGTAGCAAACCAAAAAAGACGATAATGTTATCTTTTGGTGAACATTGGGCTGGAGTTGGAAACAATGATTAAATGTCAAATTTTTTGTTTTGTTTCTGACAAAGTTTCTCAGGTTGACCAGGTAAATAAATTTGGCTGGATAACCTGGGGAAGAGATAATAGAACAAATAAGACAAATGTTGCTATAATTGCTTTTGCCTGATGGCTTGTAGGTAATAATTGAGAATGAGGAACAAAACACAGAGTTAGATAAGCAAGAACACAAAGAAAGAATTAAAGCCTCAGATGGACCTTTGTCTTGCTCCTTTCCAGCAGGATCAACAGCACAAAAGCGCTTTATTTACCTCCTGCTTTTGTTTACCTAGGGGCACTCAGTCATCAGAGTTTCACTGCAAATTATGGCATTCATCAGCTGCAATTAAGCCACCTCCCCCCAAATGGTTTGTTTGTTGGTAACTGCATGCTCTGCTACTTTGTTGTGCTGCATTGTCTGTACTTAGCAGAAAATAGCAGTATAACAGATTGATTGCAAATCGAAGTCCCCGTGGAGCTGGGCATGAAAAGTGGAAGAAGCCTCTGAGTGGCAAAATCAGTCTTTTTAAAATCCTCAGAGCTCGATTGAATGAAAACAGCCTGCTGGTTAAGAGAAAGATGACTGTACAACCTTATTTCCAAAAAAGTTTGGACGCTGTGTAAAACATGAATTTAAGTGCAAATCATTTCAAGCCTTTATGGTGCAAAGAAATTATACAAAAGTGGGAAACAAAATACTTTATTGTTTATGAGCAGTATGTGCATACTTAAAAGCAAAGTGTGTTACCTCACATCTTCTTTCGTCACTGTTTGAAAGGTGCAGTCTGTGGACATTTTATTTTGAGCAACATCAAGTGTTAATGTTTTAGATTTCAGAATGATTTCAGATGATCTTGAGGCTGACTCCGAAAGTACTGGAAGTCAGATACACATCAAGCCAAAAAAAGCTGTTTTTAAGCAAAAATATTTACAGCCTAGTTCAAAAAATGTCTCCTGTCTCAATCACTAATTTCACTATCAGCACACACATGTTTTTCTATCTCGACAGTTTAGAGGATTTTAAGACCTCGAGCTCACGCAATTAGAGACACAGCTCAGGTCACATGACTGCCACGTGTTTGAAAGAGCTAGCCTTCAACAATGAAGCACCAATCCACCTCTGACTGTCAGAGAGGAAGAAAACATAGAAATGCTCACATTTTACTATATGATGAACATTAAACAATGACCTTTACAACCAGTTAGGGATGGGTACTGAATTAGGTACTTTTGTAGGTACTGACCAAATTCTGCAAAAGGTACCAGATACCGATTCACGTAAAACCAAAACGTACCATGTTTAGGTACCTAAATGTATCCTTGTGACTGTGAGGGAGTGGAAGAGTAGGCAATTTTCCATGCTGGACGTGAACACAGTATTGCAAGTTAATATACTGAAGAATTAATATGTTTAATTGAAAAAAATACATTTTATTATAACACAATTTTTTTTTATCCCCTTAAAAAAGTACAGAAAATTGGTACCGTTCAGTACCAGTACTGATTGCCAGGTACTGGGCATCAGTACCATATTGTTTCAAATGTGAAAGGGACTCATCCCTACAACCAATAAACGTTGCTACAGAAACTAGCAGAAAACAGAGCCAACTTTAGCGTTGCCCTTCAGACCAAACTTTTTCATTGATGACTCCCAGCTTGCACACTCTACAGTCATGTTAAGTCTCCTTTTAGCCGTTGTCTGTCCTAGTTTCTCTACATTTCTTCCAAAACTTTTTGGACCAAAATGTGATGGATCTAAACTCATGTGATGCATGTTTGTGATTCTACATCAGTAAATACTCTCAATACGATATTTTTTGTACAAAGAGACAATAATATACGCTCTCTTCTTCCTCAACAAAAACTGCAGTCTTTCTTCTACTGTAAACAAAACAACAGCTCCCTCTCTTCTTCTCCACCTGACTTCCAGGTAAATTTGGCCAGGCTCATATTGAAAACCACGTTTAGCTCTTTCTGTCCCCCAAAATCTGCCGTAAAAACATTACTGTTAGTTATGTCTGCCTCCATAAGTATGGATGGGTAACTTTTACATTTGAAATGATATGGTACCGATGCCCGGTACCTGGCAATCGGTACCTATTTCTCTACACTTTTTGTGGTGAAAAAATAACATTTTTTTCACAACAAAATCTCAATTTATTTTCAATTAAACATATTTATTCTTCAATAAACAACCTGGCAATGCTGTGTTCATGTCCAGTATGGAAAATCACCTACTCTTCCACTCCCTCACAGTCACAAGGATGCATTTAGGTAACCAAACATGGTACCTCTTGATTTTACGTGAGTCGGTTCCCGGTACTTATGACTGAATTTTAATTCTAATACCTATGAAAGTACATATTCTGGTACCCATCCTTATCCATAAGTGAGACCAACGGTAACATGAATATAAAAACCTTTTTCTAACTAAACAATGAGAAAACAAAAGTTTCATGGGGATTATTGTTCACTTATTTTAACATATTTCACAAAGATGAACATTATTTCGCATTTACACTGTTTCTGTTCAGTGAAATGCTGCCAAAGTCTACACACTGCACCTTTAACAAATGTTAGAGAAATGAGAAGACTGGTTTCACAACCTGTTCTGAAAGTGAAATGTGCTCCATGCTTGTCTTGAAAAAGATTACAGCTGCTCAACGATCTGTTATGTTCTGTTTCATGATTCTCAGTGTTTTCAACAGATGACAAGTCAGGGCTGCAGACGGGCCGGTCTTGTACCCAGACTTTTCTAAAAAAAACATAGACATTACATCGTTAAAAATGCAGAATTCTTTATTATTAAGGGACTTCCTGAAAAAGTCTGCATGGCTTCGTATGTTGCTCTAGATCTCCAGAATTTAGCATCATTGCTGTGTACCCAGAAGTGTTAATTCATCCCTGAACCACTTGAGATGCTTTTAAACTCAAAGTAGTACAAGTCTCTGATGTGTGTGTGCTTTGAATCAGTGTCCACAGAAAATGTCTTTCTGAGGTTATTAGAGGTTGTGTAATGCCACCAGTCCAAATCTGTCTGAACCAACATTTTACACAGTGTCCATCCTCTTTGGCAATAAGGGTTGCAGGAAAATCATGCAGTGAACTGTTGTCCATGCCAGAAAAA
Source organism: Halichoeres trimaculatus (assembly GCF_033239565.1). Lineage (NCBI taxonomy): Eukaryota > Metazoa > Chordata > Actinopteri > Labriformes > Labridae > Halichoeres > Halichoeres trimaculatus. The sequence continues at coordinate 19,303,923 of NW_027437199.1, forward strand.
GTTTAAAAGCATAGGTTACAAAGACATTGAGACAGTAAAAGACTCAAAACCCAAGTTTCTAGCATTATCTTGATTCTCAAAAGTCATCCCATGCCTCTGCTGAATGTCCTGGAGATTTCAGAGGCAGCGTTAAGAGCTGGATAGGATCAATTGGAGTCACTTTCATATAATCACCTCTGCAGGGGGAAACTGGGATGTGGTTGAGTCAGGAGTACAGCAGCTTTATCTTTCCTTGACGGAAGCTGTTCGGTGCTGCTTTGTTTGGTGATAGCTTTGTGCTTAAGGACCATAAACTGGAGGCACAAATAAAGTGGGAGAACGTCTTTGCTAAGTTGTCAACCCCTCCACCCCCTCGCATACGCAACCTTACCCCCGTTCCCTCCCTCCCTAAAGCTAAACCACTTCAAAAGGACGACTCTCTGGGGCCGAGGCAGAAAGCAGCTTGTGGTTTTGTCTTTTCCTTTTTGTTCGTTTTGTTCTTGTTGCGTCTTTATCTCTTTTCGAAAGCTGTATTCCGTTGTTGTTGATTTCTGTATTTCCGCATTGTTGTCAGTGATTTGTTGATCATTTACTCACACGGCATCCCTGCATCACATCACTGTGACATAACTCCACACGGCACCCACACCTCATTGCATTCATCGTCATTCATGTTCACTTCATTCGGGCTTGTCTCTCCACTGTGGTCACGCAGCGTTTGAAAGAGTCATGTACGAATATTACCATGTAACCAAAGTGTAACCTCTACTGTGTAAAGCTACCATAATGCATTGATGTGTGTACTGTAGGGTCTTTCCCATGCTGGAAACTGGTGAGCCTTCTTGTTGACACATGTAATGCATCTGTGTTCATGTGAAAAAAAAAGTTCTTATCATGTTGCATGCTTTGGCTTGGCAGTGATCAGAACATAGCTCCCTGTTTGTCTGTGTGTGAGTGTGTGTGTGTGTGTGTGCTTGTGCGTGTAAGTGTTGCTCTGTGCGTGCCAAAACATACATACTCGAGGAAAACACACAGACTGTGCAGTCTATTAGATCAGGGAACCCTGGATAGGCTGGCTAACGGGGATGAGCAACACTTTACCTCCACTGACGTGTCGGTCTGTTTAGACTGAGCTGTTATTTCTCTTTATTTACAAACTTTAAGCAAAGTCACCACATGCAGTCAGTTCTACACAGGGCAAACATGTATAAAGGGATATTGTCAGTTTAACATGAATAAAAAAATAAATTTTAACAGCACAGTGTTGTATTACAACTAAAGATATAGCAGTATCTCCAGTCTTCTCTTGTGGTTGACTCAGCACATGATTTTGCAACAATTTTTTTTTAATGTCTTTATGTGCTAATGGAATAATGGATGGAGTTCAAGAAATGACTTGCAGCAAGAAATAGTTTTTTGTTTTCCCTTTTTTTAAATTTGAAAAGAACAAAGTACTGTAACACATGAGGAACACACTTTACCTAAACCTAACCCTGAAGAAAATGCAATGAAGAAAAATACTTATGCTGTGCCTTCTTCCTAACTTAACCCTAAAGATTTTTAATTTTTATTTCTTTTTTACAACTGGTCCATAGATCAATGGTTTACAACCTTTTTCTACTCAGAACCCCGTTTTAAGTCTCAAAACTTCCACACTCCCGCTGCAAAGTGGTCTGACCAATAGCAACAAAAGTTGCTCTCATTTGCATGCCACGTCTAATACATGAAGGGAAACACACTAAAAAGAAGTTCTGGAAAGAATTAAAAAAAAAATGTTAATATCCTTTTTTATGTAACTGATTCTTAACATTTAAAACATCATTCTGTGTATTTTTATCTTAATATAATTACCCCACACCCCCTAAAAAAATAAAATAAAAATAAAAATAAAAACAATGAAACAAAATAAATAGATAAATAAATAAATAAATTAAATTAAATTAAAAAAATAAGAAAATAAAATAATGGATAATAAATGAATAAATAAATAAAAATCATAATCTTTTTGAAATGATTTAGCAGCCCACTTACAATACCTCCTCTGTGACCACGGCTCATAGGTTTGGAGTTACTGCTATAGATTAAACAAAAGTTACCTTGGTTTAAGGAAATGGCTTTAGATATATCCATTAGTTAAACAAACGATTACTACAAGAAGACTTCAAGTATTGGATGCTTTATACTGGACTGGGATTCACTGCATAGTGTTTCTATGAAGAGATCAGAGTTCTGGTTTGTTGGACCAGGAAGACTCATGGTAATCATATTAAATCACTGGTTAGAACAGAGTTATCTGGTTTATAGTAAAGACAAAGACACACAGTAAAAATGATAATGTCTGTTTTATTATTTTCTCTTTTATTTTATCTATATAGCTCTGTGATTGACTGGCGACCAGTCCAGGGTGTACCCCGTCTCTCGCCTAATGACAGCTGGGATAGGTGCCAGCCACCTGCGACCCTGAACAGGATAAGCAGTTCAAACAATGAATGAATACTTTTTGTTTATATTCTAGCAATACGCGTCACCTGATTGAAACACTCAGCCATGATCTGCAGTCGTGTACCAGGTCTTTGTTGTGGCTTTCTTTGTCGTAGGCATAACATCTTTGGATACTAAGCCCCCAATATTTCTCCATACCAGAAACATCAGTGCTTTGTGATCGGGTTGTTTCTGACGCTGGACTGGTTGTGGCTCAGTTGTGCTCCTGACTGACACCAAACCTTCTCTGGATGTGCTTGTTTTTCTCATTAAGAGCAGATGACTGAAAACTGTAAGTCTTTTTTTTTTTTTTCCATGACTTTAATATGACTGTACTCTGCAAAGATTGCTTCATGGGCCTGCCCTATATGTTGAGATTCAGTGGGCTAAAGAGGGGGTATTGTGATTTTTTCAGTCTTCATTCTGACCCTCTGGTACCCCTGAAGTAGCTTCACACGATTTACAACTCGAACTAAATCATATTGCCTGTCCCTCCAACGTGTCATGAACCAGTTTGGAGTTTCTTATGCACTGACCTCTTCATTTCAGCAATTCTCAGGAAGGTGTTGTGAAAATCTTGTGCAATTTGGAGAACGGATTGTTTTCAAGTAGATCATAGCCTAATTGATTTAGGGATTTATACAGCATACAAATGTGTTGTGTGTAAGTTTTGCTTTACATCAGTGTTAGTGTTGATAAATCTCACTAAAGGCTTGTTTTTAAACTTAAAAAAAGAGTAGGTTCTGTTTTCTGTCATTGTTCAGGCTCCATTTGATGCCAAATAACACCTGATTTACATAAAGCCAACCCATTACCACTGAGTGCACTAGTTTTACCTGGGGATAAAGGAAAGCCTTATTCTGTACGCTGATCCTGTCTCAAAAGTAACAGTCATGATATTTAATTTGCATGACTCCTTCAAGGGAGTCTGTGCAGAAAAGGTCACCTGTGTGAGCTTCCATAAAAACTAACTGTACTAATTTGAAGCTGTTCCTGCTGTCTGCACCTGGGGAATTTTTAATCTGATCAGTTAGAAAGCAGGAAACGAGCAGGAAACACTGCCGGATCATTTAGATGCGTAGACAGCTGGAAGTTGTGAGCTAAAAAAAGGTGAAAAGATCTCACTGTCAGACGTAATGAGGACCCTGTGGAGGCTGGAAACTCACCCTGACAGTCTTGCTACTCTAGCTAGGATTTAAAAGGCACTGGTGGGTTTAGAGGCTGTGGAGGATTGGTATTCAGGGTCAACAGGTCCGGCCTATAATCACAGTGGAAGGGGCTGGTTGTGGGGACGGCCACAGCTTTTCAGTTAGTCGTCTGAGCCATCTTCTGCTGACGTTTGCTTCGATTGATCTGAAGACTTTTGTTGCGTCTGCAGTACAACTGAGACTGGCTGTGGTCAGTCACAGACCTGGTTTTATTGGCATCAACCAGCCATCAATATGGGGGCTGGTAATCCTGACTTCAGCTAACTTCAAGCAACTCAGAAATTGAAGGTCTACACTGTTACTGTGTTAATCTAAAGTGAATGGCAATAAAAAGTGTTGTTTCATCATCAGATGAAGTAAATCAGTAAAGAAGCAGCTGCCTTTCAGCTGTCTTGTTCAGTGAGGGAGCCAATAAAATTCTTGGATACATTTGGTTGGCGATATCGTCTGAAACATGAAAGGTCACTGCAGTAATATCTAGCTCTGATAGAGCAGGATACAGCAGAAATGTTCCCAAAAGGTCAGACTGCTGCAACATCAACAGAATCTCAAAATACCATGAATATAATTTTTTTTTTTCAAAGAAAAGCAAAGATTCTGAGAATTAAGTCAAACATTTTTATGACTCAGTTCACAATAGACTTATATTTCCATTATCACTGTCTTCAACGAAAGGGCAAGCTTCTTTTGTGATTCAATTTTCTTAATTACTTGGTCTGACCTCCTCAGTTCTGTTTTTGCAAGAAGGATAATAAGAAAGATGAGAGGTCTGTAATTTTCATCAGAGGTACACTACAGCTATTAGGGACAAAATGAGAAAAACATCCAGGAAATCACATTGTAGGATTTATAAAGAATTTATTTGTAAATTTAAAAAATGGTGGAGTAAATAAGTATTTGGTCAATAACAAAAGTTCAAGTCAAAACTTTGTAACATACTCTTGGTTGACAATGACAGAGGTCAAATGTTTCCTGTTAGTCTTCACCAGGTTTGCACACTGTAGCTGGTATTTAGCTCATTCCTCCACACAGATCTCCTCTAGAGCAGTGATGTTTTGGGGCTGTCGCTGGGCAACACGGACTTTCAACCCCCTCTGTAAGTTTTCTATGGGGTTGAGGTCTGGAGACTGGCTAGGCCATTCCAGGACCTTGAGATGCTTTTGACGGAGCCACTCCTTCGCTGCTGAAGTGGCATGTCTAGGATCATTGTCATGCTGGAAGACCCGGCCACGCTCCATCTTCGATGCTCTCACTGATGGAAGGAGGTTTTGGCCTAAATTCTAACCATACATGGCCCCATTCATTCTTCACTTAACACAGATCAGTCATCCTGTCCCCTTTGCAGGAAAACAGGCCTACAGCTTGAGGTTTCTAACCCCATGTTCACAGTAGGTATGGTGATCTTGATCAGCATTCTTCTTCCTCCAAACACCATGAGTTGAGTTTTTACCCAAAAGTTCTATTTCAGTTTCATCTGACCACATGATATTCTCCCAACCCTTTTCTGGATCATCCATATGCTCTATGGCAAACTTCAGATGGGCCTGGACTAGGGCTGCACGATTATCGCAATCGCAATCGCAATCGCAACCGCAACGTCAGCACATCCAATTCAGAATTTTCTCCATGATAACCAAGCAAGTCTGTAGACTCATCATGACACAACATTTTTTATTAAATCGCAAGCGCAATCGCAATCGCAATATTGTCCACCTAATCCCAAATCGCACCTTTTCCCCAAATCCTGCAGCAGTAGCCTGGACATGGACTGGCTTAGGCAGGGGCACACGCCTGGCACTGCAGGATTTGAGTCCCTCTCTGCGTAGAGTGTTACTGATGGCAGCCTTTGTTACTTTGGTCCCAGCTCTCTGCAGGTCATTCATCGGGTCCCTCTGTGTAGTTCTGGGATTTTTGCTCACTGTCCTCATGATCATATTGACCCCATGGGATGAGATCTTGTGTGGGGCCTAGGGATGGGTACCTATCACATTTGAAACGATACGGTCCCGATGCCCGGTACCTGTACTCAATGGTACCAGTTTTTGGTACTTTTTTGTGTTTATTTGGTAAAAAAAATATCAATTCGTTTACTTATAGACATTTATATGTTAAATTTTTCAATTTAACATATTTATTCTTCAATATATAACCTTGTAATGCTGTGTTCATGTCCAGCATGGAAAATCTCCTACTCTTCCGCTCCCTCACATTCACAAAGATAAATTTTGGTACCTAAACATGGTACCTTTTGGTTACGTGAATCGGTACATGGTACTTTTGACAGAATTCGGTCGGTACCTATAAAAGTACCTGATTCAGTACCCATCCCTCACGGGGCCCCAGATGGAGGGAAATTATCTTTGGTCTTGTAGGTCTTCCATTTTTTTCCAGTTGCTCCCACAGTTGCTTTATTTACACTTCCCAGCCTGGTGCAGGTCTACAGTTTTCTTCCTGGTGTCCTTGGACAGCTCTTTGGTCTTGGCCATGGTTGAGTTTGGAGTCTGACTGTTTGAGGCTGTGAACAGGAGTCTTTTATACAGATAACCACTTCAAACAGGTGCCGCTAATACAGGTAATGAGTGTAGGACAGAATATCTTCTTAAAGAAGTTACAGGTCTGTGAGAGCCAGAAATCTTGCTTGTTTCTGGGTGTCCAAATACTTGTTTTCCACAATAATTTACAAAAAATTCTTAAAAAATCCTACAATGTGATTTCCTGGAATTTTTTTTTCATTTTGTCTCTCATAGTTGAAGTGTACCTCTGATGAAAATTATAGAATTTTCTCATCTTTCTAAGTAAGAGAAGTTGAAATTCAGTGGCTGACTTAATACTTTACCCAAAGTCCCAACATACCACACCTATTGCCATTTATTGCTCAACCAAGATACCATCCTGCTCTGCTCCATGCTTGCTCCAGAATATTTGTTCTGGTTCTAATTCTGGGCCAGGTTTGGGTGCGCTTCACACTAGTGGTGTGAGTGATAATGGACACCTTCCCATCTTAGAAAAAGTGAACCCACTCTACACTCTTTTCAAAATTTGTCTTCCCTGCTCGCCACTTACAGACTACAGTCTTAAAGTCTCTGCTTTTTTTTTGCATTAAGAATCCTGAGTGCTGAAACACTGGACTGTACTGGTTTATTAATGGCAATCAGGCACTGCCAAAGCCAAATCCCTGTGTGTGGAAACAGACCCCAAGAGTTCAAGTAAAACATGTCTCCCCCATGGCGGAGTCGTGCTGTTCACATTATGATGGAGCAGATAGGAGAGTAAATACTCTTATTTTAGTCACAGAGTTAAATATAAGCTGGTGAAAACACTGATTTTGGCACCATACTTGAGCCTTTGGTCGCTTGAGCTGCCAAACTGACTCCTCTCTGCCACCAGCTCACTGAGCTCACAGAACACACTGACATCTTGTTCACCATCAGGAAAAAAATATCTCAAACTAGTACATCCACTGTGCAAATGACAGGCTCACACACACGGAACTTATCAAGTTTGTCAGTCCCTTTTCTCGGACTCTGTTTTTATCAGGATACTACAATTTATTTACAACAGTTTATTAACTTTAGCCATATTTTGTTGCTAGAAAATTAAACCATCACTTTATATGTTAGTGTATAAAGATTTGTAGCTACCATTTGGCTCGTACCACAAGGGTAAATTAGTGACGATCTTCACTTTTGAACCCCTCAATTAAAGTTTACAGCCTGTGTTTTATGCTATGCTATAAAGAATGCTAAAGTGGTGTAGAGATAGGATGAATCACCATACCTGATGAAGTACTTGAGATGGGAGAACACATTTGGGTTACACCCAGACCAGATTTAGGGGAATTTTTTTTTTAGGGGTTGTGGTTTTTATCCCAGTCTGAACAGTATCCATGATCATAAATGTGCATAAAATTTTAATTTTTCACATGTGGTTAAAATAACACCCTGCCATCTCAAGAGGTCACACCGTGGAAAATTACAGTGCGTCTGCAGGAAATTAATTCTCACCTGCCCATGGCACAAGCAGATAGCCCTGACGTCTTGCCAAGACCCCTTTTTTCTTTAATTAATCTCTCAGATTAATAATAAACTGCTCTAATTAGTTGAGTCATGCTGTCGGACAAATGGAAAGGCGACACAGGATGACCAAGGACACAACTGGATACGCTGTTGCACTTTGTGTAGCGACACAGACGAGTGAAGTGTCCTGGCTGCTGGGAAGGATTACAGGGGCCACAATGCATTGAGACAGACGGAGGGGTGGATGGAGTGATTGATGTAGAGGGGCATGGTTTTTTCAGGTCTTTTCTTTGAGGTCGTCACGCACAAACACTGGGCTCTGACTCTAAATCTGGGGTGTTAAAAGTTTTTCCAAAGAGGGTCACATTTAATTTTTTACAAATGACCAAGAGCCCGCAGCTCTTACTGGCATACAGACATAAAGTTTGAAAATGGCACAAAATTTGATTTTCTTTAAGGTCATTTTTCATGGCAAGGAATGACTTTGCAGTTAATTGCATTTGATCTGATCACTCTTAACAATCTGGAGTGAACACAAATTGCCACCATAAGAACTAAGGCAGCCAACTATGTGAAAAACAATATTTGTGCCATTCTCAAAACTTTAGCCTCGACTGTGTTTATTTACTGTTGAAGTAACCATTACTGTATTTTCAGGACTGTGAGTCGCATTAGTCAAAAAATGTGTCATGGAGAGGAAAATAACATATAAGTCGTACTAAGTTGCATTTGTTTAGAATGATCTGGAATATTAACAGTGTTTCCAGGGAGACTCATTACATATAACTTTGATAAGTAAGTTTTTGTACGGAGGTTTAAATATTTTTCCCCGGGCACCTCATCTGTGACCATAGTTAAGTTTCAGTTTCTCTTCTCTGCATGTGCTCCTCTCACTCACTTGCACACAGTCTACTGTGAGTGCAGTAAAACCTGAAATGAGCTCCATCGGATAAATGTCCTCACTTTAAAAAAGTTACAGGAGTTTTGACACTAGTTTGTAAATCAGATCCCAAAAAACTGTCTACAGTTGGGAGAAGAAGACACAAGAGAACTTTTATTTCTGTAAATTGCATTATCAGGGGCCACACCTGGAGCTGTCATGCTGTTCAAGCCACCGTCAGCACACAGTGCTGCCAGGGCCGTGGAGATATTTCCTCATCAGTATTGCTCATGTATGAATTTAGCGATCTTTTCCATCGAAGTATCCATCCTACGAAAAAAAGTGTGACGTATAATCCAGAAAATATGGTTATATGAACGTTACTTTTGTTTCTTTATGTGATTTCTTTAAAAAACCAGTCACTAAGTCGTGTCAAACATACTTGTGTCATCATTTCAGACTCATGAAAGAAAACTTCACCTACCTAAATTGTCTTATGATGACAGAAGGGTCATGGCCAATGTAACGGTGTTTTCTGCAGTATTATATGTCGTGTAAATGGCAGCAAACTTTGCTTCTTCTAGAAGAAAATATTCTCCTTTAGAGGGCAATATGCGCAAGATAGGTAAGGGCTTTTTTTTATTAGCAGGTTCAGGATCAGATTTTTTTTGTTTTTTAAGTTATTTTGACCTGCAAACAAAATATTTAACCCTAGATATTCTTGCATCTGAACAGTTTTTATGAATTGATTTTTGGCTTTTTTTTGCACCATTTCATTGATTTAATCTAGTCATGTGTATTTTTTTAACTTTCACTGTTCATGGGGCACATTTTCTGTTAATGGTTAACACATTCATATATAATCATCAACTGTGAGGGATCATGAGTTTCTGCAGAATACACAGAGCTTTAGATTGATTGGAGTTGCACACTTATCATTTCTGCGAGATGTTCTGAAATATGTTTTGGTTTTGTCTGTGCACTTGATTAACTTCAGCTCTATAATTAGTTTATTGTAAGGTGAAAGCTGGAGGACATATTAAAATGGATCTCAGGCCAAAATTGGCCTCTGGGCCTTACTTTGGACTAGGGATTAGTACAGAATTAGGTACTTTTAAAGGTACTGACCAAATTCTGTCAAAAGTACCGGGTACCGATTTACGTAAAATCAAAGGTACCATGTTAAGGTACCTAAATGTATCCTTGTGACTGTGAGGGAGTGGAAGAGTAGGCGATTTTCCATGCTGGATTTGAACACAGCAATAGCAGAATAGATGTGTTGAATTGAATTTTTTTTATACTTTTTTTATAAACAAATTGATATTTTTTACCTCATGAACACAAAAAAAGTACCAAAAATTGGTACCGTTGAGTTCCCGTACCGGTTGCCAGGCACCGGGCATCGGTACCATATAGTTTCAATTGTGAAAGGTACCCATCCCTACTTTGGACATATCTGCTCCAAACATTTTTTTTTTTTCAGTTCATAAGACGTAAAAAAGACCATACAATGCGAAGTGTAAATGTATGAAAACATGGATAGTTCTCCCCACAGGAATGTAAGAATCCTTTTTGAACTTACTGGAAAGAAAGTACCCAAAAATGACAAATCTGTGCCAGCCCATCAAGGAGGGAACACTGACACTCTCACTCAGGAGAGGATCAAACTTGTGAAGATCACGCCTACTTTTTGTCCTCACACTAACAGACACTGGGATCAGCCTCACCTGTGCATCAGAAATCAACTTTCACAAATCAGGTATTTTCAAATTCCTGTGACCTCTTCACCCCATGATTTAGTATTTGTCCTCATTTACCTCTCCCTGTATCTGTGCGAACACGCTGCCTCAGCTGGAGAAAAGTGACCTTGTCAGTTTGCTGTTCGGTTGTCATGGGAACTGAAGGCACAGCAGGAAGATGTCGCATCACATCCAGAGACAGTCTGCCAGGAGTTAGGGCGTGTCTGATGCTATTTTAAACATTTATGACTGCATTTTTTTGTATCTCTGATGATGAAATATTTGTTTAACCAACTGTGCGTCATGTGTTGAATTTCTGCATCCTACTGGCTTTAAAACCGTCTCTTTAGGCAAATCAGAGGAGTTTCAATCTCCTCAGGGGGCCATCCATTTGGCTGGTGGTTTTTGTTTGAGCTCACTGCACTTTAGACACATCTTCTGGGATTTTCACTTGAAAAATGAAATCAGCAGTATTTTAAATGAATAATTAAAGCGCTTTTAAAGAGAGCTTAGTAATTTCCAGTCAAAGTTATGCACCAATTGTTTTCCCTTGAGGCCTGCTTTGCTCTAGACATTCACAGAGCTGTGAGATCAAATTGGCTTCAACATCATCCTCTCTTTTGTTGTTATTTTTGTGCAAACAAACCGCAATGATTCAAGAAGTTCCACACATGAGACCACGAAGCTCTCACGTTTAGCATACATCGCTGTGCCGCATTCCTGCAGTGTCACCAACTCATCTCCCTCCTCAGCTCAACACTGGTACAGTGGAGAGCATCAAACGTTGAGATCTGAGAGCTTCTCTTCCTCATCTCTTTCCGTTCTGCAGCTTATCTCAGCATTGTGAAGCAAGCGGGTTTTATTACAGAGCAGATTTAATAAAAGCACAACGTTTTGATGACTTTGCTGCAGCACGGCTTGTGTGGATGCACTCTCAAATGTTCTGTGTGTGAGCCTCGGTATCAGCACTCTCTCAAGTTTCAGACGAGGTATAAATGCCAGCCCCTGGTTCTTGGATCTTCTTTGACTCATAAACTGCTTCTAAAAACGGAGTGAACACTGTTAAAGGAGTGAAGTGAGTCTCTAAAGGAAAACTCTGATGATCTAAAACGTCAAAGTCACTATATGAGGGCTACAAGGTGCTGCAAAACAGTTGATTTTATGTGGTGCTGGAGAAGCTTTTTCAGACCAAGGAAATAACCTTAAATTATAACAGCATTGTCCCTGTTTAGCTTGATGACAACAATTATAGTGAAGGCTTAAAATATTACTATAAAGTTTATGATCAAACTGTCTAAACAGATACTACACCTACTCATTTCAATGGCTCTAAACTAATCACAATTTATCCAACATGACCAAACCCTTTACTGTTCAAGTAAATAGTCCAAAACCAGTTTGCAGCATGTGGCTAACATTAGCACTAGCATCTCCAGCTTTCAAAATTTTTTGCAAATACAGTGTTTTGAAAAGTAGTCACAGAATTTAAACAGTCACAAAATAGGTGGGTCCCAAAATACCCCCCCCCCCAAAAAAATAAAATAAAAAATAAAATAAAAAAATAAAAATAAAATGAAATATAAAATAAATAAATAAATAAATAAACATGTAAAAATAAATAAATAAATAAATTAAAATTGAATAATTCTTCTTTTATTGTAAAAATATAAACACAATTATGGGTTATATTTTATATGAATCCAGGCATCTGTGTGTCTGTTTTCCACATTTCGTTGCCGCCACAAGATCCCTGAGGTGTCTGAGCCAGCACAATGGTTTCAGTAATGGCAGATAAGGTTAGAAAAAAGTAATATGTACACATAGGTAGACTAACGCCTCAGGTGCCTGTTCCACGACAACACAAAGTTTTGTTGCATTTCGGCCTCTGGTTTACACAGAAACTGCGTTTTAGATGATTTAAAGCTGACTGACTGCATTTCAACAAATGTGCATCTGTTGCACCACTTCTGCAATTCAGTTTTGCTTATTAGCAGCTGACTTCTTCTGGTCTGTGGTGGGGTGTGTCTCTGCAGTTACATCCCCAACTACAGCCCTGGCATGCATACTACATTTTTAGCCCCTCAGCATTAGGGATTGGAATTGAAAACCAGTTCCTGTCGAAAATCGATAAGAAATGTCTGAATCCATCGATATTGTTAGCCTCTGTGCTTAACGATTCCCTTATCATTTCTTTGCATTGTGCCGGAGCCGCCGGCCCTTACATCGACTTGTCTGCTGCAGCTATCTTAGCTTAGCAGTTAGATAAAGTTCCCCAAGAAAACTCTGATTCAGGATTTTCAGCTTGAAGTTTTACTGAAGAACTGTCTTCATAAAGAAATGTACATCTCTCTCTCTCAGGAGATTCATATTCAGTACATTCCAAATGGTATGAATCACCTTATTTACCAAAATAACAAAATAGTGCAAGCTTGATGCTGACGTATATGGGAAACTGCATTGATATGCTAGCAGTTAGCATACATCAGTATAACTTCAGCTTCAGAATAGAGTTCCAACTTTCATCACAGAAACATATCACATCAACTCTTTGTAAAAACTACTGAGAATTTCAAATGTCAAAAGCTAACGGGCAACTGAAAGGCTCATGGCTGACTTCATAACTTCGGAAAGCTTCCAAACAGCTTAAATCATTGCTATAACCACTTTGAGACACTAGATGGCCTACTCAAATTAATATATCACAACACAGTACATCAACGCCACATTGTACAATTTTTACCTGTTTCTGTATAATTATGCCCAGAAATATCCAGACTCAGGGACCAGTTACATTTTATTTACTTACGGTATAAACTCAATTAAATGTTGTTGACACAGAAAACCAGTAAAGCTACTTTTGTAAAGCCAAGGAAATTCACAACAGGAATTGATAAGGGAATTGATAAATAATCAGATCGATATGCAGAATCAATAAGGGTATCAGTATTGACAAAACCTTATCAATTCCCATCCCTACTCAGCATTTGTATGTTAACACAGATTTCTGTCACTACATGTTTCGCATTTTTTGGTGAAAGTTTGTTGTGTTAATGGTTCCTGATACAGCCTGCACAAGAAACTTCTGCTATCCTGCTTCGCTGAGTTGCGAGTTGACAGCGTTCTTCTACCGACTCCAGCTATGTGTCAGTCCGGCAAGCTGCATGACTGACAGTGTTTCCCACACCATTGATAAGCCTCTCCTCATTTGTGTTAGGCTGTGAAACCCATAGACTGTATAAAACATGGACATAGTCTCTGCGACGTCAGCAGTCTGTTCCTGATACCATGAAATGAAGCCAATGTGCAGACGCAGCCATATTGGATATGACGCCCACTTTGAGCTTCCCTTCGAAATTACAAGAGCTGGGCTGTGCTAATAACTTTTAAACTGTAGAGTTAGAAGTAAATCAACCCAGTACAGTGTGTGTGGTAGAGAAATCAGCGTTTCAGACTCAAGCTGCTTTTTTGAACCAGGCTTTTTAATGCTGTAAAAATCTGGGATTTTTATGGCTGGGTGTGTATGTGACTATCAGTCTTTCTGCAGCCAGCCTCATGTGGATTCTTGATGAACTGCAACTTTTAGCTCTTCTGCATCGGCTTCATTTTTCTAAAGCGGATGTTCCCCCTTGGTAAAACCTCAAACCTGTTGACTCCTGGTCTGGCTCCTCTAGTTATGTCCATTTGCTGTTGTATTCAAGCTTAGCACAATCTGGTTTTGACACAGTTTGTTTGATTTTGAAAGTCACTGGGTGTTTCTCGGTAGTTTCCGTGCACTACTTCCTGTCCTGCTTGATCTTCCCTACAGTGTCACAGCTCTGGCATCTGTCAAATTGGCCTGTTATGGTATCCTCCCAGCTGGGGGTCACTGGTCTCTTGCACTACTATTTTGTGGGTTACAGAAAAGTTTGTGGATGTGCAAACTACTGTTTTTTTTGTTTTTTGTTTTTTTTTTTAGCGAAAATCACATTTAAAGCTAAAGACAGGATAACTTGACTCTTGGTGTCTCTAATTTGAAACCGTTTCACACCATCAGAATAATAGCACAAGTTGTTAATGTTGCTGCTGGACACAGAATACTTTGTCATGACAGCCGTTTCAACATAATGACAGAAATGACAAAACACAAAATGTTTGATGCCTGCAGTTTTTCTGACTGGGCTTGGATCATCTCATCATTTATGTCCAACAGAGCACGCAGCCAAAATGATGATTCTGGCCATTTAGGCGAATCACTCGTCCCTGGAGACAAATCTACTCCCACAATATATTCTGGAATATTCTAAAAGTAATGACACAATCATAAATTCAGCAGTAGATATCCTGCAGAAGCAAAACTCAAGTAAGATAAATAACCATAATGCATGCTGTTTTTACAAAGTCTCTTTGAGATGTCTGTTTGTTTTGTATTCCTTGCTGCACAGTGGTCGACACTGGCATTGGCCACATCTAGGAACTTGCTCACTCGTCCCTGCAGGCACAGCTAAAGCTTTAATATGCAAAGAAATATGCTGCAGGAAGGCTTATTATGCTGAATTTGCAATTTTACAACGGCAGACCCGCTGCAAGAAATACAACAATAAATGTATGGTTTTCTGTAGTGTTTCCCGTTCTCAGAGTAAACTGAGGAGATCATTAGGAGATGTAATTCTGCTTTGAAAATTGCCCTCTTTGTTCTCAACCTGAATTAAGATTCGTCGTTTTGCTAACGGCTCGGATTCATTTGCTGTCTGGGCTAAACCCAGCTCTGATGGTTTCCGATAATCAAGATCTAACTCATTTCCCCACATGCACCTGCAAGCACACACACACACACACACACACACACATACACACAGGCATAATGTGCCAAGGTGGTATTAATGATTTCCCTCTCCCTTCCTTTGTTCCTTTCCTCCGCTGTCTTTAATGCTCTGCCATCTTATTAGTCTTCATCATCTCTAGGGTATCTCAGAATACCCATAGTGCCTTTCTTCGGGCAGTCGATAGCTCAACTCTTGCCTGACTGTGCAGCGATAAAACGTCCTCTTTGTGTGTGTGTGTGTGTGTGTGTGTGTGTGTGTGTGTGTGTGTGTGTGTGTGTGTGTGTGTGTGTGTGTGTGTGTGTATCCAAGAGAGAGTATGAGCCAAAACAGAGCGTAATATGCAGCGAGGGCTACATGTCTGTTTGTGTTTCTGCTCTTTGTGGCCCTCATTTATCAAACATGCAAATGACTGAAAAATGGATGTACGCTTGTTTCCATGCACAGATCAGCATTTATCAATCTGGACGTGGGCAGAGGACGCTCAAATCCCACGCATTGTTTAGAAAGTTAAATTAGTCA
The DNA here is from genome assembly GCF_033239565.1 of Halichoeres trimaculatus. Classification (NCBI taxonomy): domain Eukaryota; kingdom Metazoa; phylum Chordata; class Actinopteri; order Labriformes; family Labridae; genus Halichoeres; species Halichoeres trimaculatus. The sequence continues at coordinate 19,319,547 of NW_027437199.1, forward strand.
TTAGTAAAGTATAAAAGAAGGATGTATAAAATAAATGTGTAAGACTCAGCAAATGCCACTTCTAAGGCTTCTAAGGATAGGCATCGAAAACCAGATCCTGTTAAAAATTGATTAGACATTATTAGCCTTTAGGCTTCATGATGCCGTTATTGGTTCTTATCATCATGCCAGAGCTGTTGGACCTTACATTGACTCTTCACCCCAGCTAGCTTAGCTTAGCAGATGGATAACAGTTTAAAAAAACAAAACAAAACAAAACTCTGATTCAGAATTCAGGAATCTCTCACACAAGATTCTTTTTCAATACATTCAACATGTTAAACATCTCTTAATGTACCAAAAACATTGTAGAAAAAAATAGCGCTATCTGGATGCTAAAATATATGATAAATTGCATTGATATGCTAGTGGTTAGCAAACATTGGTATAACTTAGGTTTTACAACAGAATTTCACCTTTTCATCAAAGAAACACAGCAATTACTCTTTGTTAAAAAAAAAATACTGAAAACTCTCCATGTCAAATTGCTGACATGTGGGATAGGAGAAAATATGTGCAGGCCAAGCGGCAACCACCAGTCCAAGAATATGAAACAAAAAAAGCTGTTTTCAAAGCAGAAATTAACCTATTTACAGCCTGGTACAAAAAAACGTCTGCTGTCTGAATCTCTAATTTTACTAGCACCCACTGTGAATTTTTTTCTAACTCGGCAGTTCAGAGGATATTAAGATCATGAGCTCACCCAATCAGAGGCACAGCTCAGCTCACGTGACCGACAGGCACCCTATAGCTGTATGTGAAGCCCCCATCACTTCCTATGTTGCCAATTTGCTTCATTATCCGCTTCAGAAACAGACTGGTGACGTGGGGGAGACTACGTCCATGTTTTATACAGTGTATGTTGCAGGATAAATGTGTTAATACCACTTTGAGACACTAGATGGCGTATTTCAGGCAATAACATACAAAAAACAGTACATCACATGACATGTGACATACCCAATCCCCAGTCATGTCTGTCCACCTCTGTTACTATGTAAAGCACCTCTCTAGTTCAATGGGTTAGGGAGGCTGAAATGTGAATACCTAGGGGTGGGTACATTTAATTATGATTGATTAAACTGTCACATTTATTAGTACCTGATTAGGCGCACAGGTTTGCACATTTCGTAGATCACATGAGGACCTTGCATTAAGCTTTTTTCTACGCCCAAACCTGCGCCAGTTTCCAAGATTAATAAATGATGGTCTGTGTGGCTGTCCCTCCATCAAAAACACAAGCAGCAGCTCCTCAAATGGATAAAATAGCCACCCTCTGTGCAGCAGGGGGTGCTAAGGAGAGGGTCTGGCAGTCAAAGAAAAATCTGTCTGTCCGCCTGCTTGCTGCACATTTTGTCCTGACCTTTCTCTTCTGGCCATCAGCCCAAATTCTCATACCCTGTTCTCCCCACGAGTTGTATTTGCACTTCCTATTAAACTGTAAAAAAGTTGGTGACAGCTGTTTTAAAATTCAGGCCCCATTCACTCGCATCATGTCTGCCAGTGCCGATGTGTTGTAGCATGCCACATTGTGGAATATATAAATAGAGCCAAATGCCCCAAAAGCAGGCATCTGGTGCCCTCATCTGCCCTATCCAACAGCTCCAGAGGTAGCAGAGAGGACAGAGCGTGAGCTCTAAATCTCTTGTCATTTCAAACGGAAGAAGGATTAACTTCAGTCGTCATGCATCATTTTTGGAATACACGGCAGGTAACAGATGAGATACTGAGGGCTCAGAAATATGACTCACTGTTTGACCTTCTAAATGCTGCATATTCATAACTTTATCATGCTGCGATCACTTGTGTTTTATTGTTTTGTTTTGTTTTTCTTTGTAGTTTTACAAATACAGCCCTCTGAGGTTGACGTCATACTGTGACCCCCCTCCTCGACTCTTCCAACACTCAATCTGAATCATCAAACGAGGAAATTGTGTTTCTGAAAAACAACAGTAAAGAGGCTTTGAAACACTGGATGTTTCTCTTTTTTTTACCTAGCTGGTCCCTTTTGGGGACATATTTTTCATTAAAATGTTGTGTATTTTTAATGTCAGTCCCTGGGTCAGCCTTCTCAATGGCTGTTTGCCATTGCGTGTCCGTACAGATCATATTCAGCTGGTGTTTTTCTCCTCAAGCTGAAGGAATGGAGGGCTGAAAAGATAATATGTCATACTGTTGTTTTCTATTTTTTCAGTCAAACAAACAAAGACCCCTAACATATTATAAACAGAAAAACATTTAAAAAAAGAACAGCATTTGTAATAACAAGTCACATTGGCTACTTCCTTACAGCTATTACTGTTAGCGTGAGAGCAAAATGCTACCATTGTTTTATTTAAAGATGCTACATGATATGGTGGGGAATGCGTTAACTAGCTTCACTTAGTAAAAACTTCATATTTAATCTCCTTTAAGGTATTGAAAAAGCAACTAACGTTAGCATTAAGCTAGCTCTTATGAATGGTATCACAAGGTGGTGACACCTGTCAGTTTTGGATTATGAAACAGACAAGTTGTGACGACTAGAGACCCTCTGAAACAAGTTGTTAGCTCACAGAACTAAAAAATTAACGTGTGGAATTTCCACTCCGTCGCCGTCTTACTTGATGCTAACGTACATCAGTCACGTTAAACTTTGTACAAACAATGTGATTAATTTCCCTTTGAGAAACAAAAACTGAGGACAGTCCACAAGGTTTTTGCCTGTATTAGTTAGCGTAGCTCTAACAGCTTAGCTTTCATCATCGGTGCAGATCAGCTGATTGCTCGGCTGACTCCTGTGTTCGCTTCTTAATGGAAAATTGTATTCAGAGCAGTCTATTTAAACAGCTCCAGCCCAGCCTCCTTCCTGTTTCCTCTGATGGCATTTTGAAACCCACCTCCTGTCATTGTATTCATGTCGGTTGCTCTGCTCTGTCTGGGTTTTTATTTTTGCTGCTGCGCTCCCTGCTTATGCTGTTCACGTGGCTCGTGATGGGCAGGAAGGTGTGCTCTTCCTGCCTCAGGCTTTCCACTCATGAAGAGCAAGGTAGCCCAGGGGGTCCCAGAAGAGAACCATACTGCCAAATAAAACAGTGCAAGTAAATGAAGATTATTTTGACAAAGTGGTCCTGACTTTAATATTTTTATCAAAAAAAAATTCAGCGCAGGAGAGTGAGTATTGCATTTTCACAGAGAAGGTGCTTGGAGATGTTTTTTGAGGTGGTTTTCCCAGATCTCTGTACCCTATACAGGGCGTACCTGTCTTGTGTGTCTATGAACACGTTGGGGTGGACCTTCGCCGTGCAAATCTCATCATGTAAATTAGATGCATAACATGCATAACATAAAGCAAGTTAGTCTGTTATATTAAAAGACACAAGGTATTAGGGCTGCACGATATTGGAAAAAATGGACATTGCGATTTTTTGGGGGGGTTGCGACATAATGCAATATATATTGCGATATTAAAAAAAAAATTCACCAGATGACTTGAATAGCTCTGTTTGGGAAGAATTTGGTTGACTCACAATGACACCATTGTATTCCTATAATACCGTTAAATCCAGGCTAAGGGGGTTTATCTGTGGATGATGAAGATTGCTGTATATGAAAGGGATCCAGGAGGCCATGTCTTTGTACAAAATAGAATAGGTTTCAATTTCAGTTTCTTTTTTTCAATTTCTCCAATAAATGGGGGAAATGCGATAGTCGCATCACATGTGCAATGTGACTATTGCGCATGTGCATATTGCAATGGCGATGTTCAAACGATATATTGTGCAGGCCTACAAGGTATAGACCTGATTTATGACAGAGGCCACTCTAAACTAGTACTGCTGTGATCTGGGGCTGTATGGAAAATAAAATTAGACCTTACCTTAAGTTTACTTAAGGTAAGGTCTGTGTGTGTTCACACATGCAGCTCAACTGAAAATTTTTGCTTTTAAGGATTATGTGCATGTGTAAATGAAGCTTATTGTCAGAATGGCATGATCTCTAGTTACGTACCTTCTCCAAGACAACATCCAGTTAGCTGACATGGAATAAATGAAACTGTTAGCTATTTCACAGCTTCCTCCCCTCTATTCATCCACCCTAAAAATTCAGCCTTTCTATCAAATCTTCCTCTATTCTTAAATGGCCATGCTACTTGTTTGTCTGCATGCACCTGGAGGTTTTTGTCACATGAAATATGTTCCATGAACCCCTCCAGAGTTTTACTGTCTTCGACTTTTCAATGAAAAAAGCGTCACTAAAGCCCAAACGAATTCTCCGTGCAGCTAGGCTGACATATTGTCCACAAGGGTCTTTGTGTTGCTGCCAGCTCATTTGTCTGTGTGTTGCTTGATTCATGCCTGAAGCAAGTACAACTCCTCAGGAGCATGAGGGAGTGAGAAATCTCACACAGAGACAGGATTAAGAAACCGGGATAATATGTTGAAATTAAATTCGGCGTACCTCGCAGTCATGGACACACTGAACCAGGTTGCTATGTAAGGGGTACAAGCTGTTCCCTCATTGCTCCTTGTGAAGGGACATTACGTGTCCCTGGCCTGGGTGACACTGTCAGGTTTTGCATTCATCACTGGGTAGAGTCCTTGTCCTGACAGGTTGCCAAAGGGTTTGCAACGGTAGATCAACAAGGAAATGAGTGGAGGAAGAGAGGTGGAGGAGGAGGATGAGCAAAAAACTGCTGACAAGGCGTCCTACCTTCTGCTGTCGCCTCGCTCACTGTAATGAGAAATGGGGATGACGGAGAGGAGACTGAGGGGGAGGTAAAGAAAAAAAGGAAAATGCGTGGTCGGGGTTTAGATTAAGAACTGAAGACCGAGGGAGTGTTGAGATTTTAATGATGTTTGCATACTTGTTCCATTGTGGTGAAGGAGGTTTCTTTCACTTGTGAGTGTGCAGAAATAAAAAGCATATTAAGTCCCATTATAGAAACATAAACCAACTTAAAATGAGCTGTTGTGTTTCCTCATTACACTTAAATTAATGAACCACCTCCAGATGGTTGAATGCGAATGAAAGGAAATGTTTCCCTGCAATGCTTTCTCCCCTCTGTTATGTTTTTGTGCACAGTGTGCAGCCGTAACCATGATTCCAGCTTTTTTTTTTTTTTCCTTTTTCGAGTGGTGAGTCATCTTTGCTGTGTTTGTCGGGCAGTGTCATTTGCTGTCAGTTCGAGGCTCCTTTTTGAAGTGGTGATGGGTGGTCAAAAAGTGTTACTTGTTAAAAAAGACCAGCGGTGCCAGACCAAAAAAACAAGTTTTTGCTTTAACGTTGAAAAAATAAGAGAAGTTGAAAGTGTTGGTGACTCAGGCTGTTGTGGGATTTGTATACTGAACAAACTTTGACCTCCCAAAGAGGACATTGTGAGGGAAAACTATTCATGCAGCATTACTAGTTTTCTTTGGCTAACATAAGCATTTGCTAATGATGTTAATCAGACAGATTGAAGTGGTTGGATGGGCTAGCATGCTTGCATTAGCTTGCATCACTGTTGGCTCACAATGCAAGTACAATGGTTTTAGTTTGTGTAAGCTTTTGCCCAATACAGACACTAAGCAGCTGAGACAAAGGAGTTTAAAACAGAAACTGGTAACCACGTATACATGGGAAACAATATATTTGTGCTTTGTACAAAACTACTGAGACTTTAAAGTTGACTTATTTTATTTTTATTTTGATGCAGTGGTCTGCTGTCAGATCCATTCATGGCACACCTGCCTAAATACATGTGTATTAAGGAGTGGGAATGAGCAACCAGGTCACACTGGACCATTAGTTGCATTTATTTCAAATGATTTGTTATGTTTACAGTGTTTCAAAAGGGAACTAGGTACATTAACTTTGATAAGTAGGTATTTGTTTATGAGGAGGTTTAAATATTTTTTCCTCAGCACCTCATAACTGTGACTGGGATGGGCAATATGGCCTAAAATGTATATTTTCCTTCATAGGAAAAATATTTGTATTATAAATAACAGGCTGGCTTTTTATGCCCAAACTCCTCAAAACTCATATTTTTCATTGGCATGCATTTTATTGATAACGAAAATAGTCAAGAAATTAATGCTATGAGGCTATGAAGCTCAGTAATTTGGCCGCAGCTTTGTTTGAGCTGCAAGGTTCAAAGAGTGTGAAAAATAAAGCAGCTCACAGTCTGCAAACTAGAGTATTCAGTTGCTTCAAAATGTTTATTTTGATGCCACAACTTTTGTTTAAAAAATGGTTGCATCACATTTTAGGTTATGAGGTTTGACCATAGACACTTACCTATTGCGATGTACAGCCTGTGTCCAAAACAGAGTAGCCATCGTCATGCACACCAGCTGTTTGGCTTTCTGCACACCGTAAATGTTTACTTTGTCATGTCATTGACTCGGTGCTACTGGCCTTAAAGTAGTATTTTCAGAATGGCTGTAGCAGAAAAATGTCTTCTCACATCTGGAGAAATAAATCTCCCTCATAAATTAACCACTACTTGGACTAAATTGCACGTAACAATGCTTTGCAGTGGTAATTACGGTATTGCAAAATTTATTTTGTGGCAACATATGATACCGGTGACGGTGATGAAACTGGTATATCGCCCACCCCTACCTGTGACCATAGTTAAGTTTCAGTTTCTCTTCTCCACATGTGCTCCTCTCACTCTCTCTCCTCATTCGCCACAGCTAGCAATCTTTTTTCCATAACGCTTCCAATAACACAGCACCTCATTGTTTCATATATAAGTTGCACCTGACTATAAGTCACAGGACCAGCCAAATTATGAAAAAAAAGTGTGACTAATAGTGTGGAAAATACATTACGGTTTTCTCTAAGTTGCTAATTTGTTCAAGCGGATTTATCCTAATGCTTAAAATCCACCCTGATGATGTGCAAGATTTAGCTGGTAGGTTTCTTGACAACTTGTGACTGTAGATTTGGGACTCTGCTTTCAGTGGATGCCTTGATTCGTCTTATACAACATGATCTCATGTGTAAATGGACGTATCAAGAAAACCATCTCATTCATGCATGTTTATGGACAAAGAAGTTGAACCTTGAGCAAAATAACGATAATTCTCTTCCTTCTCTTTAGAAGCAAAGATTAAAAGCCGGTTGTTAAAGTTTGAAAAGAATTTAAGTCAAAAGAAGTTAACAAAGAACCCAGGCCCTATCCCCTTAAAGATGACAAGCGTCAAAGAATAGATTAAGATGAGGGTCTGCAAAGTCGTGGTTGAGCTGAAAGAAAAATCATTCACATTTCACTGAGATGTAATTGAATTTTCCCTTATCAGCCTGTTGATGATATAGCATATCAAAACTTTTCAGCAGAGACAAAATGCAGGTCACCTCCTCTTTGCCATGAAAGAAACAGAGCAGAAGATTTCTTCACTTTCCTCTTAAAAGCAATTTTACCGACGAGGGGAGCCTGACTTGCAGTATATGAATGTGTTTGAGTGTGTGCATGTGTGAGTCTGAGAACAGATAATGGAAGATGTGCTGTGGAGTGAATGGTGCGCCTGATTCCAGACCATGTCTCTTCTGACTCAGCTCAGTCGTTACAATAAACAACCTCCTGTCGCCATTTTTTCTTCGGCAGTGCCAAGTGCTTCTGACAAATAAGCCCTATAGGAAGGGAAATAAATAACTCCACACTCCAAGTCTGCACATATAATCTGGAGACTGTCTCTGCCTGACAAATAGGCAGCTTTAGCTATTTAACTGCTTAAAGTGGCTTGTTTTCACACTCAGAGCCAAAGCAGGAAGACGTGTGATTGGCTGTTTCCAAACCGCCTGTTATATATGTAGTATATAGGCACTGCTTATTGCCCACTACCTCTGGTTATAGTATGTGGTATCACAGTATTGTTGGGTCTGTTTTGTTTACAGGTAGGAGTAGGTTAAAGGTAAAGTCATTTTCATTTCTGTTAGTAAACACAACATTCAAACTAGACTCCTCCACCTCGGATCAGTGTCAGCGGCAGCATTGACCCACTGCCTCTGACCTTGACTGAACACACTCACTAGCCCAGCAACCACCTCTACATGGGAGAGACTTGTAAGCTGTGCATGCGACTTGACATATTAGTACAAGATAAGAATTTTTATTTGACACATACCAACTTCCGTCGTTCTTCGTCCTGTGCTGCTTTTCAAGTTTCGGAAAGTGAGTGAAAGTCGAGCCAATTTTTTGTTTTGTTTCACTTTGGTTGTGTCTTTCTTCCTCTGTGCTACGTCCACCATTGTAGCCGCTCTGATTAGCTTCTTTCACTCGCTAAACAACATACAAAGTCACTTGTGCAATGGGCAAGCTGTGATTGGCTGTGGTAACCACACTTACTCCCCACCCAGAAATGTCCTGACACAACCGAAACATCAACAAACAGGCTGAGGAGGGGGTTTGAGGCAAACACTGACTCTGACACTGACACATAGGAGTGGGCAATGTATATGGCGTATGATAATATCCAAAATGTTGCCTTAACGATGTTTAATTTTCATTATCAAGTATTACTGTTTCGAAATAAACAGACAGTGCATGGAAGCTTGAAAGTCCTCATTCACTGAATACTTGCTTCAGGAACCAAACGGCAGACAGGGTTCAGTCAACTGACTCAGTGGAAACCAAAACACTTCATAGTTGCACTTGGAGGAAACATGCAGGAGTCTCCCGTCTCAGCAAATGATTTAATAGGGAGCCGTGGGTCCACGTCTCTCACCTGGAAATGGTTCAGAGTGAGTGTTGCATCTTCACCAAGAAAGCGTTGGGAGATGTTTCTTGTGGTGGTTTTCCAGCTCTCTATCCGCAATACGGAATGTGCTTGTCTGGGCGTGTAAATGTGCGCACATGTTTGTGTGTCCATTGAGGCGAAACTTTGCCATGTGCGAAACAGCGCAAGGAGAAATGTGAACGCCCAATGTACAAATGACATCCCGTCATGTAAATTAGATCAATAACCTAAAGCTACTTTATCTGTTAAATAAAAAAAAGAAGCTATAGACCCCCCCCCCCCCCCCCCCCCCCCCCCCCATACAGTGGTAGGGAAAACACCATTGTTAAGTTGCCATAGAATATTGTTGGGCAATGTTTTGGTTTTACAGAGATTTATGAAGCACTTTCAAAATAAACAAGACTGTTATTCTTAAATGCTGTGTCTATCCATAGTATTTTTTGTTAAATATCATCAAAATATCGTGATCAAAAATTTGAAAAAGTAATCAAGATATATTTATTTGCCTTTATCGGTCCTGCAGACCCTACTTTTGAAGGGAATCCACGCTACATTAAGATCAACACATTAATGCACCACTTAATAGAATACAGAAAAATAGGTTGTTTCTTGCCACCTTTGGAACACATCTGTTTTATAAGCTACTGTTTACAATTTTCTTTACTCAGAGTTTTCCTCCACAAGTCTCTGATGACAAGTCTCTAAAAAAATGTATTTAGCTTCCCACTACTTTTGATATTTTAGTCATAAAATTGTCAACCCACTCACTCACTGTCAGGAGATACACACAGATCTGAGCTCTGCCTTTCAATATTAAACAGTATTATCACAATGCAATAACGTTAGCTAGAAAGCTAGATATTAGTGGCTTACTGCCCTGTTGTATCCCTCTTACACCAGTGCGGACGTTCAGATCGTGAGTTTTGGATGAGCCAACTCCAGAGACAGAAACTGAATCTAAAACTGTTATTAACTACAATTGAACCAACCAATGTATGGAATATAGCTCCTGAATTAAAAAAAACAAAAACAGTTGTACACATCTCTCTATTATAGTTTTTTATGTTTGCTGTTAGGACAGGGTCTAAAAACGACCCTGGTATAAAGACTTCTTCCATATTCTGCTGAATACCTCTCCTAATACGCAGTTGATAATCTTTTTCAACAGTGACCAAACAAAACAGTGACAGATTGCAGAGAACTCCAAAATAGTTTGTTTTCTCTCCATTGTGCAGGACTGTTGAGCTTATTCATTGTATCAAGTTTCAAGCTGTTGGTGAAAAACAGACGAGCTTCCTCCAACAACCCAGGGAGCCATTTGTTGTGTATATATCAGATATGTGTCTCTCATGGTCTCATGTATTGTTGTTTGTCAAGCCCTCAGTCCACTGACCGCAGTGGTGTCAGGCCTTGCTGAACTGAATCTGTGTGTATGTGTGTCAGAGTGTGTGTGTTTGAGTTTCAAGGCTCACTGTGGCGTGATACACTGAAGAGCTTACGATGTGTTTTATCGAATGCCAAATGTGCTGTCTTGTCCTATTATCTCTCTTTCAAACATGGATCAAACGGATCACTCTCTACAAACCGAATAGCTTTCATCCTGACGGTTCACTTCATTTACTGACAAAAGTGTGTGTGTGTGTGTGAGAGAAGAGAGAGGGATAAAATGTGTGTGTAGGTTAGTGATCATCAGCATGCTCTTAAGGTTCCTGAAGGTGAAATGCTGTGTAAGGGTATAGATTGATGTTTTCCATTTCTGGTATATTGGCACTATTTTGACACCACAGCACTGCAGAGTGCTTTGAATCCCATTTTGCTACATATATCATGGCTTTGCAGTTTTTTTTCCAATGAAGTTTAGCTCAGAAACTGGATTTTTCATCATTTTTTTCTGTTCTGAATATATGGATAGAGTGAAGGAGAAAGAATATTGAGGCTGTAAGTTAAGGATTTATAGTGCTGCTGGAGAAACGGTCCGTCAGCAGCTGATGCCAACATAAAAGTCCAACAAATAGATGTAAATCTACAATAAATGGCTGTGCTTTCAAAAAATAAACAGGAACCTAAAATTCATATCAGATAACTGTCTGTGTTGAATATTTGAGAAATAAACAGATGTGATTCATCGTTTTGAACTTTAAACTTAAAAAGACAAACTTCTTGCTAATTTGATCGCAAAAAACTAATTTCAGCTCTTACTGATCCACTATATAACCCCTGCCCAACACCAAACTGCCTCAAACTGTACAGATTACAGACTGTGTGAAACCCAACCTAGTGACATCATCCATTGGTTTCTGTAGGAAAGTTTTTGATGTGCTCACAAAATGCTGACTCAGCCTCATTATCGGCTGACCTGGCAAAAAGGCAGTGACCCAGAGCTGAGCTGGACCTTAAGCAGTCTGTCTGAAAACAGTGTGCCTGCCTGTAAATCAGTCTACCAGACCCCATAATTCTGCCAAATCATTCAAAAATTATAATCATGAAATCTTCAGAATGAAAGGTTGGATAAAGATCCCCTGAACAGAGTGAATGAATAGAAATAAAGGATTCAGAATCCTTATTTTGAAAACATTCTTATGCTATAAAGAGGGGTGTCAAAGCCGTGTTGAAGCCAGCCACCATTAAAGTCTGCTCTGTGGTAGAGACCAAAGCAGAGCTAAAACTGGGATATGTTGGACCAAGAATGTCAACAAAGCAATCAGCCTGACCCAGGTGATGTACCTCTTTGTATTGGGACCGTTTTTACCATGTTCACATGATGCAGCTCGTTGCACACTCCAGCGCCCATACTGATATTGAAGACTTTTTTTCATCATTTCAGCCTGAATCATTCTAGAGATTGGTATTTTTCCATTCCTTCCACTTGTCTCTTTTCTGCTCCGTTTGTTTTCAACATAATCTCTTAGACAATCAGTTTCAGTACTGTACTGATAATCCTCTCAGAGCTCATCTTTATCCTCCATGCTGCAGAGTCATTCACCAGGGAAATTTTCACTCTCAACATCTAGATGGTTTGAATATTTTGCCTGTCACTGTTTTCACACTAAACAGTTTCTTGTCATTTTCCAGCATGTCTGAGCTCATTTTGCTGTAAATTCTGAATTTTTATTTTCCCGTTCCTGAGACAGCTCTATCTTCTCTTGCTCCTAATCTTGAATATAACAGTGTATATGGATACCATGAAGCTACTTCCACTTCTTAATGTAATTTTTTAATTTAGCACCTATTCCTACTTCACTCCTGATATCTGGATTCATCATCATGCCATCAGCTGCCATTTGTTGAAGGAGTCAGTGGTTTTCTTTTGAGCCATCTGCAGCCTCCATCCACTAGGTGGGGCTGTAGGTTGAATTAATGGCCATCACTGCCTTAATTCTAAATGCTCCATTGTGTAGGATGTAACCAGCGCAGATAGCAGGTGATTTCTATGAAGCATGGTTTGGAAATATTTCCTTTTGAGGATGATGACAGCTTTGTACACAGGTGGTGTCTGGTTAATGACTTATTACCACTCCACTGTAAGAAAGTAGAGCTGAAGGATGACGGTGCTAGCTCTGCTACTGTTAGCTACACATGGTTGAATGTTTTGACCGTCAGACTCTGTGATCTCAGTTTCTATTCTAATTGAATTGAGCAACTTGAAGTATTTCCGAACATTTTTTTTTTTAAACTTTGAACCAGTAAGTTGGTTCGATATTAGAATAGAATAGAATAGATCAATGGATTTCATTCTCCAGTTCAGCCAGCCTCCACCTCCACAGGGTCCAGGACTGAGCTTCTTCAGCAGTCTGTTCAGTCTCTGTCTCCTGGATCCTGTCTGCTCACAGCAGGTGAAGCTCTTCCAATGTGGCGTTGGTGTCTGATGTTAGCTCTGTTAGCCATGTCTGTGAATAGCATGATGCTACTCTGCCTTCAGGTATTCCCTCTGTTGCTGGGTTAGAACAGCTAGCTCGTCCATCTTATTGGAGATAGATCTTACGTTCCCAATAACGATGGATTGAAGGACAGGTTGATGTCGCCACTTCTTAGCTCACACCTGAGAACCAGCACGTTGTCCTCACCTCCTTCTCCTCACCTTGTGGGGAAACATCAGGCCTTGCACCAGTTAGCATTGACATGCTACAGGCTGCTAACAGCTGATTTCACGTGTAAACAATGCAGCCATGGTTACATGTAGGATCTCCAGACAAACACAGGAGCAAAAATAGTAAAATATCACTGAAGCCACAAAAAGTTTGGTGTCCATGACCAACTTATGAGCCATACAAAGTAACGATCCACTCCAAATACAAAGATTACAAAAAAGAGATGAAAAAATTACAAGGAACGGACAAAGAAGAGAGCGCTGCTGCAAAAGGCAGCCATAGCCAACAGGGCGGCGCCTTGCCTTACTTTATTAATTCCCTGTCTGGAAACTTTGGAATTAGCCACTATTAGCAGAACATCCCAAATAAATTTCTTGCTAAATCTAAAGGGCAAGCCTAGCAAGTTAACAAGCTGAAGTAAAGGCAATAAGTACTTCAAAAGAGGAGGACCAATCTCCAAATATTTACCACAGTATTCCTCTTTTAAACCTATGAACAGCCTTTAAGCTCCAGAAGAAACTGAAATCTTTGTATGTTTAATCATACTCAAAGAACACCACTGTACTTTAGTTTGAAAACCCTGTTCAAGAAGAGCTTTTTATTATAGCAGACTAAGAAGCTCTGAGTCTTCTCAAATAACTTTGAGGTCAGTTCCAACAATACATTCACATAAATTCTCCATTTAATTTTCTGACATTTGGATCTGTAAATTATTTGTGTCCTTGTGACATAAGACAGCTCCCAGGTGATTGCAGATCATGATGGGTGGCTTGTTTTCTCCTGTTTGGTGAGTTAATGAGTAGGCTAATGGAGGTGTCACTTTAGTAAATATTAACGCTCTAAAGTAATCTCACAAAAGGTCAGAGGTCAACCTCTGTCAAAAGTTGAGTCCTTGCTTGTTGTGGAAGGAATTTCATCTTACATAGGGGACAGCCTAAAGGACTTAGAAGATTTCTTTTGAAGACTTGTGTGATTTTTTTTTTTTACTTAGATATCATTTAAATAAAAGGAAATAAAGTGTCTAATGTAACCCAACAACAGTATCCTCCTCCTCCTCTGTTGGGATTTCTCATCACCCCTAAATGAATCCAGGGTGACTAATCCCTGGAGATGTGTTTTTCTCATTAAAAATTTAGCAACAGTCAAATGAAATCCTTAATATTCATATCTAACAACCAAAGTGGGTACACATGGTGATTATTTATTTAGAGTTTATCAGCAAAAAAGTCATCCATCATGGTTTCATTAAATATGAATTAGATTGCTTACATAAGTCATCAACCGTCATTAGATTCTGATTAAAGACATGACATCATCAAACTGATTGACACCTGGTTGACAGCACCTTAGGGTATCACAAGCAGAGCAGAAACAGCCCAAACAGCCAAACTCTGGCGCCACTCATCCCACAGATGCATGTTCCTTATGATTAAAGCTATATTTAAAGGGACATTAACAGGCTCTCCAACAGTTTAAGATTTATTTCCTGTGATGTTCAGTATGACACACAGAGACTTGCTGATAGATTTACGTCTTTTTCTCTCTATAGATAATGAAAGTTTGACTTTTTTGGCAAAACTTATTTAGCTTAAAAGTGCAGACTGTCAAATGTTATGTTGTATGTTTGGTATAATTGAAAAGGCTGACATTTTTCAAACAATCCAGGCTCCAGAGACAGAGAGATCCTTTTAGTATTGAACTCTAGTCCCTGTTAGGATCCCACTCAAACAACAGATTTGTGCATGGGAGGGTAAACACCCGAGGATATTTTCAAACACGGAAAGAGGAAGACGGCAACTATGAAAAAGACAGAGATATTCCCCCTGATGGGACGCGTAATAGGCAATTAGCGTATGAAATCATCAGGGTAGGGGGACTGCTCAATTGTTTGTTCCGCTCGCATCCAGGCAGAGCAGCAGCTGAATCATTTCTTCGGGCGCTGTTGTTTCTTGAACACACCCTTTTCTCTCTGCCTCTCTGTTAGGGGCTCGTAAGCTGGAGTTATAAGAATAGTCATAGGATTCTTTTTTGTAATAATATAGGAAGAAATATACAGTACATGTGAGAGGACGATGTATAATGACAACCTATTGCAGGTGTTCTATACCTACTTAAAGACTGATTGCTAGACTGGAGCAGCTGGTTGGTTGAACTTGCAATTGTGCCAGAGTATGAACATACATGGGGAATATCAGCTAAGCAAGATGGTGCCAAGCCATCGCGGACCTTAGAGGTTATCAAATAAACCAATCTTGTGACTGTGGGGAAGCCAGTACACAGAGAACAGCTGGGATGTGGTCCTCATTTTTCTTTGCTGTCTTGAGGCGACCAGCAGTATTTTGAAGAAGCTGCAGGCGATAATGAGTGACTGCTCTCAGCTAACATATAAGGAATTACAGCAGTCAGAATGAAATATTTTAGAGGCGCAGGTAAATCTTTGGAGATTCCTTAGCTATAACTGAAAAAGCTGGACTGTACAACTAGGGAAATATGTTATCAGATATAAAAGCACTGTCGAGATAATTGCCATTGCTTTCAGAGGAGTAAACACTAATACTAATCCTCTGGGTGTCCCAATTCAGTGACCATTTCTTTATTTTAAACCTAGTACAGTTTAAAGGTAGGTTTTGCAGAATTTTCCTAAAATAATAAAATGTCATCTTTTACAGGCATAATCCTGCTTAATCCTCACTTCTGGGCCTCTATACATGTGTGTCAGTGTCAGTGTCTGCCTCAACTCCTTATTCCTGTATGTTGATGTTTGGGTTGTATCGGGAGGATTCTGGGTGGAGAGTAAGCATGGTTACATCTGCTAATCACAGTGTGCCTTGTGCACAAGTGACTGTGTGAGTTGATGATTATGAGTGGAAGCTAATGAGAGCAGCTACAATAGTGGATGTACCAAAGCAAACAAAGTGAAATGAAACACCAAACAGATAAAGCTTTTCCTTAAACGAGGGTGAAGCCTGGCTCGACTTTCACTTGCTTTTGGGAACTTGGAGAGCAGCTCTGGATGAGAAGTGATGCGAGTTGATATGTGTCAAGTACCTGTGATTAGCTTGTGCTAACATGCCAAATCTGGCACATGGCTTTCAAGTCTCCACCACATAGAAACGCGATGCTACAGGTGGTTGCTGGGCTAGCATCACGGTCTGGTGTGTGCTGCTGCTGGCACTGATCCAAGGAGGAAGGGCCCAGTTTGAATGTTGTGTTTACAAACAACTTACAAAAAATTCCTGCAGACCCGACCTTTAAAAGTGCACTTAATGAGCAGGAGCATTGTTATTACCTGTATATTGACATATTTTAGCAAAATGAGTTCTTTTATTTTCATGCCAAAAAGGGTCTATTTGAAACTACATTGGACTGGATTAATATTTTAGACTTGGTTTCCTCAAAACCACTTGTAAATACACTTCTTTGATGCTTTAAATCAGTGTTTCTCAAATTGTGGTCTGCAGACCACTAGAGGTCTGCCAGTGACCCCTAGTGGTCCACCGTGAGGAAATTGTGTTGTTTTTTTTTTTTTTTTTTTTTTTTAAATGGAACTGCTACACAAATTGTTAAACTCTACAAAAATTGGTTCATAAAAACATTGAGTAATTTCATTTAAACTAAGTACTTACGTATTTAAATACTGGGAATTTTAAGTATTATGAAATAATATATCAGTAATGTAGTTATACTCAGATTTTCAGGTCCATTTTCTCCCTCATTCTAAACAAAAAAAAAAATCACCAAACTATGAGGGACTAAGTGCACTTTTTTACTCTAGCCACTGTCATTGTGGAAAATTTCTTGTTCTGAATAAAGGGAATTGAAGAAATAATATGTATAATTTCAATCGTAAAAATAATTGCTGTATTAATCCATTTTTAAAATAATTGTTAGTTGCAGCCCTAGCAAGTTGTAACATGTATGATTCGAGTTTATAGTATATCACTTTGTTCTCTGGGGTGTTGCTCTGGGGCTATTTAGCTCGTGGTGGTCCGCAAGATTTTTCTGGGGGGATAAGTGGTCCTTGGTCTGAAAAAATAGAGAAACGCTGCTTTAAATGGCATTTAAGCAGAAGCATCAACAATGCTTCTCATCACGTCTCTGTATAATGGTGGGGTGTTCCCGCAGAATAAAAGTTGTAAATTACAGTAGTAAAGAGGTTTTTTCCACAAAGATATGATTAAAACAGGACTTGAATGACATTCTGTGTAATTTCCTATCTTTGGAGTGGAGTGCAGCTCTGTGTGCTGTTGCAGTGTATCAGCTGAAAATCTGAGGTGTTTTCTCCACTGCTGCTATCTCGCTCTGTCTCTTTTTTTTTCTTTTTTTTTTTGCCTCTCTCTGTCTCCGTCCTTTTTACCCACATCCCGGGGCAGCAGCTTTTGAAGAGATTCAATTTGAAATCTCTTCCTGCATATTTCACAAGCCTATCCTGTTTTTTAAACCCGGTGCTCCATGTTGCTAGAGAGATCTTTCATTGACAATGCATGGGAATGCCTGTGGTTATACCGCTCAGTGTGTACGCTCGCATACTGTAAGCCGTTTGTTCCTCAGTCCTTCAGGGCGACTTTGCTTTGCCGAATCTGTAAACCCAACACAATAAATTCAAACCTAATATTAAACAGCAGGAGGTGAAAAAACTTGAGAGTGCCAGACCAGCCTCCACCTGCTCACCCTGTAACTCCCATCAAAAAAGGCCCATAAAGAACAGAGCACCTGCAGGAGCCAAGGGCTGATTCTGTGCTTTTTAGAGACATAAACTGGCTGGCATTGATCTCTGCTCAGTCAACTCCCAGAGCTCAGGACTTATGGATTACATATAAAAATACTGAATTACAAACTGCTTCTCCTGTTTGCCAGGTTTCTTTACCTCCTTTGAGCTTAAAAGCACAATTTATGAGCTGTGTCTTCCCGGCCAAGTGTGGGCAGTATTGATTGGCATCTCCATTATCAATCCATCACTGTAAGATTGATCGCTCAAGCAAAAAGAGAATACAGTACCATGCAACACTGCAAGTGCAGTCAGATACTGTAAATTAGCTTGTTTCACTAGCATATGTGCTGCGTTTAGCTTCCTAGCTTAGCTGTTAAAATGAACTAAAATACTCATGTTTTATCGGCAAAGATTTGAAATTATTTCAGGCAGTTTATCCAAGCTCTGAGGGGACAAATCCATTTTACAGTGGTTTCAAAATGACCTTCTCTTATGCTTTATGTCACCCTGAAGTGCAGAGCCTTTGACTTTCTGTCCTTGGAAAAAGGGCTAAAAACACAGACACTCCTAACCATGTGACCCACCCACATGATTTATACATGTCATAGCTATATTTGATAACCATTCTGCTCTAAAGCACAGGAGAATGTGCTTTAGGCTCTTTAGAGGTTACACAATATGAAGAAAGCACGTGAAGGCCTTTCCAGATTGTGTCGTCTGCTCTGAAACCAGAGGCTGAGTCTTGTAGAAGCTGCAGATGTGTGTGTGTGTGTGTCTGTGCGTGTGTGTGTGGGGGGAGATGATGTATGTTTGACCTTGATACTGAATCAAAGGCTTTCAGCCAAGACGTACAGCTCCTGTTGATACAAGGGCTCCCAGATGAATGCATTTGATTCCAAAGGAGACCACAGGCCACTGTTTAATTTATGTTGGGCTTTTATTCTCACCAAAGGCCCTGTCCTCTTTCACCACACTGTCAAGATTCCAAGTGTATAATATCTCAACAGGTAGAGGATGAATTGTTTTTTTATTTTGTACAAATATTCTGAAAGGATAAACTTACTGACTCCTGATTTCCTTACTCCACCTGTAGCACCACGAGGAGGAAGTACTTCCTAGTTTTTAAGTCAGGTATATAAATGTCTAGATTCTAATAAACTATACTTCTTATAACCCAATAAACATTCAATAAACCCCCTCTGGAAGGGAAGGCAGAACAGGTATAGCAGACACAACCACGTTTACTCTCATCGCACACACAGCAGACGTAGTTGGATGAAATAGACTAATAGGTTGTAAACCTGAGACATAAACACACAAAACTCAAAATTAAGTCAGATAAATTCACCTTCATCTGTGAAGCATGAATCCCTCCTGAAACACTAAAAAACTCACTCACCGACAAATCATCCCTGTTCTTACAATGAATCCAACGAAAATGAAACTTATCGATTCATAACACATGGCAAAAACCACGCCCACCCTGTCCACACAGCACATGATCAACAGGAAAAGAAAGTTAAACACAAAATGATCATTGGATTGATTGCCATAAAATATGGACTGCACTTCTCATTCAGTATTATTAAGATAACAATTTTTTCAGCTATCTTAATGGATTTCTTGTACATTTCAGCAACACATCAGCAGAGTAGGTTTGTTAGTGAACATTAGCATGCTAAATCGTGCTAACAAACAATAATAGTAACGAACAATTACAGGATGACGTTTCTCATTCTTTCCCATTGTTAATCATCAAAAACCTGATCTAGTTTAGCTCTGCTTTGGTCCAACTTCAGAAAAAATTAAGTCAAAGCAGAAGGACAAAAAAAAAAACGCCATTTTTTCGAGAGTCTGCCCAAGAGTGGCAGCAAAAGCTAAAGAACCTACACAAAAACCAATGAAGTTTCTTTTTAAAGGAACAGGATGTGTCTTGGCACAAAAGCTGGGTTCGGCCTGCACATGTATCTTCCAGCCATCTATAGCCTCATTTCCACCTAGAGGTCCGGTATGGCTCATTACAGTTTAGTACAGGTCAGATCAGGCGGCGTGTAAGCTGGGTGCAGATAGCTATGTCAGCTACGTATTAGCCAGACGGCCTAGCAGTGCAACTCAGTCTACCCCGCTAATAATTACTAAAGAAGAAAAACGGGACCATGGAACGCTGCTTTGTGATGCCATTTTTCAAACTAAAAGAAAATTATCTTCACAAAGTTGACTGGAGATTCAAACATGGCAGGTGTTGTTCTTTATCAGAGCTATTGCATGGGAAGTGACCATTCTGTCGACCAATCAACAGGCTACAGTGTTTGAAGCTCCACCTTCTGGGGTCAGATCAGTTTGTCTGATATCACAACAGAAGGGTCACAAAAAGTGGGATGGTACGGCTCGGTAATTTGGGGACCTGTTACAGTTTAGTCAAAGGAAACGCCAAAAAATTTGCGCACAATTTAAGTATTGATGATAACAGTCTTTGAGTTTTGTATAATCATCTGTAAACAAGGGCATGTCAGTGAGTTCTAGGCCTGTTTGTATTTTTCTCAATTTGCCCATATGGCTCTGTTTTGGGAGCTGAAGTGGAATGCCAAGAAGATATAAGTAGTTTGAACAGCAGTAGTTGTACTGTAAAATACCAGTGTTTAATGATGTTTACAGTTGGATAACTTCAACACATGGTGACACTGGGACAGTCATGGAGAGAGTTTAAACAGTCATTGTAGCATCATAAGTTTTTAATTTGAAGCCAGTGTGGGAGTGCCTTAAACCTGTGTGACTTGTGAAAAAGATGTGGTAAATGGACAGAAAAGGAAACAGCATGTATTATAATTTCCTGACTCAGTAAAAGAATTAAGGGTCTCAATTATTCATTTGAAGTCTTTTTCAATACAGCATTAAGGTCACACTGTCTGCTTGGATTTGTTGCTACCTGGGGTTAACAAGTTTCTTCCATTGAACCCAGCAGTTTATCATTATCTTATCACACTATTGTGGCAACTCTTGGCTCCATGAATAGGATATAATGACACATTGATGTTGACATCACGCAGCTTTACTCAGCCCTGCAATTTTCTCTGTTTTTGTATCTCACAGCACCACAGCCCTATTTCTGACGTTGTTACAAATTGATTCTTCTGCTTTTGTTATTTAGCTCAGTTACCATCATTATTTTTGTTGTTGTTCTTAATGCGGTTAGAAAATAGGTTTTATGCTAACTACAGCCAATGTCTGACAGAAGTGTTGAGTGCAACCAGGCAACAGTAAAACCAAAGTATTTTTTTCTTTCTTCATCTTCTTTTTTTTTTTTTTTCGGATGTGATAGTATTCACATTTACTGTTTTAACATCAACTGATAGTTTTGAATTTTGACACGTCCCTGGTTCACAGGAAGGTTACCAAGCATTTAGGTCATAGAATAAAGTAGAGACGAAGCAGAAACCTATTGGTGAACCATCTGTGATTGCCCACTGTAACTCAGTTTGACCTCATGATTAGAGAAAACCTGAGACCTTCTGATACCAATGTGTGTGTGAAATTGTGCAAATCACTGTGTTTTTCCTGCTCCATCAGGGATGAAGGCATCCTAAGTGAACTGGAATAAAAATAATTTGTAATCTGCAGAGAAAGGTGCCAAAACTAAAAAAAACATCACCTTCAGGAGTATACCACATTTTAGAATCTTGATTTTTCTTATTACACATTACAATCCATCAGTGAGATCAAAGTGAATCATCTGAAATAGATGGATTCTTTAGATTTATTCCTTGTGCGTACTGCATCAGTGATGCCTGATATAAGTAATGTAATAACACAGTCTCTGCTCCCTGAGTCTTTTAATTTATTCCATCAGTGCATCCTAAACTTTATTTCCATACATTATCCTCAGTTGTTTTTCAAAAGTAAGTACAAGAAAATGCTAATTTCAACTATCTCACTCCACTTTCTGCCTTAAGTTATGCTTGATGAGCAGATTGATTCTCTTTGAGCTCTATGGTAACTTATACATTCTTTGTTTAGGGGAAGTTGAAATAAAAATTAATAAAAAAAAGTTTTATATAAAAGAAATTTGTGTTTTAGATGGAAAAAATATTAATGTCTCAGCCAAGAAACAATATCAGCAAGCAGTTACTTCAGGGATCTCATTGACTATGACTTCTGCTGATGCGGTTTTTCCTCCCATAATGCCCCTTTCAGCAACTCTTTGGCTGGGATCTACCTGAGGATAGACCCTTTGAACCCTAACAGTCAATCAGGCCAATATATCTCATCTCTGCTCCTGCAGCACACCTCCACGGTGATGATGCAGCAAAAAGCTCTACGATCAAGGTTAATGAAAGCCAAAGTGGCCCACCGTGACCAGGTTCACGCCTGAGACCTGCTGCATAATGACGGTGGTCTTTCAGTCAGAGGTTATCACCCCGACACAGCAAAATAGATACTTAATGACTACAGTCAGCTCGGGGAGTTTCAACAGTGATTTACCCTAATACCCAATGGAACCAGTTTAACCTTCATTGTCAAATAGTTCTTACAATGGTTGGAGTTGATCACATGGCATTCAGTTTCCTGGGGTTTTGAAAATATAGGAAAATTCATTTATTTGCAACAAATCATTGTAATTTGTCCTTCTTGTTAAAATTTTATCAGTGCATCTGTAATATGATGCTGTTGAATACATTAAAATGAAGCAGCAGAAATAGGAAGCCTATGATAAAGTGCAAAAAATTGCAGTTCTTGGAGAGCCCACTTAAGACTGAAGAAAAACAAGAAATTACAAACACCATTCCAAAACAAAGGGACATTTTATGGCAAAACAACATGTTTACAATCCTGATTTAAAAAAAAACATACAAGTTAGCTTCTATACATATTGTAAAGCTTCTTTATTATTTTTCCTTATCGTGTTTTTTTTCCATTTGTCACACTTTTGAGTTTTTTGCCCATATAAGGGCATGGCTGACTTGACTGACTTGCTAACACCCTGTAGCTGTCTGTACATTGGCTAAATAATAATAGTTGTCATGGATTTTATTTATTTGTTATTTATTATTTTTTTTATTTATAATGCACTTTATATTTGTGGGCAAATGTCAAAGTGCACCATCATAAGAAAACAAAAACAATGATAAAGACAATAACAACAGTAAAAGCAGTCAATAATAAGATCAGCCAGGAAAAGCAATGGAAAAAGGAAGGTTTCAGTCCTTTTTTAAGAGGTCCACTGACTGTGGTGCCTTGAGGTGGTCGGGAAGGGCGTTCCACAGACAAGGAGCAACAGCCTCAACAGCCTCAAAGGCCTTATCGCACATGGTCCTAAACTGAGTCCTGGGCGGGCACAGATGGTGCAGTTGGCCTGAACCGGATTCTGGCTGAAGTGTGTGGGTTGGAGGAGTCCAGTGAGGTAGGTGGGGGCTGCACGGTGCAGTCAGTGGTGGGTGTGAAGGAGGATTTAGAATTCATTGTGGAGGTGAACGGTTAGCCAGTGCAGAAGGCGAAGGATGGGGGTCAAGTGGTCATGTTTTTTCTCACCAGGACCCGGGCAGCACTGCCTCTTCCACTCATATGAACATAAAGCTTGGTTGAGTTCAGCAACAGTCAACAATAGGCTTCAAAACTGTGCATCTGAAACTAATGGGTGATGTCACAGACTGCATTGACTTATTAAACAGTCTATGGTTTCATCATTGAATTATTTGAATGTACAGCCTTTATATTGAAATCCACCTCAAAGGCAGCTGTGACAGTTATTAAATGCATATATATATTCAGTCAGATCAATCTGTCTTCTAGTTATGGTTCAATTTGCTTAAGTTGGTCTTAAAGTAGCTTCATTTTTTTTCCATAACAGGCAAAAAAATCTGCCCAAAAGCTAAACATGCAGTTGTAGAGAAGCAGGTTCAAACCTTGATGTAGTAACAACATGCTATATTTATATTCACTAAAGTAGGGATTGACTTTTCTTCAATGCAGCAAAAATACACAATTATTTCTATTGAAAAGACTTCCACATGTAAAATCTGCAAAAGGGCCAAAATTAGGAAACAACACACCTTTAACAGACAAACCTGACCATCTACAGTAAGCAGCCTGTTAGCATTCACAGCAGAGAGAGCTGGAGACGTCAGCATGACACAACCATAATTACATTCTGGTCTGAGCGCGTGGAGGCCAGCGAGCTCATCCGTCTTCAAACTGACGTACAGAAAGATGAGAGGCAGAGGGGGAGAGGCAGCATCCAGGGCTTGTCCCCGCCTCGTCAGTCACCATGACACCTGGAACCACTCAATCTCCTTACCTGGTGGAGGACAGAGTGGCAGAACAACTTTGGCGCGTGCGTGTGTGTATGTGTATGTGTGTGTGTGTGTGTGTGTGTGTGTGTGTGTGTGTGTGTGTGTGAGTGGACGAAGAGGATGACAAGAAATTTAGAAAATAGATGAAAGCTTTAAAAGATGAGAAAATTTGGAATGCAGGGAAAGTGAGTGACAGGAGTCTGAGCAGTCAGAGTTTATCTTTGTGTGGATGCAAACAAACTCTGAATACACATACTCAAAATCCATATGCAGTATAATTAGGGACTGTATATTATGATGTTCAGTCTTTTTAGAATTAAAACAAGCAAAAAAAAGGCACAGCATGGCAGTTTACACCTGATGTCTTCCCTCAGAGAAATCTGCTTTTTCGCACAGGTCTATTTTTTGCACAGAAAAAGCTCAGCGAGTGTCGAAGCAGCACTCTTTATTTCCTCATTCATTATTCATCACTCATACAGGCTCTATTTTCGAAGCTATAGACCCGGCTCTATCCGCACTAAAGATACTTTCTGCCAAGGCTTACGCGCTGTCATGTGTAAAGACAGGGAGACGTGAGCGACCTGTGCAAGAACAGGCAGCAGAATAAATAGACAGAAACACACTTTTACTATATTTTTGTATGAGACTGTTTTGGAATGCATACAAAAGGTGTGTCTCAAAAAACTTCTTCAAAAACGTAGCTTTCTGCTGTTTACACTATAAGTTTGTTGTCTCTCTGAAGCCTCCACCTCCTCTGGGGAGCACTGTGCAGATTTCTGCAGCACTCTACAAATGGCAACGGGAGTGTCCTGGTTTTAAATGCACTGACTCAGGTCTTATCACCAAACAAGAGGAAAAACAAAGTATTATCTTAATCTGGGTATTAACACACCGAGCTGTTATCTCGATGACTGTCAACTAGAGTGAACCCAGTTTGAATTTTAATGTCTTTGAGGAAAATCTGAATATGGATATTCAGAAAGCTGCTGCACTGACTGATGACAGGTTGTACTTTATTTCTGTTGTAAGTTAAGATGTATTAGTCATGCTAGCTGCATGGCTCATTTGCAGTTGATCCAAAACTTATAGACTAAAATATTTCAAAAAATTCAAAATTATATAAAGAAAAATTGCTTGTATACTCATGGTGCCCAAATAATGAATCCTTATTCATTTTGTGATCAATTTATGAGTTTAACAGTGTCATTGATAAGTGAAGTGAAGCGTAGAGGTCTTATAACAGCAACTGTGAGGATGATCTGTTTTAATTAGACTGCAGTGACACCTTCTGGTCTGGAGTCTCACACACACTGTCGTGAAGACGTGACTCATAACAAGGCCTGTGTTTGTTTTGGAGATGAATGGAGATCAGATCTTGTTTTTTAAAAAAAAAAACTTTCTTTGTTCAAGACAACTTTTTACCAGAAACAACACACCTGAGTGAGATATTGATAGACAATTACATAGCGCTGTTTTTTTAAACGTGACGAGCGGATGTATCATTTGTACTGTAGTTTAGTAGAAGAAGAAGTAGTAGCTATAAAGTATTGCATGGTAGCTTGCTTTATGTGGCCCTACTGTGCTCTAAGACATGTCCGTAACATGTAATTTTAGCAAGCACGAGCTAACGTAGCATAACTCTTCACTTTATTGATAGACTCTCAAGTTTGAACAGACCACTGCAGAATAACTGCTGACTGTGGGTTGGAATGAACATTAGCACGAACAAATTAACCCCTGTGTTAGCCTATAGCTCGTGCTCTATCTCTCTCCTGTTTATCTTTCTTTTGCTCTTCTGTCCTTTTTCTATCCGACAGTTAAGCTCCACCATCACTACAAAATTAACCACAGAAATTATTTTCAGCAGAGAAAAACACTGATCTCTCTTCTCTCTACAATACTTATTCAGTGTGGTGTTGTCATAGAGACTTTGATGTGCCAGAAATCAGTCCGGTCCTGCTCGACCTAATGAGGAAGCTTAAAAGTAGCTTTTGGGAATAACCTATATTGGGGCTGATAATCTCATTTTAAAGTGTGGAATACAATCAGGCATATATCTAGAAAGGAGACTTTTTCAAAATCACTCAGAAACTCCTCACAGTCCCTTTAAGATACAATCATGTTGGGAAAAACACTGATGAAAGATGGTTTATTGATGCACCATCACAACTTTTAGCACTGCACCACTCATGGTTCAAGCGTCTTTGTCAGGAGACACCTGCCCCGCTGCTGTTGCTTGGATTACTGGACAGGATCCAGTATATAAGCATCAGTATTTCAAATTAGCATGCTAACAAAAACGAACATCTTAGTCACATTGTTTAGTAACATGATGCTAACAGGAGCTACAGGTTTTACCTCACCTCGTGGTATATCTTGTGAATAAGCAGAAGTTGAACTCTCAGATCATGGATTGATTTGACATGATGGGATCAGTCTGCCACTGGCATGCTCATGTTAGGGAAACATATTGACTGTTATTAGAGGATTTTGACCAATCAGAATGAAGTATTTCATCCACATATTTCAGTAAGCAAGCCAGGCAATACCAAGAAATAATGTTTACCAGATGATTCATTTTATAATTTTTAGAAACAGTTTGATTTTTCCAAGAGTTGATTTCTTTCTTTCTTTCTTTCTTTCTTTCTTTCTTTCTTTCTTTCTTTCTTTCTTTCTTTCTTTCTTTCTTTCTTTCTTTCTAAAGTTGAATGCCTCCAATTATATCAAAAACAGAATTTTCTGAAATTTAAGTACAAACATTTATGTCCATGCCAGGCTGAATTGGTATTGGTACCCCTTTGATTTTTTTTAACTACAGCCATCCAGGTAAACTTTTGCCAGAAGACAAATTCTCATTTTGGAACAAACCACTAGTTCATCAGAAACAGGCAAAAACTGGCCGCTGGTTGGATACCAGAGTTGAGTAAACACACTTCAAATAGGTGCTTTATTTAAGTCACGAGGTCACCTTATAATGGCATGTTCTGTAATAACTACATGTCTTAGTTGTCTTTTCAGCAACATTTTAAATTCAATTGCAAAATAAAGCCATCACGAACTCGGCCTCTGTGAAACATCTGCAACCTCTCAGTCTCTGACCTCTTTAGTGACCTGAGCTGTGCAGGATTTGTAAAAGAGGCTCCGTGCTAATTAGCTGCATGAATTCTTCCTGAAGAGGGCGCTGGTTTCGATGGATGCAGAAGCGCAAAAACCTGTGCATGTACAAAGTGAAAAATCAGGAAACATAGGCAAGAGTGGGAAGTGACATGCAGGAAAAAGGCCACAGATTGGATTCAAACCGGGGTCACCTCCTCGAAAGCTTAATTGAGTGCAGCCTAAGATCTGTGGGTCTATCTGTGCCCCAAAGTGTGGATATTTTTAAGAGGGGTAACAGAAGGTAGTCAACTCTTCCAAGTTCTTTTGCTAATTTTAGGATTGAAACCAGTCCCAGCAAACAGATGCACAGACACTTCCACAGATCCCCTCCTCCCTTCTGTGTCACGTTATACCTCTTGTTGTTAATACACCACTGAGAGTTTCACACAGGCACCTATTCACACATTTACAAGCACACAGATAGTCTAAGTTTGTATATTTGTATTTGCTGCATGACTGTCCCCCATGTCTGTGTGTGTGTGTTGAGTGTGTGTCACTATTGGCTGTCAACTTTCTTGTTTCTGTTCTTTTTTTTTTTCTCACATTTTTTTCCTCAAGACTTTACTGTAATAAATGGCAGCTTTTGATCTTTTTTGTACTCTTGTGCTCTGTGATTTTGTCGGCTGTTCTGTGCTGTGAATTTTTATCGTCTGGCAGAATCCAGACAGAGAAGAGAGGCAGACAGAACAGAGCAGATAGACAGATAATGAGTGAAATCAGACAAAAAAGAAGGTCAACTTCTAACCACTAACAGAGGCAGCCTGGAGAAGAGGTCAGAGGTCACCACGGATGCAGCAGCAACCTCACTCTGCGTTTTCTCCTCCTTTCTGCAGCGATGACCCTTCTCCAGAACCGTCTTTGGGGGAGGAAGGGAAGGGAGGAGAGGGGGAACTGCAGAGTGAGGTCCAGGCACAACCACAACCACAACCGGAGCCGCAGCTGGAGCAACAGCCGGAAGAGATTCAGCCACCGCCCCAACCGCCTCAGCCCAAATCTGAGCCTCAGCCGAAGCCAGAGCCTGAAACCAAACCTGAGCCAGAGCCTGAACCAAAAACAGAACCTGCACCTGAGCCGGAGCCGGAGCCCAAACCTGATACAGAGCCTGAACCGGAACCTGAAGCTGAGCCTGAACCTGAACCTGAACCTGAGCCTCAGCCCAAAGTTGAAGCCCAGATCGAGGAAGCAGCGAAGGAAACCCCTGAACACTTGCCGTGCAGACAGGACCAGACAGTCGAGGAGGGACAAGAGAACAAAAAGTCTGAGGAAATTGTTGAGGAACAGAAAAAACAAGACGGAGGAGAGGCTCAGGCCAGTGTTGCACATGAGGAAGAGGAGGAGGAAGGGGGAGGAGCTAAAGGAGGTGGGGCAGGGAGGAGAGCCAGCCTGCATCACACGGCGTCGCCCTTGAGGGTGCAGCGCAACGGGGCCGGCTTGCACTCGGCCACATCCGACTATGAGCTCTCGCTTGACCTGAAAAATAAGCAGGTAGGGTTGACTTGGGGACAGGGGAGGGGATGATGGGAAGGGGCTGTTCGTGTGTTTGTACGTCCAGTGAACTGTTGACTGTCCGAGGAAGTGGAAGACTTTTGGTTTGGCTGTCGATGGATGAGATTTTTTTTTTTTTTTTTGTCCTAATTGGCTCCTTGGGGCTTCCCAGCTGTATAAACTAATGATGAGCTTCCTTTTTTCAACATCATGAATCATCATTGTCATTACTGTGTCATTATTCCATTGACATCCTCATACAGTTCTGTCTTTATTGTCTCATCAAATTTAAATTGGAGTGTTTAAGTTTATATTTTTCTAACTGTTTATCCCTCAGGTTTTTTACTGTTTTGCTGTAATCTAGAGAACGTAAATTAACTCTGTACGCTGTGTTTAATTGGCAACGGTGCATAGAAATGCACCCAATCCACCAAAAAGTCCTCCAGTTTTTCCTCCCCTGCGCTGTTTTTTGAGAAGCTGTGGATTATGAAAGGCCCCCATTTTCATGGAGCATGTGACGATAACCTGTTCCCATCTTGTTACAGCTAAACCAGTTTTGTCTGACCCGCTGATGAAGTGTGACTGCATTTGAATGGATTTTCATGTTAACATCTTTATGTTTTTATCATACTATCCATCAGGGGACAAAGTATCATGTCAAAACCATCTCCATTTCAACATCCATGAGTCATCTTCCATGTCTTTTCATTGTCATCCATCCTACTGTCATCCCCCAGTCCATGGATCTTCCATCAGGTAAGGCAGAGGAGTGTGGGCCTCACTCGTTGGTTCTCCTGGCAGCAATGATAATTTATTGAGATAACTTACAAATGTTACATGCAGAGCTGAATTCCTGCAAGCTTATGTCCTGTTCAAATTGTTGGATTATGTTGTCTTGGGCTTGGAATATAATTTCTAAAGTTTGAAGAAAGTTGTCAGAGGCACTGAGGGTCTTAATATGGGTGCAATGTAGTGTTTAGGAGCATAATGTCTCAGACTTTAATTTTAATTTAAACCATTATTTTAATTGTTTTGAGGACTCATAAGAATCATCAATACCTCTGTTGAAGAAGCTCAACCACCATGGCATTCCTGCCTTTTTTACACTGAACCACATATCACAGCCTCTCAGGTTCCTGCTGTGTAACTTTGTCTTGCATTTTGGCCATTCAGGCCAAATATGTATTTTTAAAGAATCATCAGCATAAAGCTTTTTTTGCCTACCTGTCTTTTGTTGCCTTTGAAGAACAGATTATTACAAATTGTTGCATGGATTAACATACGTTATAGCTTTCTAACAGAAAAATTGACATATCGTGCATAGTTTGGAGGAAGGGATTTGTGATGTCCTTTAACCCTAAAATATAAAATAAAGATAAAAAAGTTTCTGGATATTCTCTCACACTTCCTGCTACCCTTGTGTAAAGACTGGTTGATACTTGCATGCAAAAAGGACTACAGGGTAATGTGCAATGACGGTTTGAAGCAAAATTACAAGCCTGGTTTTAGTCAATGCTCCAGTTGGCCATTCCAGTCAAAAAGGACTGTCTCCTCCCCCTTTTAGCCCGGGCCCATTAACCAGTAATTATGAGCAACCAGCCCTGTTTCCACCATAAACTGTATATAGAGTGAACAGCGTGGCTCCGCCATTTATCATTGTACGGTTTTGAAGCCAAAATACCCCCGTCATGGGCACAGCCATTGTAGCAGTTGTGCAGCCAGAGTCTTCGCAATAGGGACTGTGAGGGATTCTGGGAGAATCCCAGTGGAGTTGAGTGACAAAAAAAAAAAAAGAAAATGTTTCGGGAATCTAATCACTACTTGACTCCATATTTTACAATCTCAGAAAAAATACACAAAAACAGCAGCTGTCAATCATCGTTAAACGTTACATACAAATTATTTCTAACCTCTAATAATTATTGAAAACAAAACTTTTCAGAAAAAGAGGACTTGAATACAAGGCAGCCAAATGATGTCTTCAAACCCCACAACAATAAGACGTGAGAAACATTTCTACCAGGTGTATTAATTTTTTAAAGTTTGGCCACAGCCCATCTGGAATGACTGGAAAGACAGATTTTTTGACCTTTACAGCAGCCAGCCACCAGGCGGAGCAGTTTTTGAGGAGACCTCACTTTAAGCCCAGCAAGATGACGTCCATTTTTTTTACAGCCTATGGTTTCCACCAAGCTGTCCAGTATGGATCAGTACAGTTTAATACAGGTCATATTTTTAAAGCCAAAAGACAAGAAAAACGTGACACAGTGAACAAAGAGCAATGATAGAAGACATCCACATGCACGACCAATCAATGGACTACAGTGTTTCTAGCTTCACCTTCAGGGGTTAAATTGGTTTAGTCTGGCACCTCAACAGTAGGGTACCAAAAAGAGGGACAGTACGGGTCAGAAATTCTAGGACCTGTCAGAATTTTAGTCAAAGGGAGGAAGGAAATGAT
The DNA here is from genome assembly GCF_033239565.1 of Halichoeres trimaculatus. Lineage (NCBI taxonomy): Eukaryota > Metazoa > Chordata > Actinopteri > Labriformes > Labridae > Halichoeres > Halichoeres trimaculatus. The sequence goes on from NW_027437199.1 coordinate 19,350,482, forward strand.
ACAAAATGCATTCCGTACTGTGACTAATTGAACTGCACCGTGTGGTAGAAACAGGGCTACCGATTGCTTAAAAGATTACTTGTTTGCTGACCTCCTTTGAGTCTTGGTCCCAGTTACTGACATCAACAGTGAGTGTCACACCACTCTGATCAGTAAATTTACTAGTCTCAGTCTCAGGGAACCTTAATCAGTGAATATAAATCTTTGTAGAGGTGTTACACAGGTTTGGTTGTTTAGATCTTTATCAAAATTTTTCAAAACTCAGCTAACAGGATAAAAGATTAAAAAATGAGATAAACTCCCACAGCAGAAACAAATGTTGCCTAAAACTTATCTGTCTAAGAAAGCTTCCACAGAGACTGATGTGTTTGAGTGCGATGGCTGCTTCATGTAACTCCCTGTCAGCTTCATTCTCTCCCTGTTGGACTCATTGCTTTCCTTTTTGAGACTTAAGGTTCTTTTAACGTTAGCTCCTAACCTACATCGTCTTCTCACCTCCGTTTCCACTCTTTCAGTTCTCACATCTGAAAGTTCCCGACCTCCACTATCTCCCTGTCAACAATGCTGGAGATACACAATCAGCTACATTGATCTTCTGTCTGTGCAGCTGGGGGTGCAGGAGCTTGATGCAGCTACAGATCAATGTCAGGGTAATTGGATCTGCGGCAGGGCGATACTTTGATTGCTCTGGAAGAAGCTCATGACAGAGTGTCTGAGCGTTGAGTCAGTTCAACATCCAACATGTTGAGTTTCAGGATGTTACACTCAGATATTTCTCTATGAAAAATGGTTAGGAGAAAGTAAAGTTGATTTTTTGATTGACGAATGAGGAGTTGAATATGCTGAAGCTTCCTCATTACGTCATTGACTCTTATAGGAATACACTCAGGCAATCTCGGGGGTATTGGTATACTTTCATACCTGAGAATACAGCTGAATCTTGCCAAGGGAATGTTGTCCATGTTTTCAATTTTCTTACTGACGCAGCCCACAGCCGGGGCTCAACAATGGAGTGCATTTAAAGTTCAGACTGAGCAACTTCACAGTGAAAGCTTTAGTGAAATGTGAATGTGGGCAAGAAACGAGAGCAAGAGAGAGTTTCTGGTGAGTTCTGGGTTCAGTGAGAGGCTGAGTTGAACAACACGGTCAGAGAAGCATTTTCAACTTCAAAGAATGGAAGTTTGTGAGCTGCAAAGTCATTGGAACCCATAGAAAATGCAGACACTTTGACAGTCTTTGGTAGACCACTCACATGCATATTGTCCTTTATTGGGAATGGAAAGTACCTACACATGTTTGATAAGTGAAAAAGAAGTTTCACAGGAGGTAAACAAAAGGAGGAGTTGGAGTTTCTACTAAGCTCTTGTGCATAGACTAAGTTGTAAACACAGTTTGTGTATTTCTGTTCCTATCTTGCTAGCTTGCTAGTTTGCTAATGTAGGGCTAATGTAAACAACAAAGAATAATCATTTTGCAATTTGCACAAATACTTACGGACCATTTTCAATTTTTGACCTCAACTTCCACATTAGCAACTCCATTGTTATGTGTTCCTTTTAGCCTACAGATGTGATTAATTCAACCAAAAGGTTAAAACTTCATTAAAAAAAGAAATTTTGAACAAGTTGAATTAGACCCCTGCGATAATGATGACCTCATTTAGCACTACTTTTCTCTGCAGGCTACATTCTCTATGTTGCTAAGTGGCTACAGCAGGGTTTCCCAAACTTTTCAGCTTTTTAACCCCCAAAACAGCAATGCCAGAGACTGGTGACCCCATGCCATGGGAATATACTAATAAGTTAATCCACAAACAGACAAAAAAAGGGCATAAAATACATTTTTTTAGCTGACTGGCAGAAAACTAGACTCCTGGTGTGAGCATATTTTTTCTAAACTGAGCTGTGACACTGATACTGTTGTTATCCTGACTTAGTCACCTCAGGTTCTTGTGGCAACAATATAATGTAGAAAACATGAAGTATTGTTTGCATGGGTCTATATATATATATATTTGTATGATTCTATTTATTGGATTTATTCTTGTTATAATGGATGGAAAATGCCAATTTAATATCGTTTTTGAGTTTGGTAGGGATTTTGTGACCTCACTATCAGTTATTTTCAACCCTCCAGGCTGCCCTGACTCCTGCTTTAGAAACCACTGATTGGAGTGCTAACACTTTTGCTACAGCGTCAACAGACCGAGGTGTAATGTTCCAGACTGATTTGATATGACGTGTTGATATGGCGTGTGGTAATGTTGTTCCTAGCTTAGAATACTAGAACTTCAGCCACAGTGTCAACAGGAACAAGAGGGGAAATGGTCTGACATGTGGTCAGGTTTTACAATTTACTTTTTTTTTTTTTTTTTTAATCTTGGCAGACACTTTTGGCCAGAGCAACATACAACACTGAGCAAATAGGGAGTATGGTGCCTTGCTCAAGGGCCCCTCAGCAGCGCTAAGGAATTTATGCTAACACCTCCCCAGCCTATCAGCCCAGTCCTCAATCTTGGTCCATGCCAGGACTTGAACCCGCGACTGTCCAGTTACAAAACCTTATGGACTAAGCTAGGTTGTTGCTAGCATTGCGTCCTACATTGACAGTGATCACTGTTGTTGTGTTAGAGTCAGTTAGAATCAAACACTGACATGGTGCTCACAGTGGAGCTTCAGTAAACTTTTACCTTTCAATTATTGTGTTTTTCATTTCACACCACACATTGGAATTGGAAATGATTAAATTCTAATTAACCCAAAACAAAAGCTGTCTTCTAATCGCTGCTACTTGTTTGATAACAGCTTTGCTTCTGTGCTTCATCATACAGCCTATGACTATCCCATCGTAAATGTGACACTAGAGTGACAATGTCTGTCAATAAGAATAGCGGAGGAAAACAAAAGATGGAAAGTGATGGATACTGAGCCAAACTGGCTTAAAACGTTCATCAATCAATGAGGTCTTGGCTATGCACATAATGCAGTGTCCATTTTTGCTGAGTGTAGAGCTTTGTGTTTGAGGGGATAATAAAGTGAAAGGTGAGGAGTCCAGACTTAAAATTACTGCTCCTGCTCTATAACTGCTGCTTATCTCTGCTTGAGTGATTGTGGTGTCCATGAATCAAAAGGGACCTATCTCCATTAAAGTAAAACATTAAACGGTGAAAAGTCAAACTTTATGGCCTGTATTCATTCATAATTACACTTCATGATGGGGTTACATGAGGGAAATTCAAAAGGCATATTTCTTCCTAAAAAAATGTATTACAGGTAGTAAAACTGCCTGCAAAAAGATAAGCCAATATTCTGGTCAGTGAATTTTTGCTATGCTTAAAATCTAGTCTTCTTAAATCTGTTTTCGTTGTCTTCTCTGCCTCACTCGTGGTTTTTCAGGAACCACTGACCTTTCCTGGGACTGACTTTGGTCTAGGATGAATCAGCTTAGCGGATCAGCTTACTCTGATGACATCAAGTCTTTTGTTGTCCGCCTCATTCTGTAATACAGTCAGCATTAGTTGTGTCCCAGTTTTGCTGTTATATAATCATCCCATTAATCATGCAGATGTTTCGGTGCTGTAAGTCAGCGTGCATGAGCATGAAAGCTAATAAAGTGGCTTTGCATTTTACCCCAGAATTCTGCAGTAGAAAAAAAAATCGGATAATCTGCTCTTTTACTTATGCACATTCATCTTTTTCCTTCAGATTAAAGTGCAGTGCACATGAATTTTGAGCCCAAAATCATAAATAAAAGAAAACTGTGATATTTTACATCTGCATGAATGGTACGTACTGATAGTTTGACCATTTTAAGAACAATGCAACACTGGTTCTCCTTTTGTGAAAGACAAGTAGACCTTACCTGCCCTAAGGGAAGATAACAAAAGCACTGCACTTTTGAAAGGCACATTTAATTTAAATTAATGTATGCGTTAAATTAATTTTAAAAACACCAAGGCAGCTTCACGGACAAGTCAAAATAAATATGCACTTTATGTCAAAAAGGAATAAGAAATACCAAAGTGGAAAATAATTTTAAGTCTGAGCTAAGCATACAGGTGCAGCAGCCACATCACGAAAGCTGGTAGAGTTCTTTTTGGAGCATGTGAAATGGATTTGTGAAAGATGTTACACCCAGCAACCAACTGACAGTTTGACCTGTTGTATGCATAGGTTGTATATAGAGTGGACTTGTGCAGCCAGAGTCTGCGCAGTAGAGATTGAGGGATTCTGGGAGAATCTGAGTGGAGCCGGGTGAAAAAAAAAAAAAATGTTTTTTTCTCTATCTAGAGTCTAATCACTTCTTGACTCTACCTCCTGACATATTTTACAATCCCCGAAAAAAATACACGAGAGCAGAATCTGTCCATCATTGCTAAAGCCTTGTTTTTAATCTCTTATAACTAATGAAAATGAAACTTTTCAGAAAAAAAGAGGACCTGATAACAAGGAAGCCAAATGATATCTTTAAATCACCACATAAATCAGATGTGCGAAACATTTCTACGTGGAGTATTCATTTTTAAAGTTTAACCACAGCCCATCTGGAATGACTGGAGAGCCGGATTTTTTGACCTAGACTTCAGCCAGTCACCAGGGTGAGCAGCTTTGTGGTGACCTCACTTCAAGCCCAGCAAAATTACGTCTATTTTTTTTTACAGTCTATGGTCTTACGTCATAGCATAGCATTCACGACAGTTTCACGCATAAAGGAAACAAAGAAAACAAAAGAAACACTTTTACCAATCACTTTCATTGATAACGTAGAGATGCAGTTCATCGATTTAACATCATAATTATCATAACACAGCTCCAGAGATGAAAAGCAAGTGAGCTTATCCCTTCAACAACAATGCAATTATCTGACAAGAACCTGTTTGTTGTATTATTTATTTAAAACAGAATGTAAAGGAAAAAACAGGTGATAAGTTTCTCTAATCTATGAATTTGCCCATTAAAAATTTAGTTGTACAACTAAACACAAATGTCACAGTTCAACAACAGTATCATCGAAGGGCTTTAAGACATTTTACCTCTTTATTTTACAAAATATTTTCTCCTGTTGTTAAAAAACTGGACAGAAAACTGCAGCATGACTCATGATAGAGAAAAATCTGTTCCTTGTAATAACAGAAAAATATCCTGAGTGTACTTAAGTCCGACCTTTAGTTCTGAAACACATTTCCATTTGAAGCACAAAGCTTTCCAGCCTAAAAATGATTCCTTTTCAAGCCCCTGGGTGTTTTTATTTTACAGTTATAGGGAAAGAAAGCTTGAAAACAACATGTCTAATATCAATGTTTGTGGTACAAAACTTTCCTTTTACTATAGGACTTATAAATCAATGATGATGGAAATATCTTTCTAATTTACTTCTCTTTCTATATTTATGTGGTCAAATCACCAGACGTTATAATGTTAAGATGAGACTGAGATTGGATGAGATTTCATTAAACTTGTCAGTCACCGTAAAGAAACCCATTAATTTCCTGTCCGTAAAAGTATCAGTATCCTGGGAACAGAACTTCAGACTGCAGAGTTGTACTTCTTTGCCCAAGGCTTGTTTTCCACTTTCTCCCGCTTGTTCCATTGGGAACATGAGGTCGGCATGGTGCTGATCTGCCCGTCAAAATTGATTTAGAAACCTTGATGGAACAGAGCAGTGCCATCACCGTCCCCCACTGCAGAATTATCTCTCTCCATCAGTTCTTAGTGAAGTGATCAGAGGTAGAGCTGACAGTCGGCTAATGGAGAGGATTTTCAGCAGTGCCACCCTTGGCATGGTCGTCTGTCTCTGCTCCTATCTGTATCTTACTTTCTGCCCGATACTTCTTCTTTGATGTAGCTGCTCATCTTTCCTTTTTTAACCCGTATCTGTGATATGTATAGTGAAAACAGGCACTTAGGTATGAAGCACCAACTGTAGTGCAATACTGAAACTCAACTGCTGGACAATCTCTAAACTTTTCTTTATGGTGCCTTTTACTGAGGTTATGTTTTGCTTAGAAATAACAATACATTTTATTTCAAGGCACCTTTCAAGATATTCAAGGATGCTGTACAAAACTTAAGGCTGGTACACATTACATTAAATTGGGATTCTCAAAAAACTTCTCACATTTAGAGACCACACACTTGATGATAAGAAAAGACAGATTGCACAAGATTTATCTGGCCTGATCTTACAGTGTGTGGTCTGCACTCCGAGGACACTACTACACACTAACAGATTCTTCAGCAGAGCTTCAGCTTCTTCACGCTCAATGTTCCAAATCTTGCGCAGTAAAACGTGACTTTGTGTAAACCAACATGACTGACTAATGGTAGAAAGCAAAGATGTTTGTTTTCGGACTGTAGAATTTAAAAAAAAAAACACACAAAAGAAAAGGGCTTATGGAAAAGTGGTGGAGACGGCAGGGATATGGGCTGTATGAGTAACAATGCAAGTTGTTGGTGAGTAAAGTCATTTTAAATATTACAGATAGATTTCTTACTTCCTCTTTGGTCAGTCAGCTGAGTCAGCTCACGTCTTGATTGGCTTTGACATTACACACTGTACCTGCTTGGCTGCTCTCAAAGCACCCCACACACTACAGGATTTTTAGTCCCAAATATTACACATGCTCATTATGGAATAGATGGGTTTTGGGGCTGGATTTGAAAACAGTCACTGAGTCAATGTCATGGATGTCTGGTGGTGGGAGGGAGTTCTAGAGACGAAGAACGGAGCGACTGAAGGCTCTGGACCCCATGTTCATGACGAGACAAACAAAAAGAAATGGACAAACAAAATTTTATGCAGCTGAAATACCAAGGCACCACACAGTATGGTCAATAAATATAGAAAATATTGGGTTTGAGGGCCAAAAGAACCAATTTGGACGCCCCTTTGATTTACTTGTTATGATCAGCAACTATCACCTTAAGGTAACTAACCTCAATGGAACATGGAGGTTGAATTATGCTCTCTTCCTCTGAGCAATGCACCTCAGACCTTTTATTCTTGCTCCTATCAGAAAGGTTAGCATAGCTTTTTATGATTCATGCATTAAAAGTAAAGTTTTCCTGAGAAGTCACCAGGTTTCCATGGTGATAGAAATTGTTGAACATACTGCTGCTTTCACATTTTTGACCAAGGCAGTGAAACAGTGAACTGATGAAACCCTGTCTGCTTGTCTTTCTTTTCATTCCTCGCCCCATGTCTTTTCTCTTTTGTGTACCTGCTTGTTCTTGTGGCCATGATTCTGTCTGAATGGCGAGGTGCATTAGATACTCTGATAAAGAAAACAACGTGACCTAAATGCTTTATTCATCACCCCTGACCGGGCTTATGCAGAAGGCAAAACAAACAAGCCTGACTGCCACATTTCATCAAACTCAGCTCCACTGATGGCCCATTCAAGGGCACCTCTGCGGTGGGACTCTGCAGAATTTGTTTTGATGAGGGACACCTTTCTGAGTAAAAGGGTCAATCATATTACCTCCAGAAGAAAACTTAGCAAGGTCTACTTTAGAGTGCAGTTGCGTTGATAAGGCTAACCTTGTCACTTTGAGAGAGCGTACAGCTCAGTCAAAGAACAATCCAGATTAAAAATTGATGAATATTCAGGCCGAGTTCGACCAGTCTACAAGAGTTGACAGTGACGAAGTCACCATCAGCAGATACAGTAGAGCTTTAAACCAGCGTCCTTTTCAAAAACCACCTTAATATTCTCAACGCATCTCACTTTGCTCGCAGAGCCTCTGCAGTGAAATGTTAATGGAGCAGATAAGATGGATTTTCAGTGTCACTCCACTTTTCTAAAGAGCTTTGTATGTGATTCCATTCCTCCAGTGACAACAGCGTAAGCTGCATCTCGTTCAACTCCCCACTTATCACAAATTGGCAAACCTCAAGGCATTACAGCCTATCAGGAAACAGCATCAGGTGGTGGGTTGACTTTGTCCTTGACTGAAGGGAAGGGGGTTAGAGGCTGAAAGTCACAGTTTGATCCTTGGTGGCCAAAACAACCATATACTTAGTTGTAATTTAATTCAAGGAAAGTATGATTAACTTGAACCAAATTAAACCCAATGAACATGTCGGCCTGATGGAAAAAGTCTACATTAGATAAGACAAAGAGGGAACAGCAACAATATGTGTATGTCCCCTTTGAGGAAATTCAATCTTTTTTTTTTCACTCTCTGTATCATGCTGTAGTTAAATGCTTTGCCCTTTTAACATGCAATGCAGCACATGTAGATTTCCAAATGTCAGACGGTCAGTACGTGTACATGCACAAAGCCTGACAAAGGCCATAGTTTGATTGTAAAGTCACAGAGGTGGATCCAGTTTTGTCTGTGTAAACACAGGAAAGAGAACTGGACTTCTGGCTGAGAACATGTCTCTCTGCTTCTGTTCTGTTTTTGATAAGCGAAGCTGCAGGTGTATCAAACTAGTTAAGGTTAACCTGAAGAGGAAGCAACATGCCAACTTTGATGGCCGAGATGGATGCAGCACTAGCTCTTAATGTTTTTATGTATATGTGCCATGGTTAGGGATGCTCCGATAATGATAGGTGGTATTGGTTATCAGTTTATCGATGTCCCTCAAGGCCTGATCGGTATCAGTGGAAAGAGATCCTTGTTGCTGATCAAGGCAAACAGCTTCCTGCCTTTTTTTCTCTACCAGGGCTCTTTGCTCCTTGGTTTAAACTGCTGATTCTGACGTTCTTGCTTTGTTTTTTGCTGCATTACCAGTCTGCAGGGTATAAAAGTTTACACTGACAAGAACTTGTGTACATTCTGAAGAATTGTTTTGATGGTAACATTTAAACATTTCATAGTGTAAATAAATATTAACTTCAGTAGTTCCATCTAATCATTTTAAGGCCTAAAAACATTACCAGTCTTACCCCACAGTAGATCATGAAGGTTGTTATTTAACGCTGGTATTAGTATCCGTCAATACCAAAGTCCAGGTATCGGTATAGGAACCAGAAAAGTTGGATCAGAGCATCCCCAGCCATGGTGTTTGTTGTGTTGGGGCTATAGACTGCACAAGCGCAGTAACCATATTAATCATGGTCATCTACTTCCTCTTCCAGCGAGATGTTCCGAGACCTTTTGGGTCAAATCCAACCTCAGTCAGTTAGCAATCACATCATATAGGTGTGTCTATCAACCTACACTCAGTCTGTTATCGGTCCGACTAAGCAGTTTACATACATTTCAATAGTCCAATCTTGTGCTGACTACGCTCTTACTTCTTGAGTGACATGTAAACATACGGCTGCTTTTCTTGTAAAGCCCAATTCCTGTCTTTGTTAAAGTGAAAAACTATACTTATCGATATGATCTGAATCAAAAGGATTGCAACATAAAAAAGATAAAATCTTCTTCTAGGCACTGCCAAAGAGCCCCACACCCTGATTGTTCTGGGAAACTCAAAGGTCTCACCTAGTGTTGGAGCTGCTGCTGAATGAGGATAGCTATGAGACATCTCTTTCCGTTTCCCATTTGACAACTTTCCACAGGAAAATTCAATGACTTGTCCAGTTTCCGACGATCTAAAGTTGCATGGAGGAGCCCTCTACTGAACGCTCAGAGATTATGAGTTGTGTTGTTTTTTTGGTGAGGAAATAATCACTTTGTCAGTTTGTCCAAATGCCAGTCTGCTTTCACTTTTATTGTCTCTTTCAAGCTGTAGCTTTGTAAAAATTCATCCCAAGGCCAGTGTGGAAGTAAAAGTTGCTGAGCCACGTAAGAATATTTGAAGTTCTTCATTATGTTTTAAAAACTGAACTCTACAACCTTTGTATCTCCTTGGATTTCCATGCACCGCAGTTATAGCATTCACTTTTAAATGTACTGCTCCTTCTCTCTGTACCCCCTCCTTTATTGGTTTTTCCCATTGCTATTCAACTCATCTGCCATATTCATCTTTCATGCACCACTGCTATAGGGGAAAGAATATTAAGACGTGGCATAGCGAGGTCACAGGTGAAGAAGCTTCTGTGGTGTTTGAAAGGTCTTACATGTATTTGATTGTGCTGCATTTTTTTGTACTCACAACTTTTCAGGCAGCTGTACTTTGTTTTGAAAGTTCTCTCTTAAAAATTCTGCCTGACTACAGACTTTTTAAGAAGGCCATGCTGTCCTTTCTTATCCTTCTTTCTTCTATTTTTAGATCGAAATGTTAGAGCACAAATACGGTGGCCACCTCATCTCCCGCCGTGCTGCCTGCAAGATCCAGACTGCCTTCCGCCAGTACCAGCTCAGCAAGAACTTCGAGAAGATCCGCAACTCGCTGCTGGAGAGTCGTCTACCTCGACGGATCTCCCTGCGCAAGGTTCGTGTGCAAAACACAGAAGGCTTCTCTGCTGAACGGGCCCTGGCTGAAGGCTGCAACTTGGCAGGCATCCCACTCGTGCGCTCACCGTCTCTGCCTGCCACAGTTGGTGGCAACCTTACCGACCTTGAAGACTCTTTCACAGAACAGGTTCAGTCTCTAGCAAAGTCCATAGATGACGCACTTAGCAACTGGAGTTTGAAGACCATGTGTTCACTGCAAGAAGGCGGTACCTACCAGTTCAGTGCTGATTCTTTTAGTGCAGCAGGAATAGGAGGTGTGGGAGAAGGTGGGGGTGCAGGAGAGTCTACAATATCCCAAGGCACCTTGGACCCAAGTGACCTGTCGAGAAGTGCAAGCAAGCTGATGATGGCGTTCCGAGATGTGACCGTGCAGATTGACAGCCAGAACATCCGGGTTTCATCCTCAGTCATGGAATCAACGTCCGTCACCCTCGGCAGCTGTGTCCAACAAGAAGGAGCTCACAGTACTGTCACGACTCCTTCCACAACAACAAACTCCACCCCAGCCTTTGTTCCTCCACCCACCTCACATCAGCCCCCTCCTGCAGAAGCCCCAGCTGAACCTATAGATCCCCCTCCACCACCACAAGAACCCCCACCTCCCCCAGAACCACAAATAGAAGGAGAGGAGCAGGATGATGAATTCCCTGCTCCTCCCCCAAGTGAAGAAGAGCTAGAGGAGGGAGTGCAACCTCCCCTAACCCCACTTGATAAGATGGCCGCCCCTCAATTTCCAGAGGGGAGTATACCACCACCCACAGGACCCCCTCACATCTTCCAACCCCAGGAGGGCGTACTGCTGGGGAGTTCCCCTGTGGGTGAACCACTAGAGGTCAAAAGGAGTGGCTCTGAGACAGCGGACAACAGCTCAGAGCAGATGAGCAGCAGTAGCACATCAACAGAGGCACGCTCCACATCTGAGGCCTCGTCCAAGGAAGCACTGCAGGCCATGATCCTCAGCCTGCCACGCTACCACTGTGAGAACCCCGCCAGCTGTAAGTCTCCCACCCTGTCCACTGACGTCATGAGAAAACGCCTCTACCGCATTGGCCTCAACCTCTTCAATGTGTGAGTACTCTCTGTGTTTCATTCTTTTCATTTGATTGTTCTCTTGCTTTTTCTACTGACAAGACACGGCTCACCAGGTAGCTGTGACTGGAAAATGATTTTTTTTAAGTTTTAAAGAAGAGAAATTTAAATATTTGAAAACATGTTTTTCTTTTCCCTCATTATTTCAGACATTTTAAAGCAGCACAGTTGCCTTGAGTAGGACTTTAAAACGTCTTCATTGTTTTATTCATATTAATGTTATCGCAAATCAACATCTACCCCTCAAAAAATGAGTCACCAAAATGACATCAAACATGATCAGATATGATGTGATATGATACAATATAGTACTAAGATAAGACAGGCTCATTACAATATGATGCAGCATCATAATTTAATGCAACATGTCACAATGATACATACTGATACAATGCAATGTAATCAGATACAGTCAATCAGCCTTTCTTTATATAGTCCCAAGTTTACATCGTGGCAAGGATTCTGGCAGGGAAGACCCAGATACACGACTTTCAAAAAAAAAAAACCTTTTTATTAAATTTGACTATTGAACACAAAATCACAGCTTCGTTGTTAGGAAAAAAGGGCATAAATTTCTCACGAACTCAGGCAGCAAAAAGACTTAGAACCACAATGACGAGACATGTCATGACGATCTGGCACAAGACAGGGAAAAGACACAGACTTAAATACATGAGGCAATGGGTCACAGGTAAAAACAATGAGAAGCAGGGATGACAATCACAACGGTGGGAGGACATGATGTAACCTGAAGAGGAAAGACGTGACCAAATCAAAACCTGACAATAAAACATAAAGTCAAGATAAGAAGTCTGATTTCATCTGAACCTACCATAAGTACAGACCTTTGCTTCATTTAGCAAGTTACAATCCCAAAGAAAAACTTCCCTTAAACACGGGCAGAACCAGACTCTTGTTAGACAGACACCCACCGTGGCTAGGAATGAGTACTGTGTTAGGTACTTTTATCGGCACCAACCAAATTCTGTCAAAAGTAAAGGGTACCGATTCATGTACAATCAAAAGGTACCATGTTTAGGTACCTAAATGCATCTTTGTGACTGTGAGGGAGTGGAAGAGTAGGAGATTTTCCATGCTGGACATGAACACAGCATTGCAAGGTTATATATTGAGGAATAAATATGTTAATGGAAAAACTTGTATGCCTTATTATTAAACAAATTGGTATTTTTTACCACATAAACACCAAAAAGTAGCAAAAATTGGTACTGTTGAGTACCGGTACCGATTCCCAGGTACCGGGTATCACTACCATATCCTTTTAAATGTGAAAGCTACCCATCCCTAACCGTGGCTGTGTAGGGGTTAGAGAAAGAGAGAAAGACAAAGAGAAGGAAAAGCCATAAGACAGAGGGGTGTAGCCAGAAAGAGAAAGAGCAAAAAAGACAAATTCAGAGTCCACAGTTCGGTATTGTATTGATGATTATGGTGAAACTGTAAAAAGCCGAATCAGCTGGAGTCTGGCCAGTCCACGGCAGCACATTGTCCACAGCAACGATCCAGAGGAACCTAAAAGACAAGCTCAGGGACAGACACAACACTGTAAAAACTGTAAAACTTATAAAACAGACTGTACCCAGAGCCCCTCCTCTGAACCTGAAGTTTGTTGTGTCCCTCTGGACCCAAAGAGCAAAGAAAGTACTTTTCCTCACATGCCCCAATTGTGCTGAGAGAACAAACAGAAAGAATCCTAAGTCTTTCTCGATCTTAGATGTCTTCTTTCTTCTCAGACAGATAAATCACTACAGGGGTAAAAAAGACAAGATGAATTATAGAAGCAAAGACGTTTGGGAGGATTGGTTTGTAAAAGGAAAGGGAAATCATGGTGAGATAAGAGACTTACTGACCTAACTAAAAAACATATCAGACAAGTTAGAGATAAGAGATGGTTCATTCCAACACTCCTCACGGCCTCTGTCATTAACTGGTTGATCAAGCTGCGATAGATGACAACAATAGATACGCCTCACATCACTTCACCTAAAAGACAGCTTCTTGAATTCAGCCAAAGAGGAACAATGTCACATTTTCCCTTTTTCACCCAACAACTAAAACTAGCTGGCTATAGAGGTGTCTTCTGTCAGATTATCTGCAGCTAGTTCAGTCAAGTGAGTGTTGGTTTGAAATGCTGTTTGAAAACAAAGCTTTTATACATTGGTTTTAAATATTGTGCTGAAAAAATTAAGGTGAAAGCTATGTGCCCCATGACTCAACATATCAGTAACAAGCTTTTCAAGTGTGGAGACAAGATTATGATATTTTTCTGGTATTACAGCAATGAGATGTCAGGCTGAAAATGACTAATTTTTCATTTAATTAAAATATCAACATTTAATTAACATTTAATGGTGATGCTACTGCCCATGCAGTAAAATTGATTGTGGTGGTTGAAGCATCCCTAAATCTTAAAAACAGAAAAAATGGGTGAAGGTACCAATGTGACCTGTTAGCTCATTAGCACACCACATCCTACTTTTTAACAGGTTATCTTTTAACTCCATCTCTCCAGGACTGGCTGAGTTTGACAACCAATCATCTCATGAATGAGTAAATGCTGTGCTTCTTGGCCTTGTAAGTGTTGTCAGTTTACTAGCATACTGTAGGTAGCGACGTCATTTTCCAGGTAGGCTAACAGCAGAAGCTAGCATTAGATAAAAGTTTAGACAGTCTTTCTTCCTTTCTGTGTTAATTTAGTCCTGAAAGTATAAAATTAAGAACTATTGGATATAGAATTGACCTTAAAAGGGCTGTGAAGCTTATTCCTGGGAAAAAGGCTCTGTTTCCCATAAGCCCTTGCACCTACTATCAATACTCATGAGGACGTGACTCTTGCCGAGTTGTGTTTGTTTTGAAGCAAATGAAAGAAAATTAATTCCTTATTAACACTAATTTACTTTGTTCAACACAACTTTTTACCAGATACAAGCGACGAGGTAATGTAATAATCAAAAGTGAGGTGGCGCTATTGTTAGTGAGTCGTTAGTGAATCCTGGATATGTCCAGTTCTTATCTTCTAAGCAGAGCTAGCGTAGCATCACTCTTCATTTTATTTATAGACTCTCAAGTTTGAAAAGACCACTGCAGAATAACTGCTGACTGTGGGCTGGAATGAACATAAGCACAAACAGATTAGCTTGTGTTTTAGCCTTTAGCTTGTGCTCCATCACCTTCTTGTTTCGCTTTCTTCTTCTCTTCCATCCTTTTTCTTTCTTGCCACTCCAGCTCTGTTGTCAGCCATTACTACAAAATTAATTCAAGAAATTATTTTCAGCAGATGAAAACACAGATCTCTCTTTGTGGGGTTGTCATAGGGACTAGGGGCAATAAATCATTCCTGTCAGACTTGACCAGGAAGCTGAGAAATAGCATTTTAAAACAGCCTTTTTTGGGTAATCTCATTTTAATATGAGGCATATATCTAGAAATCAGACTTCTTCAAGATCACCTTGAAACTCCTCACTGCCCCTTTAAGCTTGAGTGTAAGTTTGCTAAACTCAGTTTATGGCTGAGTACAAATGGTCACTAAGAGCAGAAGAAATGCTGTGGTGAGAGGGTGTTTGACTTCTTTTCTAGTTCAAGTGGAAAAACCAGCACAGGTTACTCTTGTATTCAGACCATCACCTGACACCCACTTGCATTTTCCTGTGTGACTTCACAACATGTCAGCCAGAGAAAAAACACGCCTGTCTTAAAAACCTTGTTTGTGTTTACCACTTTCAGCTTTTCAGTCACTGTGGATTCACTCACCCCTCGCTCTTTAGTGAAGAGTGACAAAGTCAAAACCAGATAAGACCCCCCAGCAAGACGGCCTCAGGACAGGTGCAAGGTGTTTACATGGCAGACAGAGATGGGAAGAGAAAGTGTTGCTATGGTGATGACAGCACACCTGAGTCAGCATTGACTGAGTCTGATGTATTGATTTGTTAAAAGAGAAAACAGTCCTTGAAGATGTGAGGCAAACCCACTCTGCTTTTGACCACTTAGTCTACTTAACATTCAAATCTCTGATAGCTCAGACTGTTTCAGTGTTTATTCAGTGAGAAAGTATATAACTTCCTTGTATTGCCTTGTTTTTAACAGTACAGAAAGTTTTGAATCTGTTACTTAGTTTTGCATACTTCGCTAACACTGTTTTGGTCTCTAAAAGACACTGCCCACCTTGTGTCCTACATTCCATACTTTCACAGCAAAGGGTGCATATAGCTCGATCTTTGCCAATCTCTGGCAATAAATCCATACTCCCTTGTCCAGCTATGTTGGAAAAAATTACAAGAACTTGGTTTGTTTGCCTTGATAACACAGCTGAATGGATGCAATTGCGAGCTAGCACATTGATGTCCCAAGAGATTTGCGGTGACACCCTTGCAAGACATGTTTGCGCACTTGTAACATTATGATTTAAATTTATTGTTTTACGTAATTTGTTTGATTGCTACATAAGAACATTTATAGTGTTCACAATTTCTTGTTAAGTGTTAAATAGAATACAACACAAAGTTATATTATTTATTTTGTCCTTTACCTTATTGAAATTATTCTTTGCATGCCAACATAAGAAGCCCCACGTGCCAGCTATGGCACCCTTGCCCTAGGTTGCCTACTCCTGGAGTAGACTATAGCTGCGTTTCCACCAAGCGGTACGGGTCGGTTCAGTACGGTTTGGGACGGTTTGGGACAGTTAAGTCTGATCCCGTGTGCGTTTCCACAGCAAACTGTGCCCCCTCGTGGTGGGCGGCGTGTAAGCCGGATGCCGGAAGCCACAGCTGGTAAACAATAGCGCGACGCCGTAGCAGCTTACCCCGCGATTAAATCCAACAAAGAAGAAAACGCGACACAGTAAACAAAGAGCACGGATGGAAGACATACAGCATTTCGTCCTCTCTGTGATTTTCATGTAACTCTCTGTTACAAAGTGCAATCAAGCTTCGTTTCAGAGAAGTCTGTGAGCCGCAAGGAGAAATGCAGCCGCTGTCGGGGTGAGTGATGATTCTTTTGACCAATCAACCGTCTGCAGTGTGTTGCTCCACCTCCCGAGAGCGGATCGGTTCAGTCTGGCACCCATACGAAAGGGTCCTAAAAAAGTGGGACGGCTCGTCTCGGTTTTTAGGGATCCGTCCCGGGATGAGTCTGTGGAAACGCCGCTAAAAGCGCACCGTACCGAGACGAACCGACCCGGACTGCTTGGTGGAAACGCGGCATATGAGACTATGAGGAACTCTGAGAGAATCTGAGTGAAGTATCACAGCACAGACAGAGGCACCAGAAGTCTTTATCCAAATCGTAGCCCTTGTTTGTTCAAGGGTTGTAGCCAGGAGGCAATAGAACAGGCAGGGGCATGGAAACGGCAGGCAAGAGACAAGAACAGGAGTCGGAAAAGGGGTCTAAACACAAGAAGCTAGATACACAAAGAATGCTTGATAACTGAATAAGTTTATCTGGTGAGTGGTGAGTGGACACACTGGGAGCAGAAAGGATCAGGAAGTGCAGAAAACAAGACACAAGTGAAACACGTAAGGGCAGGGGTGGCCAACCAGTCTTAGACCAAGAGCCACAAAAATTATCGTGGTACTACAAAGACCCACATCAAAAATGCACTTCCTCTCACACATAAACAAAATGACATAAAATTTTCAAATCAGCATTTACTGTGTTTGTAAGTGTGTTTCAATTTGTACTTGGAGCTGTGTCAAATACAAATTTATGTTTTCACTGCAGAAGACATAAAGTTCCAGATAAAGTTCTAGGTAGCTATGAGCACATTAGCGATGTAGAGAAAAGAAACTGAAACTTAAGTATCAATCTCATCACCCAAGTATTGATCAATACTGATCACAACACTGGCATCAATATATCAATATTTAAGATTGATCAGCACACCACTACTCATAACAATAAAATATATATATTTTTAATGAATGGATCAAAGAGCCGCACACTGAAAGACTAAGAGCCGCATGTGGCTCTCCGGCTGCAGGTCGACCACCCCTGCGTTAGGGAGTGGTCAGGTGATCACTAGGGAGACTAGTGTTAGCAAAAAAAACAGACATTAGAAAGCAAACTGACAGAATGGGGAGTTGAGTGACAGACATAACAGGCTGACAAGGATATTTATCGAATTTTCTTCTTTCAGAGTCTGACCTATTCAGGGCTCCTCTTTCCGATGTATCTTGCTATACCTGAAAACTACACAAGAACGGCAGCTGTCAATCATCATTAAACGTGACGTAAAACCCTGTTTTTATTCTCTAATACCTAATGAAAAAGAATCTTTTCAGAAAAAAAGAGGACTTTAATATCTTCATATCATCACAGTAAATGGATGTGGGAAAATTTTCTACAAGGTGTATTTATTTTTTAGAGTTTGACCACAGCCCATCTGGAATGACTGGGGAGACAAAGTTTTTGACCTATACTGCAGCCAGCCACCGGAGGGAGCAGTGTTTGTGGCAACCTCTCTCTGAAATGACAATTTTTTTACAGTCTATGGTCACAACAGAAAAGTTACTTACCAAAGACCAATTGCCTTATTTTGTCTCCTTTTTACTTTGGACAGTAGGACCTGGAATTAAACTCCCAACTTTTCGAACAAGAGACCAACTCTTACCCTGTGCCACAGCCCCTCTTTTAGAGATCACTAAACACATAGTTTAATATATTACAGACTGCATAAATAATCTACCTTTATCAGTGAACACTCACAGTTCTCCCTTTTAAATTGTTTATTTCGATATAACCTCTGAACATGTGCTCAGCAGCCTATAGCACACTTGGAAGGGAATATTTAAACAGGAAGATTTGCAATATGCCTAATTATCTTTTCACCAGAGTGTAGCCTGGAGGGTCAAAACAACCAACAATTTCCCAAAAATGTACCAGACTATCTCACGTCACTGACAAGTAAGGCTCAAAAGCTGATGGAGTAGCAGGGTACAATTAGGAGGAATACAGAACGGGTGGATTTAAAAATAATGGCAACGATCCACCAAGCCGAAAATTGTCATTAGTCATCCTGCTGCGAGTTGTGGATGTAATTAAAAGTTCCTCCACCTGGCACCTCGGGAACTGGGATGAAAAATTTGCTAACATTTCAATCCAGCAGCCTTTTTTTCCACCTGCCACCTCAACCATTGCTGTAGACATCCTCCCTGCTTCCTAAAAATACCCTCTGGAAACACAAAACACTCTGTTCCCTTGGGTGCACAACCACTACAAGATTTTGTAAAGATATTCCCCCAATTAAGTCATTTAATACAAATTTAGAAGATTGGAGCTCATAAACACCCATTATCCTTTTGCTCACTGCCAAATTCCGCAGTGCAATAAAAGGGCACAATAAAGCTGATTAACTTTGACTCAATGCTGGAGCGTGACACAGAAAACAAGAGGAGCAGAAACAAGCTGTGCTGCTACTGCAGAATAGAGGCAGAGCCAGTAATCTGTGGAGGAATTGAACAAAATATGGATAACATTAGAAATTAAACAGAGGGCCATGAAAATAAGATGTCAGTCCAATTTGAGATTTTTCTAATCTGAATTGCAAAGAGGAAAGATTATACAGAAGTAGCTTTGGGTAAAAAGACAGACTGTTAAAATCAGGTTACTTTAGATGTAGACACATCTTTGAGGCTCCTCAGACCTCAAGATGTGGAGTTCAGACTGAAGAAGTTTATTTGCAAATCATCAAAGACTGAAATTTTGAACGCTAGAGATTTTCGAAGACTTCTTCAGAAATCAGTCAATACGTGCACGCAGCTGTCCGACGAAGGTCATAGTTGGACCATAAAGTCTATAGACTTCTGGCCGAGAACATCTCGCTCTGCTTAGGGAGAGGGCCCGTGTGACCTTTTTTGATTAGCCACTCAAAGAGGAAGCAACATTCTAACGATGATGGCTGAGATCTATGTGTGTGTCATGGTGTTTGTTTGTTGTGTTGGAGCCTAGCAGCCCTATTTATCATGGTCATCTACTTCCTCTTCTGGCTGAAATTTGCTCATGCTAAAAGCAGAGGTATACAAAGACCTGCCGAGTCCCGCTGAATCTAACCGCATATATATATATATATATATATATATATATATATATATATATATATATATATATATATATATATATATATATATATATATATATATATATATATATATATATATTTATATATATATATACATATACATACATATAAATGTAAACTCATGTATATACAAATATAACTAACTTACTGGCTGTATATAAAATATAATATTTTGCTTAGACACTACTATGTTCTGTTTGCTACTTGCTACAGTTAGCTTTCAGATGGGCTTTTTGATAGTAGTCTGATAGTTATTTGGGTTGCCAGGGGATCATGTCTGTAGTCTGTATATGTTCAGATTTCATTTGAAAGACTCAAAAGTAGGGATGGGTCCCAAATTTGGTACTTTCCATATGTCCAACCAAATTCCACCCATGGTGCTGAGTAGCAATTCACATAAAATCTATGGTACCAAACACATCATTGTGACTAAGAGGGAGTGGAAGAGTCAGCGATATCCATGCTGGACATGAACACAGCTTTGCAAGTTTATGCACTGAGAAATAAAAATGTTAAATTGAAAAACTTTGGGATTTTATTATTATTTTTGATTTTGTATTTGTTTATTTTATTTTATTTTATTTATTTATTTATTTATTTTTTTATTACTTGTACAGTTTACCTTTTTAACCCACATCATGCCCCCCCACCAAAAAAAGAATAAATAAATAAAAATAATAATAAAAAAGGGGGAAAAGAAAAGAAGTTGACAAAATGCAAATGAAATATGAAAAAATGATTTTTATTATTCAACAAACTTATGTTTATTACCACACAAAGACACACAAAATTAATAAGAATTGGTACTGTTGAGTACCAATATTGATTACCAGGTACCAGGTATCAGTACTGTGTAGTTTCAAATGTGAAAGGTACCCATTCCTACTCAGAAGTTTGTTGCATCGTCTTTGAGAAAGTCACGACAGCACTGTCTGTAATCTCTGCGTGAGAAAGCTCCCTGTTGGACTGTAAGGATCTGTGAATCTCATGAGCTACTCCCACCTTTTTCTATCAGCACCTCTCTCCTCTCATTCCCTCAATCAAACACCTTGAAAGATAAGCAAACTTTTAATAAATTGTCTGCTAGAGAGGGGAGATAGATGAGTACAGAGAGGGAAACCAAGCTTGAGCCTTATTAGTTCCACCAGTTCATATTCTCCCTCTAATACCTGCAGTGTTGTATCCTTTGCATCTTAAACAGGGCTGTTTGCTTCAGGCTAAAACTTGAGTATTGCTTGATCATGTGGAAGAAAAGCTCTCTGGTATGCATACATCCAGGTAATGTAATGTGTTGGAGAGGATGAGTATTTGTCTTGCAGCAGGTGGCCTGTGCACCCACAGTAGCAGGAGGAGTTAGAAAGTCAGAGGAGAGTAAATTAAGGAGAAGTTTGAAGTCTGTGCCTGTATGTGTGCGTGTGTGCACCAGCCTGAGTGAGAGTAAAAAGCTGAAGCAGGGAGCAATGGATAAAGAGAGCAAGAGCAACAGAGAGGAACTGAAAAAGACACAAAAGGTAGAGTGGGAGAGAGGTTGGAGGGGGAGGCCATTTGATAAAGTTTCCCCCTTGAGTGTGGATGGAATGACAATGACTCCATTACAGCAGAGAAGGGCTTGTCAAGGACACAGGCAACACACAAGGGAGCTGGAACCAACTTATAGCAGGCAAAAAGAAGGAGCCACATGACGAGCTGAGACAATAATCACAGATTCTTTGATACACTTTGCTTTCCAAGTACATTGGTTTCAATTTTTGCTACCCTGTTTGACTTTTCTTCTGTGACAACATTGATTAGACATCACAGCAGCTTACTGAGCAATCACACTGACTCTCCATGCGAGAAAATGGAGCACCAGCAGCGCTTTATGAATTGAATACAAGGTGGCAAAAGCGATATATAGGTGAAGGCGTGAGTGTGAAGAAAGAGTGGGCGCGAGCGATCTGAATGCATATGTTGAGAGGCTAATTAGCACAGCAGGAAAACAGAGCCTGCCAAACTCCTCGAGAGGAATAACCTGACTGCAGGAGGAGCGAGCCTCTGCAAGAAAATTCAGCTGGTGCATGGGTTGTTTGTTTGTGCACACGCAGACCTTGTCAGTATTAACAGTCTGCCCTCGGTGCTAAATGACCCAGCACATAATTACAAATCTGAAATCCAGATGGCGAATTGAGGAAGCATTTCCAAATTCTTTTCTGCAGACAGGTGGTGCATACGAATGTTGTAGAATATCACAACTGATTAAAAAAAGAAATGACTATTTGCTGAAAGATAAAAAATGGTGGAGGCTGCTGTGTAAACAGCCAATCAGTGATCCCATTTGCACACCAGTGCCAAAGCGCCGGGGGCAGTTTGAGTTTAAGTGTGATGCCCAAGAATACTTATGCATGTGGATCTTGCTGTTGAGAAACGACTGACTCTACCACAGAGCCACAGCTGCCCCTCTGTGTTGACCACAGGAAGTTCAGCCACTACAATAGACATCAATAAAACCTGCCTGATATTGTCCTAACACTCACTTGTGTAACACACAGTGAGGACATGGTGTATCGTTAATCCTTGAAACAGTATTATCAGCAGAGGTCAGATGGTAAATGAGCCCAATTCTGATTTTTAGCAAATTATGCAAAGACAAACAAAAGAGGATTAAGGCCACAGCAAAAATAAGTAAATAAAATGTTTGTTTTTCTTAAATCCATTTTTTTAATCACTATTTCTCCTGGGAAAAAAGTCAGAATTCTGACTTTAATCTCATAATTCTGATTTCTTTCTCAGAATTCTGAGATTAAAGTCAGAATTTAAAAAAAAAAAAACATTTTTTTTTTCATTTTTCTCAGAAAAAAAAGTCAAGATTCTGACTTTTTTCTCAGAAAAAATGTTTGTAAAAAAAAAATTTGGACTTTTTTTTAGTGGCCCTGAAGCTCTTCTGTACAATCAAGTCAGATATGCATAAAATAATAAATACAGCTTTGAAAAAATAATGTTTTATTTGAATGGAGGAAAAACTCAGTTTAAAGCTGGGGTCTGCAGAAATTTTTCTTTCTTGTTAGTAAACACAACATTCAAACTGGGCTCCTCCTCCTTGGCTCAGTGCCAGCAGCAGCCCACACCCACAGCCTCTGACTGTAACTACGTAAACACACCCACTAGCCCAGAAACAACCTGTAGCATTGTGTTTCTATGTAAGAGAGACTCTAGAGCCGTGCACATGGCTTGGTATGTTAGCACAAGCTAATCACATGTGAAAGTCGAGCCAAGCTTCACCCTTGTTTAGGAAAAGCTTTATTTGGTGTCTTGTTTTATTTTGGTTGTTTTTCTTGTCCCATGCTACTTCCACTATCATAGCCGCACAGGATATTCTTCCACTTGCTATCATCAACATGCAAAGTTGCTTGCACACTGGGCATGCTGGGATTGGCTGAGGTAACCATACTTTGTGAAAAATAAATAAAGAATATACCTCTGCCTTTCCAGCAGTACATATGGATGATGCAAAGTGGTACTTTGACACAGCCACTGTACATCATAGTAATGATCCGGGGTCTTGAAACATTCATACTGACACTATCATATTTCTGCCTTGAAAATGCATGGATGTGCTAACTGAGCCATCAATCTATCACTGGTCAGTAATGAAACAGAAATGTGTGCACCTGGCAGCATGCAGCATTTCACGTCAGCCCATGTAAAGGCTGTAAACCACAGCTCCGAGGCAAGGACACCTCACACATCTTAAACAGATCTAAAATACTGACCCTATCAAAGGGGAAGTCGAGTACACAAAGATCGTAGCTGAAGGCAGCTTTGTATGTATGATGGGATAAAAGGCAAAAATGTCTCCATCAAGGAGGCAAAGTGTGTGATTTAGGGATGAAGATGTCAGGGCATCCAGCAGCTCATTTGGGAGTTATGCTCTTAGCATAACATCTGGGGCCTGTCTGGCACCTCCTTTCACATTCCCTTTGTGTTCTGTGTGTATCTTTATGCTGTACTCTGTCCCCTTTTCACACATCAACCTTGTGAGATTTCTATTTTCAGCTGTGAATCACCTGCTCTACCCACGTCCTCTGTCTTCACAAACAAAGGAGGTCATTTGATATGTCTTGTAGAATGTCTTGTATGGCCTTCAAAAGAATGATTAGCATGTATTTCTTTGTGAATCTACTATCTTAGTTCTAATGTTTGGTCAACATACACCAAAATTTAATTGTATGTTGCAAAACAGCCTTTTATTGATTTAAAATATTTGCATATTTGGAGAAATGACACTGGCTTATCAGCACAGTCTTCTTCTGCAGCACAAATATGAATCAATCCAACATTTTGTCTCCTTCCATCATCCTGCTTCCTTCTCTGCTTACAAATAATAATGACCATGTGTGTTTCATCTGTTGTTGGGAAAACATCAAATGCATGATATCTGCCAATTCGTTTGGCGAGACATCACCTTCAGCTGCGAGGGCGAGCTTGAAGCTGGGAGTGTGCCGAGGCTGCCACAGCAGATGCTTTCAGGCGGCACTCATCGTGCTCTCTTTCCATCGTCACGTTCCCATTCCCGCACATCTGCTCTGTCTGGTCCACTTCCAGCCTCATCCCACTATCCTGCCCTTTATTCCCCCCCTTACCCTCCCCTCTGCACCGCCCTCGCCTTACTAAACCCATTAGCTGTGGAACACACACACACACACACACACACACATAGATAGAGCACATGGCTGAGTTATGTAAAAGCTGTGGTTTAAACACTGAATGGAGAGTGAGAGCTTTGGCAACAATGTGGCCGCCTCCCTGGAGCAACTGTCCTGTGTCTAATAGGGTTATAAATAGACGCAGTGAAATTTCCTCGTTTACGCAACTTCTTCTATGCAGTCAGGTAAAAACCATCAGTGAGTCCTATAAACATCTTATGATAAAGGATTTGGTTGTAAAAAAATGATTCTGGAAACTAAAAAAGATGTTTACGCAGTTTTTACTCAGTAGTCACTCCATTGTCCAGAAAAAAATAATGTTTACCTTGACTAGCAAGCTTTGCGAAGAGCTGGAATTTTGCAGTAATTTAATGATATATGATGTTATTTTGTATCCTTTGAAAATGTGTCAACAATGTGTTCATTTCTACAAGTTCAGAGTTTTATTCAGCAGATGCTTTTGTCTGAAGTGACGTACAACACAAGCAAGAATTTAGACAGAAGGAAAAACCTTAGTTGACAAAGTGCTTCAAGTTATTTAGCTGCAGGTGCTGCCATTAAGTGCAAAAAGAAGTGCCTTTTCCCTCCATGTGAAATAATGTAGCCATAAATGACTGCAACAATGTAGTTCAACCTTCAACAACATTCAATGATCAGTGCTAAATAATCACTAACAGCTAGATCTGAGACCTTCTGACTCATACTACCACTGATGACAAAGAGAAGAAGGGTCAGATTAAAGTAGAAAGGGACTCCATGGATCGTATAGAGTTACGTAATTCATTCCACCATTTGGGCACAACATAGGAGAAGAGTCTGGCTAGAGATTTGGAGCCGTGCTGGGCTGGGAGGCTTCAGTTCCCTAGCTAGGCAGGTTTGTGTGGAGTGTGCATTGTTCTGCATGCTCTCCAGTTTTCTTTCAAAAATATGCTCATCAGGTTGACACCATAGGTGAGAGTCTGAGCTATCAAGGTTGTCCGTCTCAAAGTTAGTGGTTCTTAACCTTGTTGGAGGTAGCCTACCGAACCCCACCAGTTTCATTTGCGCATTCACCGAACCCTTCATTAGTGAAATATATAATATGAATTTATTCAAATTCAAGACATAGGTATATGTTTTTTACTGGTGCACAAAATGAACCATGCATGAACATCACCTTGTTCCAAGAACACCACCGACACAGTGCATGAACTCACAACAAATTAAATCCCTGCAAATCAGTGTGACTTTAGCTGTTGCCTTTGAGACCATTTCAGATACGTGTGGCTTCACCTTGGCAAGTGCCACTTCCTTTAGTTTTGCCGGTGTGAGTCTAGAGTTGCTCAACTTGGCATTGCAAATCATGCAGATAGGACGCTGATACATGTGAATCCATGTTGTACATATTTGTCCGACCACTTTCATCACAAATTGACACAATGAGACGGGTGTGTCTTCGCCGAAACCCCTGAGACCGACTCACCCAACCCCTAGGGTCTGATCAAACCCAGGTTTAGAACCACTGCTCTAGGTGTTAAGGCCTTTGCACACTGGGTCTGTTTTTTCATTGAAATCAATGCACGTCGAAAGAGAAAATTGAATCCCATGTTGTGTCAATCACGTTTGCACATTCACAGCCATACTTTTTTTTTGTAACAGGTTTGATTTTTTTTTGCGTTTTTTTCTGCTCATTCCCAGAGTTGGTTGACTATTCAGAGATGCCGTAGGCTACATGCAATGTCACATTCTCACATTTCCTGGCACATTCTCTGTAATTTCCTGCTATATTTGGATGATGAATGAAGACTTGTGTATGTGTTTGCCTGTGCATGTGTCTCCCTGCTCTTGTCTTGTTGATAGACTCAGTGTTTTCTTTTCTTTTTCTCAAGTAGAAAGAACCACTGAATCCTTGTCACTGTTTGATGATTCCTCTCAATTTTTCTCAAACTTCGCAATTAATGAAAAAATAAACACACTGGATTTAGTGAGCAAGATTTTTTTGTTTGATTTTTGGGGGGGATTACGGATCTGATAAAGGCATTCGAAAGTAATGGAAATTTAATGTGCAAAGACCTTAAGTGCTGTGATAGGCTGGCAACCTATGTAGTGTTTAGCCCTCTGCCCTGGGATGGGCTGGGAAAGGCTGGAGAGGGAAAATATGGTTAAAAAAAACAACAATAAAAAAACATCGTGTAGGCCTCTTTTTTTTTTTTTACTTTTTTTCTTGGCAACTAAATCAACGCACTAAACTCACACTTATTCATTCAGTAAGGTTGAATTTTGTTTTATTTACTAACTAATTCGTGTTTGATTATGTAGACTTGACTAGATGTAAGATTTTTTTTTTTCAATCAAGGAAAAAGTTTAAGGTTTTTAAATAGCAAAGTCGAGGCTTTACTTGGTTTGTTCAGATTGAATATAGAGTTAAGGTTAAATCATTATCAAAATTATTTCACAAAAAGTAAATAATCTGGTAAACAGCAAGTGGAAAGAAAAAAAAGAACCGTCAAAATTTCATTTGAGTGCTGATCATTTTGACTTCAATTGCAGACACCACATTAAAACACATTCATCCAAGTTTGTTTTTTTCTTCAGTGTACTTTGTTCTGATCTGCTTTGGGTGTCATGTTTATTCCTTACTTTGAAAATTGTTTATTCAGATAAAAATAGTTATTGCTGCTAAAGTAATCAAGCATATTAAAGAGCAAATTGTTGGTCAAAGACAATCTACTTCCTTTTTGTGCAGTTTTGAAACGTTGACAAATTTCTTTCTGTGTTTTTGCAGAAATCCTGACAAAGGCCTTCAGTTCCTGATCTCACGAGGCTTTATCCCTGACACACCTATCGGCGTTGCTCACTTCCTGCTACAAAGAAAAGGCCTGAGCAGACAAATGATAGGAGAATTCCTGGGAAACAGCAAGAAGCCCTTCAACAGAGATGTCCTTGAGTGAGTAGCATATACGTTTTCTTTGAAGCAGCTATAGAACCACTCAGCTCTCTTTACAGGATGATTATCTGAAGTAATCCTCCCATTGTCTGAGGGATCAGGGGTCAGGGTCAACTACAGGGCTGGATTCAATAAGGCATTTACCTTGAGAAAAATCTTAAGCTTTCCTGTGCGGACACCGATGCTTACTGTGCTCAGGTTTTACAGTTTAAACAAGGATCAGCTTTAACATTATGACCATCTTTCCTGATACTAAGCTCGGACCCTCTTGTCAGGGTCAAACTGCTCTACCTGGCAAGACATCGACTCCACTCTGCCTCAGAGGGATGTGTTATCCTACAGCAAGACTTTAGTAGCAGAGTATAGTAGTTGGGTTATTGACCCTCATTTGTCAAACATGCGTACGCCTGAAAAATGGATGTACACTCCTTTCCATGCACAAATTGGCATTTATTAATCTGAACGTGGTCGTCGGGTATGATCAAATCCCACGCCAGGTCTGAGTTCATGTACGCAAGTTTCATGTCAGTGGGGAGTGCGGTGCAGCGAGGAAAATCCGTCTGTGGAGGAGAGTTATTAGATCATATGAGCACAAAACATTGATGTTCTTAGATTAATATTTAGATCTTTTAATTAGATATGACACCAACAATGTTTCTAACATTTCAATCCTCTTCCGCCAATCTTTAAAACACTTTGCTATGAAAGAGCAGAACGAGCTGTCAGCTGATTTCTCCACATAAAAAAATGTGTGTCCTCTATCTGTTTACTTTACAAAATAAATAAATAAATAAAATAGAGAGGCAGTTATCAGTTTTCAAACACTCCCATGTCCATGATGAAGTTTCTGCAGAGAACATTCAGACGACGCTGGATCAAACTTTCAGCCTGGATTCTTTTAAAGAAGCTGTATTGATTACATGATTTACTGTGAAGATTACGATTTCATTCCTCATAATATTATCATATAAACATGAACTGTGTGTGGAATAAGTGACTTATTTATTAACAGAAGACGTTCATTTACATGAGATCACAACCTATGTGCTCGTCTCATGGTAAGAATAATCATAAAACTCCGGTCTACCCATGCGTGACTGCACACGATCGACACACTTCAGCTCCACTCCCTCCTCAGTCTGTGACAGGTTCAGGCTGGAGTCTGCAGCTTCTTTCAAAACTCATACACATCTTTAAAAGACAACTTTCTATGTTACTGGACCTGAACGAAAACAATTAATAATATTGTGGCTTCTAATAGTCATACATCACAGATTAATTATCAGGGTATAAACAAAGGATGTGTAAATTAAATGTTTAAAACTCTGCTGTAGTTTAGTTTGTCACATCCACGCTGCTGAATCACTGCAGTGATGTCCTTGCAGGTGAGTTTGTTCTGATTCATTCTACTTTCCCACCGCTTTTTTGGGCAGCCAAATGACGTGGCATCATTTCCTCTCTACCTCTGTTGCTATGGCGTTGTCGATTACCAGCATGGAGAAGTTCCCTTTTTCCGTCATGCGTCCCTCCATGTTGTAAAATCAGAGGGTTTGGCCTGCTGAGTCTTGAATATTCAGGGGCGTGTTATGTAAATTACAATTGTTTTCAGCTGCCACATTTATCAACACCTGATCATGCGTATGCACGTTTCATAAATCACACGTAAGCATTGCCGTGAACTGTTTTTAACACCCAGATCTGCGCCAAGTAACACGCAGGATTGATAAATGAAAGCCATTGTGTTTCTGTTCATAAAAAGTGATGGTGTCTGTGTAGGTGTGATGCATTTAACCAGTACAAACAAAGCTTGGAAACATAATGTAGCTTGAATTCACTTTGGAAAGTTGTGCACACCAAGAAAACTGATGAAACACGGTGTTCTGGATGTAGCTTTCCAAATGCAGATCAAGATTGTGGAGTAAAATAAAAATACCATCACAGAAAAGGCACCCTGTGGGTATGAATATGGGCGCTTAGTTTTTGCAGTTCATTTACCTTTTGTTTCCTTTGTACTTACTTTGTTTCTCTGAGTTCTTAAGCAGACTGCAATTATTTAATTTGAAATGCCCCCCTTTTATTATTCTTTTTATCAAACACCTTTTCCCTTTCTCAGTAATCGTCTTTTTCATTCTATTACAATCTCCTATTCACCCATTACCTCTTAATTTACATATCAACCCAGAGGCGGCGCTGCATATATTTCTTTTATCTTCCCTTTTATTGTCAAAGTTATCAAACTGTGGGCTTTTAGTCTTTGCAAGGTCACACATACACGACATAGCACTCTCCCAGGCTGAGGTGGCTTTATTCAATGTCTGCATTTTCTTAAATGGGCACCATCTTGGTTCCAAATATTAACAGGATAATGCTTTTAAGGCTGAAAACACCGGCTCACAGTGTGGATGTAGTTAGCGATGAGAATATGTCAGGGTATATTTTGCCTTTTTTTTTTCCTACAGAGCAGACCGACGGCTGCACTCAGTGGAAGTGATGTTGGAGAGGGAAATGATAGGAGGGAGCAAAGTGTGTGTGAGAGCACTTTCAATAAAGAGTAGTCACAGGAGAGCGGCTAAGGGATTGCAGTCTAATGTGAAAATCACTCATGTTGATTTACTGAGACTAAATGTGTGCATGCATGTAAATTCTGTTTGTGTGTGTAAAGAGGGTGAGGATGCGCCTCGTCTTCCACTCCCTCAGGGAGTCCAACGATATGTATATTTTTCCTTCTCCCTCTCAGTCCTCGGCACGATCACTCAGTTCGGCCACCAGCTTTTCCAGACCCTCCATGGCTGAAATCCTCGCCTCTGCCTCTGTTATCCATTTCTCATGGTTATCTAGCTCTTCACGATGTACCTGTACAAGTTGTGTAAGCAGTCCCAGCTTTTCATCCATGGTTTTGGTAATGTTGGACGGAACCTCATTGACTTCCGCTTGAAGCGCTGGTTCAAATGAGCTTGTGTTAGCTTCAGCACCCTGTTGTCCATGCTAGCTTCGCTGTTAGCCTCTGAGAAGCCTATTGCACACCTTGCAAGAAAACGATAAGCATAGCATTGATGGGCATAAATGCAGTTAAATCTCATATGCTAAGTACTAGCCATAAGACTGTCATTAGCCGTGGCTAATAGCATCTTTCTGTGGTCCACCAGCAACAAGACCATGTGATAACATGACAGGTGAGCAGGCTAACACAGCTACTACGGTGACCTCTGCTTCAGCGTCTGCCGACATAAGGGTTGCTATGGGTGGCACACCAACCCTGCATGCTGAGGTGATCTGGTGTCTAAATACAGCAGTGGACCACCACTCTCTAAACTGAAATTAAGGCACTTCTGATATATTTAAGTCGATGTTTCTGGACTCGGTCATTGTTAAGACGTTCTCATGTGGCAAGTACAAGACTGGATACGTCGTGAGATTCGGGTAGGCACTGTACCTTAAGCAGCAGCTTCTTAACAGTATCAACAAAGCTGGCCTGTTTGTGTTGATGTTTGACGAGTCTCTCTACCAGTCCACAAAAAAGAGGCAGCTTAACGTCCATGTTTGTTTCTGAGAGGATGAGCGGTTATTAGCAACCCATCTTTAACAGCTTGAAAGAATACATGAAACTAAAGGCAGGTTTATTGACATTCCCATTCAAATAGCTAGTCACGATGAGGTCTTCAAAGGTTTTGAGAGGGTTTTTAAAAAGTCTTAAAAGGGTATTGAATTTAACCTCAGGATTCCAGCACATACCCTGTATATACTCACTGGCCACTGTATTGGGTGCACCTTGCTAGTACCAGGTTGGACCTCTTTTGCCTTCAGAACTGCCTTAATCCTTGGTGGCATAGATTCAACAAGGTACTGGGAACATTCCTCAGAGAGTTTGGTCCATATTGACATGATAGCATCACACAGTTGCTGCAGATTTGTCATCTGAACATCCATGATGAGAATCTCCCGTTCCACCACATCCCAAAGGTGCTCTATTGGATTGAGATCTGGGGACTATGGAGGATATTTGAGTACAGGGAACTCATTGTCATGTTGAAGAAAGCAGTCTGAGATGATTCCAGCTTTATGACATGGAGCGTTATCCTGCTGGAAGTAGCCATCAGAAGATGGGTACACTGTGCTCATAAAGGGATGGACATGGTCAGCAACAATACTCAGGTAGGCTGTGGACTTTAAACCATGCTCAGTTGGTACTAAGGGGCCCAAAGTGAGCCAGGAAAATATCCCCCACACCATTACACTACTAGCAGCCTGAACCGTTGATACAAGGCAGGATGGATCCATGCTTTCATGTTGTTGACGCCAAATTCTGACCTTACCATCTGAATGTGGAGCAGAAATCCAGACTCATCAGACCAGGCAACGTTTTCCAATCTTCTATTGTCCAGTTTTGGTGTTGCTGTGTGAATTGTAGCCTCAGTTTCTTGTTCTTAGCAGACAGGAGGGTCACCCGGTGTGGTCTTCTGCTGCTGTAGCCCATCTGCCTCAAGGTTGGACGTGTTGTGCGTTCAGAGATGCTCTTCTGCAGACCTCGATTGTAACCAGTGGTTATTTGAGTTACTGTTGTCCTTCTATCAGCTCCAACCAGTCTGTCCATTCTCCTCTGACCTCTGGCATCAACAAGGCATTTTCACCCACAGAACTGCTGCTCACTGGATATTTTCTCTTTTTGGGACCATTCTCTGTAAACCCTAGAGATGGTTGTGGGTGAAAATCCCAGTAGATCAGCAGTTTCTGAAATACTCAGACCAGCTCGTGTGGCACCAACAACCATGCCACGTTCATAGTCACTCAAATCACCTTTCCTCCCCGTTCTGATGCTCGGTTTGAACTGCAGCAGATTGTCTTGACCATGTCTACATGACTAAATGCATTGAGTTGCTTTCATGTGATTGGCTGATTAGAAATTTGGGTTATCGAGCAGTTGGACAGGTGTGCCTAATGAAGTACCCAGTGTGTGTGTGTATATAATGCAAAAATGTCTAGAACAAATTAAGCCAAACTGTGGTTATGGATTTAAACCCCAAGTAATGTGGCACCCTGAGGACTCATTCAATGATAATGTAGTGTATTTGTTCAGCAGGAAAAGTGTGTTTGCGGTGTCATGTAATCGTTGTCTGCTAAGATATGTCTCCATCTGGCATGCTGTTCATTCTAATTTGCATTTGTATGTGATTCTGCCATCGAGCTTTGTGAACATACAATCTGCGCCACGCTGTGCGGACGGATGTGTCTGATTCCCCGCCAGGTACAGCATACAGATCAAAACAGTGTGTACGTGGAAACTGCCTGTGTAGATGTGTGTGTGTGTGTGGGTGTGTATGGGGAAGAGAAGGAAGAACTGATGTACTCCGGCTAGAGAGCATCGCCCCCGACGTTACATAAACAAGGAGTGACAGCCGGGGAGGAAGAAGACGGAGAGTGAGACAGGGAGAAGGGTGGTGAAGCGAAGAAATGAGTCATGAAGAGGGTGATCAGAGTCAGGAGAGGTGATGGAGAGGAGCACAGTCACTGTCACTGTGTACTAAAAGCTCTACCTTTATAGGATAACATTTAACAGAGATAAAATGTGGTGTTTTCTGATGTTTATTATGAAAGAAACAGATTCTACAAAAACAGTTATGGAGCCTGTTGTAGTAAAGGTAAAGAAGAAGAATCTAGTGTTTTTATTGTGATGACTTTATTAGTGATCACGAAATAGCCTCCTTTTTTATTTTTGCCTGTTCATAGTTCACAATTTAGGTTATTTTAAATGCTATTTGTCAGAAAAAGGCCAGAAGAGCAAAAGTCAAGCTCAATGATAGAGTGATGGAGCACGGGGCAAAACGCAGGCTGAGCTATTTCTGATTATCTTCATTAAAACACACATACAGCAGTTTTACTGCAGCACCTTCTTTAAACTTGAGAATCTCATTAAATGGAGAGCAAGGTTACCTTTACCAAAGTGACATGTTACTGACACGTCTCAGTTTGTTATCCCATTTTGAACAAAAGCACCATGTAACTACAAATAAATACATTACCTTGTATCCATTCATTTGTTTCAAAAATAAACACAGACCTTGGTAACAGTGTCATCCTTTCAACAGCTGGTGATGCTTATGTTAAAGAGAGCCTTTATCCCAGTTCAGTTCTGCATTTCCAATATGGCTTCTGTCAACAATAGGCTTCAAAACTCTGTATCATAAACAGATGGGTGATGTCATAGATGGAACCTTTGAGTATGATATGGTATGGTCGAGACCTGGGCCTGTATGCTCATCCAGTCATTACACAAATGGGACAATTAGTCTTAATGTACCACTGTGGACCAGTCCATTTGGCCGTAGCATTAGCCATATGCTTGACTGACAATAATTGGCCAGGTAACTAATTGCACCATGAAAGTGAGGCAGGTGCAGAACATCATAAGTCTGGAGAACCTTCTGGAAAACTCTTTTCCAACAAATGCCTACTACACATTAACACCATAAATAAGGCAAGCAGTAACAATGTGACTGAGAAAATCAAGAAAAAGCAAATTTCAGCAGAAGAAATGGACATTTGTTATGGAAATATAGAATGAACAAACAGCTGTTATCAGACAGTTAATTATTAAAGATAAACAAAGAGAAAGGGAACATTTGGCTAAAGATCTTGAACAGAATAAGTTCGTGTGATGTTTCTGAGCCCACAGTAGATGACCTCAAAGCTAAACACACAATATGAAAGATGCTTTGCGGTACAGGCGCCACAGCAACTGCGAGCTGTTGTTTGATAAACTCCAACATCTACAAATCTTGGAAGGATCCAGACACATTAAAAAAAAACGTAGAGCCCAGCAAACTTGCAAAACTGATGGTAGCAAGCGTTGCCAGTTTGAGATTTCTGACGCCACCTTTATATCATCTGTTAATTGAACCATGTCTGCGAAATCAAAAATTTACACATAGCTCCACATCATCATGCTTTTCCAAAATGATTTGTTTGATCCTGAAAAGTTTGTAAAGTAACTGAGAGCACAACAAATGCTTTCACTGACAGCATAAAGTAAACAAGTGATATGGGACGTTGCATGGATGTTGCAGCGTTCACTGTGGTGTTTACCGCACCAGGGGTGGGCATCCAAAGCTGACCTGTAACCCAAGTCTTGGCTCTCAACTCAAAGCAAAAAAATTGTCAGACAAGGATAATATATTGAAAAACCAATTAGTTGGGACACTCGTAAGTCAAAGTACCACTGTAATTCTAGCCTTTAATTGGTTAGAGAGTTTAGACCTCGAAGATGTAGTAGTTCCAGTGGTATTACAGAATAAGAAAGCACACATTTCATGTTTTTCCTGTGTGCAGGCTTTGCTGTGGTCTACTGCTGTGTTTCTGTAGACTCAGCTTCTCGCTTGTTTTCTGCTGGAGCAGCATGTGCCACAAACAAGTCCTCACCTCATTAACTCTCTTTAAACACACCCATCAATCTTTATGCTGTGACTGTGTATGTGCATGGTCCCTGGTACGTCCTACAGAACAACAAACAGAAAAATCAGCTCCAACTAATTCGACTTCAGCCACATGAAGCAAATCCAAGTGTTAGACTGACTTTAATTTATAGTTAGATTAAAGTGCACATTGACAGAACATCTCTCATCTCAGCAAGAAAAATTTCCAAACCTCTGGACTCCTCTCTCAAAGTCACCTCCTGCCTCTGAACCTTGTTTCACCTCAGATTTGCCCATGTTGTATTTATCCCCACTGAACGCACTGGACGGGATATTTTGCTTTTTTAATTAAAGTCATTAAGCTGAGGTTGTCAGGTAAAGAGGATTTTCTGCTCGGAGGGGTTGCGTGTGTGTGTGTGTATGTGTGGGTGTGTGTGTGTGTGTGTGTGATAGCAAGACACAGTCTTATCTCTGGTGTCTGGGTATGGCTTATACCTACAGCTAACAGAGTGATGCTTTGCTTAGGCAGCAGATGAGCAGTTCTTCCCCATTTTTTTTATCTACCCCAGTCTTCAACATCTACAGATCCACCTACATCATCACTGAAAGAGCAACTAACACTATCATACTGATAAGTTGGCAAAAAAAAGTTTAAATGCTAATAATTGTTCTGTTTTCTTGTTTTTCCTTTCCTTTGTGTTACCCTTTCAATTTTTCTCAATCTCATTTCTTCCTCTGTTCTGTCCTGCTCAACAGTTGTGTGGTGGATGAAATGGATTTCTCAGGCATGGAGCTGGATGAAGCGCTGAGGAAGTTTCAGGCTCATATCCGTGTCCAAGGAGAAGCCCAGAAGGTGGAACGTCTTATCGAGGCCTTCAGGTAATTATACAGTAAAAGCAGGTGTGGGAGGTTGAGTTTACTTGTATTGTACCATAGGGGGAGCACTTTCTGCTGTTTGGAATGTATTTGAATTACTGGATTTTGGTTGTGGTTATCAGATTTTATCAAACAATTTGCTAAAACCCCCTCTGTTATTACTTAGAATTTGATAAAAAAGAAGAATCTTTATTGATCCTCCATGGAGAAAATGTTAGTGCCACAGCAGCTTACAACAATCAAAGTGCAAAAATTCTGCAATAAAGATAGAAAAATGATAAAAATTTGAGATAAAAACAAAATTTAGAAATTTAGAATAAATGTACAACTAGACAAATGTCTTTACATTCACACAACCAATATATGCACATAATAAACAATAAACAATGGAAATAAGAATAATTTTTATTCAGTTAAAAAACTGAAACACCACGGCCACCATTGCTGTGTAAACAGCAAGCTGGATTTTTTAGTGGAAATACTGACGTCAAACTCCGCTTTGCGTTACACCTTTATTGTGTCAACTTAAAGGGAGTGTAAGGAGTTTGAAAGTGATCTTGAAAAAGTCTCCCTTCTAGCTATATACCTGATTGTATTCCACACTTTAAAATGAGATTATCAGTACCAGGATTGATTTACAACACATCTAGGTCTCTATGACAACACCACACCGCTGGCAAAGTTTAGTAGTAAGAAGAAATAAAGTACAGAGATCTGTGTTTTTCTCTGCTGAAAACAATTTCTGTGATTAATTTTGTAGTGATGGTGGACACTGGAGCCTAACTGTCATACAGAAAAAGGACAGAAGAGCATAGCAGCATAGAGTGCATAAGAAAGATAATCAGGAGCGAGATAGAGCACGAGCTAAAGGCTAATTTGCCTTTATCTCAGGCTGTATCACTCTATAACACAGGGGCTAATCTGTTTGTGCTAATGTCCATTCCAACCCACAGTCAGCAGTTATTTTGCAGTGGTCTGTTCAAACTTGAGAGTCTATCAATAAAATGAAGAGTGAGGTTACGTTAGCTCTGCTTGGTAGATGACTGGTAGGACTTAGCTAACCAGCATTCACCGACGTTACACATTACAGACATGTCTTAGAGCACCAGGCTGTCCGCTGCATTAAACATAAACAGCTACTAAACTACTTACAAACTGACAGTGTTTACTTGTTGTCACATTAGTCTACAGATACGTGGAGCGCCGGGCTAACATGTTGCCAGCTACTACAACATTTGCTTGATGTCATGTTTCAAACCATAGCGCTACGTAACTGTACTGATAAATACCTTACCTCAGCGCGTTGTATCCAGTAAAAAGTTGTTTTTAACAAAGACACTTTTTTTTCAATCAGATCTCCATT
Source organism: Halichoeres trimaculatus (assembly GCF_033239565.1). Classification (NCBI taxonomy): domain Eukaryota; kingdom Metazoa; phylum Chordata; class Actinopteri; order Labriformes; family Labridae; genus Halichoeres; species Halichoeres trimaculatus. The sequence goes on from NW_027437199.1 coordinate 19,387,268, forward strand.
TAATTCCAAAACAAACACACCTTGCTAAAAGTCATTTACTACAGTGTGTGGAGACTCCAGACCACAAGATGGCGAGGGAGTACAATTAAAACAGATTCTCCTCGTAGCATCTTTAAATTGCAATGCATGAACCAGACAACAAAAAACAGTAACCATGTTGTGCTTGTGCTGCTGAATCTGCTGACTGCCCGTCAACTAAATGTGCATCTGTTGCACTATATCTGCAATCAGCAAAGACACATTCAGTAAATACACCAGATAATCATCCCACCTCTACTTCAGCAGAGGTAACCAAAAGAACCAAAACAAGTTGTGTATCTCTGCAGTTATATATCGCCACCTGCAGGCCTGGCATGCTACTACAGTATTTTCAGCCCTCCATGCAAACTGGGATTCTTTTCACCACATTTGTTGCATTTATGGGTAAAACATTATTATGTTTACCAAATTTCCAGCCCTGAGGACCTAAGGACCAATAATGTATTTGTGTGTCTTATTCTAAGAAACGGCTCCTAAGAAATGAAGGAAGCTGAAGAGAGCTGTGACTTAGTTTGGCTGATAAATATAAACAAACACACCAAGCTGCTCTGTTGGCAGTGGTGATGGTTGGGGGGTTGTCTATAATGAATAATCATTAGCAACACCACTTTACATGCCAGTGGCTATGAAATTTTGGCTTGAAATACAATCCCAACAACAAAGACCTTAGAAAAATAATTCATTAAAACCTGTACTAACCTCAGTGCATTTTCTCTGGTAATTCCTTTTGAATGAAACCAAATTTAAGACAAATATCTCAGTTTTCTTGCTGGAATCATTTATTTTTCTCTTTGTGTCTCTGTGCATGTTGTCAGCTGTGTGGGTGTAAAAAGTGAAATGAAACACTGTCACTCAAAAATTACCTCTGGGCCAAACTCGTCTTGCTGCGCTAAGAGATGCAAGTCACAGGTCTCCAAAATATGCTCACAACAAGTTCTGATGGCATGCCAAGAGGTTAAAACATGATTTAATTTAATTTTCTATTTAATTTTTTCAGGACATATGAGCCCAGGCTCTCCCACCCCCAGGATTTCTGTACAGATGTGTCGGAGACAGAAACTAGTGGGAATAAAAACGGTCAATTAAATAACAAAATTTAATCAAGATGGAATAAACTCATTTTTGTGGACAGGGTAATGGAAAAGTAAGGGATGGAAAAAAGTGAATGTCGAAAACACACTAATGAGCTGTCAAATCCCACTGGTTTCCCCAAAATACCTTTCCATCCTCTCTGCTCTACCACAATATAAAAGTTGACAAGTCGGCCCCCATCTGAATAGCCAAGCATGTAATTTCCAGCCACAATTTGCGACAGAGAGACAAGTGGCCATGCAGCTGTGGCACCGCTTGTTAATGCTAACCGTTAGCTCTCACCCCACTGGAGTAACAACCACCTGTCACAGTTGCTGAGGTGCCCAATGAGGAGAAAAACAGCAGTTTCATCGTAGCAAGCGAGCAGGGAGGTAGGCGCCGGTAATCTTAGGAAATCAAAGGGGCTCTGCGTGTTATCAAGAGCAAGGAAGGACAAGACGCAGGGTGAGGAGACACAATATGGGAAGGAAAGGAAGGAAGCAAGGGGGAGAAAAGGAGAGAGGGTAGGAAGGTTTATAAATAACCAGCGTTGCGTAACTGCCAGTGCCTCTCTGTGCCTGCCTACCCCTGCTCCTGGGCTTTGATATGGCTCCAAACACACACACAGACACACACAGAAAGAGAACTCTCTAAAGTAAGTGAAGGAGATTTGAAGCATCAATGAAAAAGAGTAAAGGGAAAAGTGAAAAGCAGCCAGCAGCCTTGGTATCTGCTGCGTCAGTGTGCTAATGAGTGAGCAAATATGAGCCAGCTCCCAATACCGCAGATATATTATTGGAGTAATAACCAGACTTCCATATTTACTCACCCTGCAGTCACATACGATCGCTACATTTAAAAAGTTTTATTTTCTGCAGAGGTCTACCTTTCAGTTAGCAATTACCAACAGATTACACGTGTTGTAGCACTTTTTAACATAAGCAAAATTGCAAACATTAAAATCTGAGTTCTTCCTCTTTCAGTGGGAATCATCATGTGTCCATTTATCCTCTTAACATTTTCAGTTGGTCTCTTTCCTGTCTCTCTCAGTTTGGTATAAAGTGCACTTAAATGAAAAGAGCTGCATAAATTAATGTTTTCACTGCAAAATACTCCAGCATTTTATGATTTACAGGCAAGGACTTAATTGCTGGTTGCCTTAGAGACATTTTTTCAAGCACAGATGTTAAAAAGCATATGTGTTCCACTCTATTATTAACAAGATGAAGTATAGCAACACACATGAGAAGCATTGCTGCATAAAATACAGTATGTAGTGCCTCAGTGATAACCCCGTCATTGATTAAAAACCCAGAGTCAAACGTGGATTTAGGGCTATAAATCTCATCCACAACAGAATGAACATGTCCACACCAGTGGCTGTTTTTCATGGATGCAAAGGGGAGCCTGTCTAAGAAAGAAAAAATGTATAGATAAAGTTTACCACAGTATATATTGTTTTATGTTTTCGTCATTTCCTTGTTGTCAAACAGACAAAATGAGAAACAAAACAGCACCCTGTTTGTCAAGTGCTCAATGTGTGTTACACCGTGTGTCTCATGCCCTCTGTCCTGTCAGTTGGCTTCACCTTGCCCCCCAGCATGTATTAGCCAATCAGGTTGAAGCAAGGCTCATGATTCAATGGTTGAGGCATCTTCAAAACAGAAAAAAAAAATTTGGGTGGCTACATCAAACCTTGCATCCAACCAATCACAAACTGTTGCAAAAAACACCCACACTCTGTGCAAACAGCCGTGACCACCTAGCCACACAACAATGTAGCTAGCAAATCAGAGAATGAACAGAGAGGGGGGCTTGAGTTTCTAGTTAATATAACTTTACAAAACTTCCTTTGGAGGATCAGCTAAATGACAAACAGAAGCCTTGTAAGGTGACCCTAGAGCTCAATAACCCAAGAAAAAAATAACACACCCCCCTCTGTTTTTTTTATTATTTTAAACAAAAACCACAGATACAAGTGGTAACATGTATGATGTAAGTTGCAATATACAAGTTGTATCACATATGGTGTTCAGAGTACATCAGTTTGCTATCAGGGCCTTTGTTCCTTAGCTTGGTTGTCCATGAGTTTCTTTGAAGGGGGATCAGTGGTCTTTGGTCTGAAACTATTTGAGGAACAATAAATTAGACAAAATTGCACAATCTGTTGACACTTTTTTCTATTCACCAAAAGAATTTTTATTCAACCAGACACTGCTCTGTGTTACTCTGGTGAGGTTATTAGAAGATACTGTCCCCAAAGCTGGTCAAAACAAAACCTAGAGAGGGGATGATAAGTGTTCCCATTTTCTAAAAGGGGGTGTAAAGTAACAATGCTGGATGTCCATGCATATGTAAAGTTTCAAATTGCTATGTATTCAATTTTGGGGGGGAATTCCTGAATCTGTTAAGTGTTCAAAAAGGTCTGTCAGAAAATTGCCCGAGATCTTGTGCTAGAGACTTGCTAAAATGATGAAGTCATCACTTAATGATTTCCTTGTTCATTTCCTGTTCCATGAAGGGACAGGCCTCTAACACCAAGGTATGCACTTGACAGGCCTCCAGAGGGCTGGCCAATCAGGCAGAAGGAGGTTTGTGGAGCAGGTAGCCTTAAAGAGACAGCAACTACAAGGGGTTTCAGACAGAGGCTGAAATAAGGCTTTTCTGAAACACTAGAGTGAGAATTTTTTTTTTTTTTTTACCTGTAGATCATGTAAAGCTACTTTGGGGGCAGCAAGGGGACAGTATAAAGCCAAGAAAAAGCACTATTCCCCCGTATTAAGATCGGTTCCTGTTTTGGGGTCAGTGAGTTGCCTGGGTTTTCATCGTCAGGGTTTTATCTTCAGGTTCTTGTTGTATACTCTTTGGGATTTTGTCGTTGGGGTCTTAGTAAGTTCTTTTGTGTCTTAGATTCTGGCTTTGTTACTATGTTTATTTTTGCTTATCTTTCAAGTAACTTTACAAACCCATATTTTAATTGTGCTTTATAGATAGATGCATTATCATTGTTAACTTCAAGTATAATGCCATTGATCTTCGAAAAATCTGTTTTTTTCAGTGGTAAGCAGACCTTGATGTTGCACTTTGTTATACAGTGTTTTGTCAGTCTGGGGGTCTAAAGGCTCATACTTGACAGACAGGACTTTCAGCCATAGATTCTCTTTCCATAATTCAGACTGAGACTTGAATACAAGGGACTCAAGATTTGACTCACAACTTAATTTCTGTACAAGGTTTTGTAACCCTAATCCACCAAGAGGTGGATTCCTGTGACTTCGAAGCAGAATTTGCTGTACATTAAATGACTTCTATTATTTAGCCATGATTAGAGTATCCATTTCCCTTCACAATCTCTACACAGCACCAACACTCCCTACCAAGAGAGTATGGCAGCTTATACAATACCTGACAGGCAAAATCTGGAGCAAAATACTCCCCAGGCTGCTTTTCCAACTGTTTGCAGAGCTTAACTGCTGTGAGTGCACTGAGCAAGCTTAACATGACAGTTTAGAAATATAAAAACAGTCACATGTGCAGGAATACAAACTTAGTTTTAAGTACTGATAAGAATGCGAGGCTTGTGCAGAGTCGTTAAGAACATTAACAAAACAGTGTGTGACAAGGTTTAAGGATACTCTTTGAATACCAATGTGTTTGTCTTTATCCCACAGAGACATTAGATTTCAATCATGCAGCTCAGCAGGTCTGCACAACACTGGTACAGGGAATGATGACTGATTAAAGTAGTGTTTATGGTGTACACTTCAACTGAGAGGCTGAAATCCCAACACAAACACCTCTCGTTCTTCTGTATAATTTTGCATCTGATTACTTAGGCCAGTGGTTCCAAAACTTTTTTTGCTGTGCCCTCTTTTTGAAATAATAATTTCCAGGACCCAAACCCTACTGCTACCAACCAATGGCTCCAAAACAAATACACTCTCAGACAAGTACTTCCTTGTAAACATGTCATTTCATCTTCTACTGCTTATCTGGGTCTGGGTCGCGGGGGCAACAACGCCATCAGCAAACAACAGTGGCCCTTGTCCCAGGCCACTTCCAACAGTTCCTTTGGAGGGATACTGAGGCATTTCCAGGCCAGTCGAGAGATATGGTCAGGACATTGGTCCTGGGTCTATTCCAGGGTCTCCTCCCAGCTGGGCATGCCCTAAACATCTCCCAAGGGAGGCGTCCAGGACGCATCCTCACCAGATGCCCGAATTACGTTGTCTAAGCTCCAGACCCTATCTCTAAGACTGAGTCCAGACACCCTGTGGAGAAAGCTCATTTTAGACGCTTGCATCAGCAATCCTGTCCTTCCGGTCACTACCCACAGCTCATGGCTGTAGGTAAGGGTTGGGACGTAGATTCACCGGTAAATTGAGAGCCTTGCCTTCAGGATCAACTCCCTCTTCACCACAACAGACTGGTAAAGCATCCCCATTGCTGCCGACGCTGGTCCAATCTGTCTGTCAATCTCTTGCTTCATTTTCCCTTCACTCGCAAACAAGACCCCAAGATACTTGAGCTCCTCCACTTGGGTCAAAGACTCCCTCCAACTTGGAGTGGGAGGTACATCCTTTCCCCATGGCTGAGTACCATGGCCTCAGACTTCAGAGTGCTGACTCTCAACCTGCTTTACAATCTCTGGCGGCTGCCGTGTGCCTTTTACGAAGGAGTGGCTTCCATCTGGCCACTCTCCATACAGGCCTGATTGGTGGATTGCTGCTAATTCTATGCTAAGCATGTGTCAGGGTATTGATGAGCACTTAGTCCAAAGTTTGACATAATCTTCATTGTTTCTCCCTGTCCAAACTGTCCTATAACTGTCTCTTATAATAGCCAAGTTCATCCACTTCTGTGTACTTATCCTTATTATCCCCTAATTCAAGTGCTTTGAGTTATTCTATTTAACGTCCCTTCCTCTCTGTCATCCCTCCATGTTTATGTCCTCTGTCATGACCCCCATTTGTAATCCCTCTTCTTTATTCTTAAGCTGTCCTTTCTGACATAAATTTTCTTGTTTTACCACCCGATGTTAAACCCTTCTCTGTTTCCTCTTTACAGTCAGCGCTACTGCATGTGCAACCCTGACATCGTGCAGCAGTTCCATAACCCCGACACCATCTTCATCCTGGCCTTTGCCATCATTCTGCTCAACACCGACATGTACAGTCCCAACATCAAGCCTGACCGCAAGATGATGTTGGAGGACTTCATACGCAATCTGAGAGGTAAGTGACACAGTGGTATACTTTCTTTTTAAGTTGTAGGTGTATTGAGGGAGTTATGGTGACATTACTGAGTTGACATAATCAGCTGAAGTTATGGAGGTTGGCTTTTAAGGTGTGTGTTCTTGCCATTTTCCTGATGAGTTCTGTTGAATGTTTGATTACTTGAATGTTTGATTACTTGTGGTGCCAAATCGTGCTTGTATTTTACTTTTGTAGAAAATCTGGTCTGGACAGTGTGTGTGTTCAGACAGGTGAAAAGGGCTCCCAATGAGATAATGTCCAATTACTCAGTGCGTTTACATACAGCTTAATAAATTGGATTATGAGCTTAGTCAGACTGAGACTGGACTAAGCATAGCTCGATTGACATGGGTAGAAAATAAAATTGCTATCAAACTGTGGTTAGATTCAGCAGGACTCAGCAAGTCTGGTTTGCCTTTGCTTTTAGTGTGAGCAAATTTCACCCAGAAGAGGAAGTAGATGAGCATGATAAAAAAGACCGCTGTGCTCCAACACAACAAACACACACCATGGTACTTAACATTCATTAAAACAGAGAGAGCTATAGCTGCATCCATCTCAGCCATCATCGTTAGCATGTTGCTTCCTTTTCAGGTGAACTGAAACAAGTTTGATACACACGTAGCTTCACTTATCAAAAAAGGATACAGTGCCGCCTGTCAAAGCAGAGTGAGGCGTCCTCAGACCGAAGTCTGAGTCTGTTTTCTGCATGTGTACACCGACAAGAACAAACCCCCCGCTGTGACTTTAAGATCCTCTTTATGATCAAGCGCTGTGTTCAGGTAAACATACTAACTGTTGTGCCTCCAACTTCACAACCCCTCTTACATTGTTGTAACTGGACCCAGTTCGAAGTGCAGCCCAAACACAGACGCAAGAAAAGAAGATAACCAAGAGGCATGTCCAGTTGGTGTTAATGATAATAATAATAACACATTTTATTTATAACACATTTTGGTTAATATAAATCTTAAAGTGCTATAAGAAAAAGTTTTAAAAGTTTTCAAAGAGCACTAGTGTAAGTTAAAAGCCTCTTTGAGGAGGAATTTCTCCAAATGTTTCTCGATGGCATCGACGGTCTGGATCCTGACGTGACTGGGCAGGGAGTTCCACAGACGTGGTGCAGCAGTGCAGAGTCTGGAGCTTAGTACTTAGTGTTGCCAACTTCGCAATTTTGTTGCTACATTTAGGGACTTCTCAGACCCCACTGGTGTGTTTTTTTTTTTAAAAAAAGCGACAAATCTAGTGTATCTATACCGGAGTTCGGAGACTCCAACATGAGGGCATGTAATGATCTCCAGCGAGGGGCCCATGTCAGCATCTGCTACTTCTCAATGAGCAGCAGATGCTGTCATGGGCCCCTACCCATCCAAAACACTCACAGGCAGACAAGTCCTCCTCGCTGACAGCTGCAGCCAGAGCAGGGGACTACAGGCAAATGAACAAACATATACAAACATATTTATTTATTTATTTTTTTGTTTGTTATTTTTTTTTACACATTACTAGTTGTTCTTACCCCTCTCTTCTACAGCGTGCTAATGTATGGTAATGCACTAGGCGCAGGTATCATTTAGAGACTTTTAGCGACTTCTGGGACAGATACCTATCTCATATAGTCTATACAAGTGGTCAAGCAATAAAAAGTGATTTACTATTTGAAAGTGTTGTGTTTGGTAACTGTTAACTTGAAAGAAAAGTGTTATATTATTCAGTACACCTGCGATACTGTAATTTACTTAATGCAAAATGCATTTTTCTGACAAGCAAAGTAAAGAGATTATTTTTAGGGGGCAAAAAGTTTGTTTTTTTTCCACACAAAATATGAAACCATAGCTCAAAAACACATTGTGCTCAATATTTTCCAAACATTTTTCTTTCCCATCTCAAGTTGAATGCTTGAATCAGACCACAAACAGCACATATAAATTAGTGGCAGTGAGTCGGTATCTGTGTTTGTATTCAATCAAACACCCTGCATAAATTCAGAGGATAAAAGTAAGGTGACATTTCTCAGCGTGCCTGCAGTGCTTCACATATTCATAACCCACAGCGCTGCTAACAGAGAGTAACTGTAACTCTTTTCTCTTACGGAGACGGATGCTCATTTGGCAGGCACTGAGGAAGAGACAGGAGCAAGTCAGTTTTTGTTCCCATCCTGCACAATCAATCAGTGAAAGCTGAGGTCGATGTAGACCAACTTTAATAGATTCATCCAGGCTGACAATTAAATTAAGTTGGAAAATCAATTTGGGCATCTTATGCAAATTAAAATGTGCAGCTCTGCCTTGGCCTCTCTATTTGTCTTCTGCTGTTTACCTTGTAGTCTCCATCTCTATCCCTTCCCTTAGCTCGTTTGATCCATAAAAGTATTATTTTGTCAGTTTATTCCTTGTTCTGCTTCCCTTGTTAATATTTCCAACATTTCTCTGCCGTCTCTTTTTTTTAAACTCCTCACTCAGGACTCCCATAGACTCTGACAGAAGAATAGCTCACACTACTAATTGGCTGAGGTGAAATGCAATTACGCACCAAAAACCAATAGTAATGAAGAGCCATGGAACATTAATTATCTCAATTGGAACAGACTGCCAGTGTTAAAGCTGTTCCACAGTGGGCCATCTTAATATACACCAGCTTCAACCATAAATGAACTCATCAGCGAGCTCATTAAAAGTTTGAAAAAATGTCGCGTCTCATTTACAGGAAGCTTTGTTGTCCCCATATTTCCTCGGCCCCTTTTTTTAAATCATCCTAAGAGTAAAAATGACTTCTTGCATTACCTTTGGATAAAAAAGCCAATATTAAGAACTTGAAAATTAAAAAAAAAAAAAAACAGCAGTATGCTGGTAACTGTTGAGCAGCATGCTAACATGCTAAGACTGTTATTGAAAGGCATGTTAAGACTTTACAAGCTAAAAACTAAAGTTTAGATTGTTTTTCTTTTTAAAAAAGTTACCTTTTCATAATCCACAATTAAAAATGAGGTTATCAGCACAAAATTGGCACTCTTTATCAGTATCCTTGGTCAGTTCAAATTTCCCCAGAGGACCCACATCAATTTATTAAACATATAATGAAAGTCTTTTTAAGAACACTACATTAGCCGGCAAAGTTCAGCAGTGAGAAATGAGTCCTCTCTGACTTCCAATGACACAGACAGTCCCTTTGTGTCTAGATGTGAAAAGTTTTGTCTTTTGTCTTTCAATCCTGTGTTTTGCATAGGGATGGGTACTTCTCACATTTGAAACGATACAGTATCGATGCCCAGTACCTGGCGACTGGTATCGGTACTGAACAGTACCAACTTTTTGTACTTTTGTGTGTTTATGTGGTGATAAATATTAGTTTGTCTAAAAATGAAATCCCAAACTTGTTCAATTAAACATATCCAATCTGAATATATAACCTTACAATGCTGTGTTCATGTCCAGTATGGGAAATCTCCTACTCTTCCACTCCCTCACAGCAACAAGGATGTGTTTAGGTATAGAAACATGGTACCTTTTGATTTTACGTGAATGGGTATTAGGGACAGAATTCGGTTGGTACCTTTAAAAGTTAAACCTAATTCTGTACCCATCCCTAGTTTTGCTACAATAATCAAAGGTCTTTCCCCAGAGAAGAGCTTATGAACACCAGGGAAACGACACATTTCTCAACACATCTGTGGAATTATTCTGGTTAAAGGTGACCTCTCCTGTGCGCGTGTAGTGAAATGAAGATTGAGATGAAGGATTGAAGCTCCAAAAACTTTTGAGAACCAACAAGTCTGTAGATGATGGTCTACCACTCGACTCCACTACGACCTGTTGCAGCTGGATCAGCTTAGAGCTGGACACTCTGAAGGCAGCAGAAGGAGGTGGACTTCAGGAAAAATGCAGCCCCACCCACCCCCATCATCCTGGGTGACTCCCAGGTTGTCACTGTGGAGTCCTTCCACTTCCAGGGGACTGTCATCACCCAGAACCTCAAGAAGGAGCTGAACATCAGCTCTATCACCACAAAAGCACAACAGAGGACGTACTCTCTGTGGCAGCTGAGAAAGTTCAACCTGCCAAAGACCATGATGGTGCACTTCTACACCTCCATCATTGAGTCCATCCTCACCTGTTTCTTCACCATATTGTACACTGCTGCCATGGTTAAGGAAAGGGGCAGGCTGCAGGGTGTCATTTCCTCAGTAGAGAAGGTGATGGGTTATGATGTCCCACCCCCTCCTGGTCCTGTACACCTCCAGAGCCCTGAGGCGAGCAGGAAGGATTGTGCCTGACCCCACTCGCCTTGGACACAAACTCTTTAAACCACTTCAAAAAACAAAAAACACTTCTTCTTATTTACAGCCGGTCTCATCAACAAGTCCCCTGACCCCAACTTTTTAACTGTTTTTGCACCAAAAGACCAAGATAAATTCCTTGTAATGTTAAAACTGCTGGTTAGTAAACCTGATTCTGGTTCTGAGTTAGCAAAGTGAGAAGAGTAGTAGTAATGTAAAAGAGCTATAGTGATAACTTGCTAACATGTCGATGTTAGCATTACAATGTTTAGTTAGCGCCTTATATTGGTAAAATTTTGGTTTCATAGATGTTCAATCACCAACCAATGAAAGGGAAAACTGAAATTTTGGACTAATGATCGTACTTTATAAAGTTTATCGCCAAACTTGGGGAAACTTATTGAGAATGGGAATAAATACATTCAAATTTTATTGGAATCTTAGAGGTTTAATAGTTTGCTTTTCACAAATTTATCAAAAGTTATAGTGTTTAGAAGCAGTAAACGTGAGTAATAGGATCATAGATATTTTTGCAAAGACTAAAATATTGCTTGATCTTCTATTTAAAGGATTTTTAAGGAATTTCAAACAAAATGTTAAACCAAATAAGTACCATGCAGCCAGCATGTTAAAAGCTATGACAAGCTCAAGCAAGTGTGAAAAAAGAACATACTTGGCAAAAAGATGTAACTTATTAATCAGACACTTAACGTTCAAACGCCGCTGAACATCGTCACCTCTTTCTCAGTAACGTGTGGTAATGTCTCGGAGGTGTCCCCATGTGCCTGACTGTCAGCCCCATCTCCTGTGGTGGCTTCATTTTCTGCAAACACATCCTGCCCCATTGAAGACTCAATGTACCACACAGCACGCTGCAGCTGTTTGCATAGAATGGGGAGCATCTCGAGGGCAACCTGTCAGCATAACGACATGCAGCTGAATTGACGGCGAAATGCCAGAGCCATGAACTGCGGAGTGTTCTAGACAGAAAATTGTCTCAGACTATTAACCTTTCGCTCGCTTATTAACCTCGCCTTTACATCACCTTCTGTCATCACTTAACAGAGACAAAAAAGACAGTTGAAGTCGAAAATGAGGGAAATTTGAGAAAAAGAACTTTGTTTTTATTGAATATGATGCTGTTATTCAAGACGAAGTGCATGTACTACAATACCTCTACCATGTTAGTCACTCATATTTCTCCTCGTTGAAGTTGTTTTAGAAGATGTGAGAAGATTTGTGTTATTGTGAGTGATGACTCTACTCCTGTTTCAGGTGTGGATGATGGAGCAGACATCCCCAGAGACATGGTGGTCGGAATCTATGAGAGAATACAACAGAGAGAGCTGCGCTCTAATGAAGACCACGTCACGTATGTCTCCAAGGTTGAGCAGTCGATCGTGGGCATGAAAACGGTGAGGACACACTTTGGTTCTGTGCTTGTTTTGACTCTAATATTA